>NC_135891.1:119458348-119755098 GCF_964194155.1 Cetorhinus maximus
CCCCTCCCCCGCTCTCTCTCTCCCCCCCCTCCCCCGCTCTCTCTCTCCCCCCTCCCCCCGCTCTCTCTCCTCCCCCCCCTCCCCCCCTCCGCTCTCTCTTCCCCCTCCCCCGCTCTCTCTCTCCCCCCCTCCCCCGCTCTCTCTCTCCCCCCCCTCCCCCGCTCTCTCTCTCCCCCCCTCCCCCGCTCTCTCTCTCCCCCCCTCCCCCGCTCTCTCTCTCCCCCCCTCCCCCGCTCTCTCTCTCCCCCCTCCCCCGCTCTCTCTCTCCCCCCTCCCCCGCTCTCTCTCTCCCCCCTCCCCCCTCTCTCTCTCTTCCCCCCTCCCCCCCTCTCTCTCTCTTCCCCCCTCCCCCCTCTCTCTCTCTTCCCCCCTCCCCCGCTCTCTCTCTCTTCCCCCCTCCCCCGCTCTCTCTCTCTTCCCCCCTCCCCCGCTCTCTCTCTCTCCCCCCCTCCCCCGCTCTCTCTCTCCCCCCCTCCCCCGCTCTCTCTCTCTCCCCCCCCTCCCCCGCTCTCTCTCTCTTCCCCCCTCCCCCTCTCTCTCTCTTCCCCCCTCCCCCTCTCTCCTCTCTCCCCCTCTCTCTCTCTTCCCCCCTCCCCTCTCTCCCTCCTTTACCCCTCCCTCTTTCTCTCTCCTTGCATCCCCTTTGATGAGATTGAAGGCCAATAAATCCCCAGGGCCTGATAATCTACATCCCAGAGTACTTAAGGAAGTGGCCCTAGAAATAGTGGATGCATTGGTGGTCATCTTCCGAGATTCTATAGACTCTGGAACAGTTCCTACAGATTGGAGGGTAGCTAATGTAACCCCACTATTTAAAAAGGGAGGTAGAGAGAAAACAGGGAATTATAGACCAGTCAGCCTGACGTCAGTAGTGGGGAAAATTCTAGAGTCCATTATAAAAGATTTAATAGCTGAGCACTTGGAAAACAGTGGCAGAATCGGACAGAGTCAGCGTGGATTTACGAAAGGGAAATCATGCTTGACAAATCTATTGGAATGTTTGGAGGATGTAACTAGTAGAGTTGATGAGGGGAGCCAGTGGATGTGGTTTATTTGGACTTTCAGAAGGCTTTCGACAAAGTCCCACATAAGAGATTAGTGTGTAAAATTAAAGTGCATGGGATTTGGGGTAGTATATTGAAAAGGATAGAAAACTGGTTGGCAGACAGGAAACAAAGAGTAGGAATAAATGGGTCTTTTTCCGAATGGCAGGCAGTGACTAGTGGGGTACCGCAGGGATCAGTGCTGGGACCCCAGCTATTCACAATATATTAATGATTTAGATGAGGGAACTAAATGTAATATCTCCAAATTTGCAGATGACACAAAGCTGGCTGGGAGGGTGAGCTGTGAGGAGGATGCAGAGATGCTTCAGTGTGATTTGGACAAGCTGAGTGAGTGGGCAAATGCATGGCAGATGCAGTATAATGTAGATAAATGTGAGGTTATCCACTTTGGTAGCAAAAACAGGAAGGCTGATTATTATCTGAATAGCTATAAATTGAGAGAGAGGAATGTGCAACGAGGCCCGGGTGTCCTCGTATGCCAGTCGCTGATGGTAAGCATGCAGGTGCAGCAGGCGGTAAAGAAGGCAAATGGTATGTTGGCCTTCATAGCCAGAGGATTCGAGTACAGGAGCAGGGATGTCTTGCTGCAATTATACAGGGCCTTGGTGAGACCACACCTGGAATACTGTGTGCAGTTTTGGTCTTCTTATCTGAGGAAGGATGTTCTTGCTATAGAGGGAGTGCAGCAAAGGTCTACCAGGCTGATTCCTGGGATGGCGGGACTGACATATGAGGAGAGATTGAGTCGGTTAGGATTAAATTAGCTGTTCAGAAGAATAAGGGGGGATCTCATAGAAACCTATAAAATTCTAACAGGACTAGACAGGGTAGATGCAGGAAGGATGTTCCCGGATGGTGGGGGAGTCCAGAACCAGGGGTCACAGTCTGAGGATACGGGGTAGACCATTTAGCGCTGAGATGAGGAGAAGTTTCTTCACCCAGAGAGCGGTGAGCCTGTGGAATTCGCTACCACAGAAAGTAGTTGAGGCCAAAACATTAATAGAAATACCTGGAAAAACTCCGCAGGTCTGGCAGCATCGGCGGAGGAGAGCACAGTTGACGTTTCGAGACCTCATGACCCTTCAACCCAGTTTTTTGCTTTTATCTCTGAGGCCAAAACATTGTATGTTATGTTTTCAAGAAGGAGTTAGATACAGCTCTTGGGGGCGAAAGGGATCAAAGGATATGGGGAGAAAGCGGGAGCAGGGCTATTGAGTTGGATGATCAACCATGATGATGATGATGAATGGTGGAACAGGCTCGAGGGGCCGAATGGCCTCCTCCTGCTCCTAGTTTCTCTGTTTCCATCTGATTTGAAATTGAACAGGAAATGGAGAAAACGCGCCTCTGTCACTTTCAATCCGAATCAGCGACCGGCTTCCTCCCCTCCGCGGATTGGTGGCCGGTGTGGTGATCCTGCATATTAATGAGGTGTGACGCGGTGGGCGGGGTTTTGGGCCCGGGAGCGGCGGCAATGGCGGCTCCGCAGCGAGGAAGCGGCTCCGGGAGCGGCCAGCGTACAGCCTCCGCCCTGGTGGTGGTGGCAGAGTCCGGGAGAGCTGAGCTGCTGCGGGATGTGATTGTTCAGGTCCAGCGGGGTGAGGCCTATTCATGTGACCGGGAGACAGAGACACAGTCCCGGGGAGAGGCGGCCAGCAGGGGCGGAGAAAAGGGGAACTGGGGCATTGCAACCTGGTTGTTGCCTTTCTTGGGGTATCGGCGAATTATACCCCCTTCCTTCTACCCCCACCCCCCCCAAAAGCCTGCTCCTGCTCCTGGGGCTTTGCAACTGTTTAATGCCCTGCCGGAGGCACCAGGGCACACTGGCTGTTTAATACCCTCTCCTGGGGTATGAGAGCATTGCAGCCGCTCTCATCAGTTTTGTAACTGTTCAATACCCGCTTCTGGGGTATCGGGGAAATTGTAGCTCCACATGGGGCATTTGGGTGTTTGCAAAAACCCTTCGCAAACCGGGGGCGGGTGGCGGTGGCCGCACTTTTGCCGCAGGAATTTTTGTTTGTTTTTTTTTTTGGCCACGAGTGACTTTTTGTCTATTGAATGGGGGGGGCTGAAATCTTCCGTTTTGTTCCTCATCTAAAACCCGGCGGGTCCCTAGAGGAGGCAGGAGTGATTGTGCTTCACATGTGACACTGACTGTCGGTGGCCTCTGTCCCCTGTCCCCTGTCCGGGCAAAGGTTCTGGATGGGAGACGCTCTCACCCCGGGGCCACTCTTGTGTGATGGGGGTGACAACCCATTTTCTTGCAGGTGGCAGGGATCGGTTTAAAAGTCTCTTCCAACCCTCGCCCTCCCATCAAAATAAAAAATAACAGCCGCCCATAATACAACGGGCTGCTTGTAATTTTTTTTTTGGAAAAATATTTATCTAGATGTATCCTCGGGGCAGTTGTAATCCGAGCTTGCCTCCCGCCTGTCTCTGCAGCAGCTGAGTTTGAATTTCTTAATGCATTCCCGCAGAAACGCCTCCTTGCGTCTGGTTTGTGGGATATCCTGTTCCTGTAGGATCCGAAAAACATGGGAGGGAGGGAGGGAAGAGATTCAAATCTCAACCCCGCTCTCCGGTAATGGGCAGAGATTGTGTGTGGTTCCCAGGGTAAGTGACATACCCATCTCCAAATGAGTAACCCCCGCGATCCCTGTTGAAGGACCTGGATACATATGTGTCGGTTTCACCCTGTGGATACAATGAGTCATTTTCACCCTATAGATACAATGTGTCAGTTTCCTGGGATCAGAGTGGGGAACGGATACAATGTGTCGGTTTCCTTTTATGACCACTACAATGAGTCAGTTTCATCTTCTGACACATTGTGCCTGATGTCAATTTCCTGCTACAGTAGCCACTGCCCTTGGGAGCTATTGTTTAAAGGCGCCAAATCAATGCAATTTGTTATAGTTTGCCCCCTTCTCCTCTCCCCTCCCCTCCCTGCCCATTGGTCCTGTGCTATTGCACTTTAGTTTTTACACAGCCCGTTTCTGTGTGGTACCCGCTGCTGTCTCGGGATCCCCTGTGTAACAGAAAGTCGGATCCCCTTCATTCACTCCGTAATAGCTTAACGACCTTAATATAGCCCAGATCAGTAACTTGTCATTACTTGGGTGGGTATAGCAGACGCTTCCATTGGTAATTGAAATAATTGTACAGTAAATTGTGAAATAAAAACAAATATAGACATGGTTGAGAGAGGGGCAGGATTGGCAGCTCAATATTCCAGGATATAGGGTCTTCAGGCGAGACAGGGAAGGATGTAAAAGAGAAGGGGGTATCGCAATATTGATCAAGCAGTAAGGAGGGATGACATCTTAGAAGGATCCTCAAATGAAGCCATATGGGTAGAACTTAAGAACAAAAAGGAGCAACCACATTGCTGGGAGTGTACTATAGGCCCCCCAAACAGTCAGAGAAATAGAAGAGCAGATATTTAGACATATTTCAGAGAAGTGTAAAAATAATAGCGTACTAATAATGGGGGATTTCAACTTCCCTAACATTAACTGGGTTAGTCATAATGTGATAGGTTTAGAGGGAGCGGAATTCTTAAAATGCATCAAGGAGAGCTTTTCAAACCAGTATGTAGAAGGTCCGACAAGAGACGGGGTGGTCCTGGACTTAATTTTAGGGAATGAAGCCAGGCAAGTGGTAGAGGTATCAGTGGGGGAGCATTTTGCAGATAGTGATCATAACTCCATTAGATTCAAGGTTGTTATGGAAACGGACAAGGATGGGCCAGAAATCAGAGTTCTAAATTGGGGGAAGGCTGATTTTAATAAGGTCAGATATGATTTGGCCAGAGTGGACTGAGAGCAGCTACTTTTAGGTAAATCTGCGACAGAGCAGTGGGATTCATTCAAGAAGGAAATAGGGAGAGTATAGGGCCAATATATTCCAGTAAAGATAAAGGGTGGGACCAACAAATCCATGGAACCCTGGATGTCGAGGGATATACAGGATTGGATAAAGAGAAAAAGGGAGGCTTATGGCAGATACCGAGGGCTCAAAACAGTGGAAGCCCTAGAGGATATAGAATGTGTTGGAACTTAAAAAAGGAAACTAGGAGAGCAAAAAGAGGGCATGAAAAAACATTGGTAGGTAAAATAAAGGAAAATCCAAAGTTATTTTATAAGTACATTAAGAGTAAGAGGATAACTCAGGAAAGAGTAGGGCCCGTTAAGGACCATAGTGGTAATTTGTGTGTGGAGCCAGAAGACGTAGGTAGGGTCCTAAATGAATACCTTGTGTCGGTGTTCACAAGTGAGAGGGACAATGTGAGTATGGAAATCAGGCAGAAGGACTGTGATATAATTAAAGAAATTAGCATAGAAAGGGAGGAGGTTCTAAGTAGCCTGGCAGGCTTAAAAGTAGATAAATCTCCTGGCCCGGATGAAATGCATCCCAGGCTGTTGAGTGAGGCAAGAGAGGAGATAGGGGCGCTGTCAATAATTTTCAATACCCCTCTGACCACAGGAGAGGTGCCAGAGGACAGCCAGTGTGGTGCCATCATTCAAGAAGGGAGGAAGGGATAAACTAGGGAACTACTGGCCAGTCAGTCTAACCTCAGTGGCGGGGAAACTATTGGAAGCAATTCTGAAGGACAGAATTAATCTACATTTGAGAGGCAGGGATTAATCAAGGACAGTCAGCATGGTTTTGTTAAGGGGAGGTCATGTCTGACCAATTTGATAAAATTTTTCAAAGAGGTGACCAGATGTGTAGATGAGGGCAATGCATTTGACATAGTCTACTTGGAGTTTAGCAAGGCTTTTGATAAGGTCCCACATGGGAGACTGATAACGAAGGTAAGAACCTATGGGATCCAAGGCAATTTGGCAAATTGGATCCAGAATTGGCTGGGTGGCAAGAAGCAGAGTGTGATGGTCGAGGAGCATTTTTGTGACTGGATGGCTGTGTCTATTGGGGTTCCACAGGGATCAGTGTTGGGTTCCTTGCTGTCTGTGGTATACATAAACTATTTAGACTTGAATGTAGGAAGGTTAATCAGTAAGCTCTCAGATGACATGAAAATTGGTGGGGTGGTAAATAGTGAGGAGGATAGCCTTAGATTACAGGAGGATATAGGTGGGCTGGTCAGATGGGCTGATCAGTGGCAAATGGAATTTAATCCAGATAAGTGTGAGGTGATGTACTTGGGCAGGACAAACAAGGCACGGGAATACATGATGAGTGGTAGGACGCTGGGAAGTACCAAGTATCAGAGGGACCTTGGTGTGCATGTCCACCGGTCCCTTAAGGTAGACAAGGTGGTTAAGAAGGCATATGGAATACTTGCCTTTATTAGCCGAGGCATAGAATATAAGAGCAGGGAGGTTATGCTGGAACTGTATAAAACGTTGGTTAGGCCACAGCTAGAGTATTGTGTGCAGTTTTGGAATCCGCATTATAGGAAGGATGTGATTGCATTAGAGAGAGTGCAGAGGAGATTTACCAGGATATAGCCTAGGCTGGAGAGATGTGGTGATGAGGAGAGATTGGATAGACTGGGGTTATTTTCCCTGGAGCAGAGGAGATTGATGGGGGACATGATTGATATCTAAAATGTATAAAATTATGATAGGCATAGATAGGATAGACAGGAAGGAACTTTTCACCTTGGTGGTGGGATCAATAACCAGGGGGCATAGATTTAATGTAAGGGGCAGGAGGTTTAGAGGGGATGTGAGGAAGAATTTTTTCGCCCAGAGAGTGGTGGGAATCTGGAACTCACTGCCTGAAAGGGTGGTAGAGGCAGAAACCCTCATAACATTGAAGAAGCATTTGGATGTGCACTTGCGATGCCATGACATACAAGGCTATGGGCCTAGTGCTGGAAAATGGGATTAGAATAGTTAGATACTTGTTTGACCATCGCAGACTCGATGGGCCGAAGGGCTCTATGGCTCTATGATAGGAAGTAGTCGGCATTTCAGGCAGTATCTGTGCATTATGAAACAGCCAGCGTTTCAGATCGATGACGTTTTTATGAACTAATCTGAACATTAACTGCTTCTCGGTCAGTTGTATAGCTGGGAGCAAGAAATTGTCCAGAGGCACCTAAATGATACTGGGGCTGAAAAGGTTAAATTGAGGTCATATTGCATAAACCTGGCTTGTGCGAGAGATGGGGTTTGATCAAGGCTGTTTAACAACTGAAGCATCACTTCCTCATCTCAGCATTCCAGCACTCCCCCCAAACCCATGTTAAAGGCCAATATTTCCTTAAGACTTTTTAATTGTTTTGTTTCTACATTTCTACTGACTTTGAGGTCTGTGTACCGTAACATCCATATCTTTTGTGTTGCTGCTCTTCACCGCCCCCCCTTCCCCCCCTTCCACCCCCTCGATGCCCATGTTGCTGCATCCTCCTCACTGCCAGTGTTTCTTCTGTAGGGATCCTCTCCTGGGACATTGATGCTGCTGCCTACAGCCTGGATGAACAGCTCAAGCTCTTTGTGTCCAGACACTCTGCTACATTTCCTGACGAAGCAAAAGGTAAAACCTTCATTTCACTTGTTCTGTGACTTGTGCAAACATTTCGACTGCAAGCACTTCCCAATTCCACCCAGTCATTCTTTCCAATCCTTGGCAGCATGGATTTTCTGTAAATTTCAAGCTCTGAAAGTTTGGGGTATTTTTTTGTTCGGTGGTATTTTTGTTCTACAGGGTTTGTTGATTACTTTGGTGTGAGACTTGAGGCTGACCTGGTTTTGATTGCGTGCTGATATATATAACTCTGCAGGGATCCTTTCTTTCTCTCTCCGCCCCCCCCCTCCCTCCATGGCCCATTTTTCTTCTTGAATTTGTGGAATCTTCAGGTGAAAGAAGAGTGAACTTGCATCTTTTTGTAGCATCTTTCAAGATCTCGACATGTCCTAAAACACTGACTAATAATGAAGTACTTTTTGAAGCATAGTCACTGTTGCAGCAGCCAATTTGCAAAGAGCTCGCGCTCACGCCCCCCATACTGAGGGGACCTCCCTGTGCTTCAACTAATGCTGTGAGATCTCCTGTTACAGGAGCTCAAACATATTGTGCCTTTTTGGGGTGGGCAGTTGAGGTTCAAATCCAGCCTCTCTGGATCACCCAGCAATAGCGCACAGATAAAATTGTCAAATGTCCACATCTGAAGGTTGCAACCTTTAAGCTATGTTGAGTGAGCTGATCTCAGCCCCTATAAGTATAGGGTCCCACAATTGGTTTCAGTGCCCCCAGGTTAGGAAGGGGGAAATTGTGGCCAGGGCTCTTGCTCATATTTTGCCCCAGTACCAATGCTGGAAAAGTGAGACCATGGTTGAGTGGACGACGAGGGTGGTGGAACAATGATCTGGATCTGCTGTGATGCCCCCTAAAGGTGAATATCTGACAGTGATTGGCTGGCCATCCTTGTACATGAAAGATGGATGGTTGTACTGGAGGGGTGGAGTAGCTGATCTTGCTAAGATCACATCTTCAGCTGAGGAAGATGAGCTTGATGAATCTTTGGCCTTGGCGGATGAGGAAGTGCAGGGATTCCTGCTGTGAGTAATCCTTCACCTCATAGTGCCACTTGTGACTGACTGGTGACTGATTAGGGGATGTGAGCTATGGGCATGGTGACGGAGGGAGTCACTCAGGGAATGAATGTCACAGGGTACTCAGTCATCTGCCCTGTGAGATGTCCTGTTTCAAGCTGATCTGCCAACACCCAGCCCTCTGTAGCGGGGTGGGTTATGGGGAGCGTGCTTGGACTGGCTGGACATTGAAGCAACGAAAGCTGTGGCTCAACAGGCTGAAACCAGTGATCACTTCAACAGGGCAGAGTCTGTGTCGCGCAAGCTGCAGTCTTTGGTCAATTCTGTGCAGCTAACAATCTGACTGCAAACTCTTATTTCTTTAATCAATAAACTCCAATCTGATTTGAAAGCAACTAATTCAACCTTCAACTGAGTTTATACAACAGAGGTCCCAGCAGCGCTATTGGTAATGAGGGAATCTGTCTCAGTGACCTATCTTGCAATTTTTTTCCCATTGTTCTCACTTTCTGCACCCCCATTCAAATCTGTGTAGGTGGCATGTAACTCACCGAGGATAAAGAAAGACTTGTATTTATCTGAACAGTGTCATATTAATGTAATATCAGGAAGATCAAAGTGTCTTTGTCTTCAGCTCCCACCATAAACTCTATTCCTTAGTTAGTAATTCCATCCCGCTCCCTAGCAACTTCCTGAGACTGAACCAGACTGTTTGCCTCTTGATATTATGTTTGACTCCAAGATGAGTTTCTGCCACAGATCTGTGCCATCACTAAGACTGCCTATTTCCACCTCATTGTGTTGCTAGACTCCATCCCTGCCTCAGCTCATCTGCTGCTGAAACCCTCATCCATGCCTTTTCTGCTCCTACACATTTCTGGATGAGCTCCCCAGTTCTTCCCTCTGTAGGTTTGAGGCCATCCAAAGTTCTACTGCCCGAGTCCTAACTCACACCAGGTCCCGTTTGACCATCCACCCTGTGCTCACAGTGACTCCCAATCTGGCAATGCCTCAATTTTAGAATTCACATTGTTGTTTTCAAATTTCTGTGACCTTGCTCCTTGTTATCTCTAATCTCCTCTAGCCCTAAGATATCAGCGCTGCTGCAATTTGGCCCCGTGAACATCACTGCTTTTAATTGCTCCACGATTGGCTGTACTTTCAGTTGCCAAGGCCTTTCGCTCTGGAATTTGCTCCCCAAACTCCCTTCCCCTCACTCCTCCTTTAAGGCACACCTTAAAGCTTACCTCGGACCAAGCTTCTGGGCACCTGTCCCTAATATCTCCTAATTAACTTTTACTTAATTACTCCCATTTAAGTTCCTTGGGATGCTTTTTGTGAAAGGTGCTATATAAATGCAAGTTCTTTGCCTCAACCTGGGAATGTCCCGAAGTTCTTTACAGCCATTGAAGTACATTGTTAAAATGTAGGATATGCTGCCGCCAATTTGCACACTCAGGTGTCATCAATGCCAATAGCTAGACAATTTGTTTGTGATGTTGTTTGAAGGATAGATCTGGCCAGGACACCAGAAAGGACTCTCCTCTTACAATAGTGGCCATGGATGGGGCCTCGGTTTACCATCTTATCGCAAAGATGACACCTTTGACAGTGCAGCACCTTTTCAGTACCACACGAGTGTATATTTTGCAGAGGCCCTTTGATCATAGATATTGTGTGAGCATCATTCGCTTGGTGTAAAGATTTCAGTAGATTTGTGGGCACTCAGAATCGAGGGATAAGGAAGACGTGCTGAGTTAATTTGGAAGGTCAGCCATGATCTTATTGATCTGATTGGGGGCTGCATGGCCATCTCCAGCTCCTAGTTCTTATGTTCTTCAGTATTGGATTCCTTTTTTTTTCCCTCTGGCTGAATGATGGATGTCTGTTCTGTGCGTTGATTATGGATGTGGGGAGTGCAGCATGGTTTGACTGCTGTGCCTGTTATTCTTTGCCTGGGTTTCCATCCTTCCAGGATTCTTCCTCCGCTCTCTTGTTACAAAGCTTTCCTTGTCCTCAGTTAGTTGGGGGTGGGGCGGGTGGTGTGGGCAGTGAAGAAGAGCTTTAAGTGCTGGATTCCTTCTGACTGTTGGAGGCAGATGTTCATGCTATGGGGAGGGCGCGAATGTTGGTAATCTTGGCCATCTGTGTGTGTGTGTGTATTTTGTCTAGTTTCTGTTCCTGCTTTTCTCTGCTCCAAGGAGCCGGGTTTGGTGATTGAGCACTGAGTTATATGTGGTTTTAAATGACCTCAGAGGGATGTGCACACTTTTAATGACTGCACACGTCACTACATTTTAGACACCAGGAATCCTCGGTTAAGCTCATGTCTTGCAAACAGTTAAGGGTTAATAACCAGGGGGCATAAATTTAAGGTAAGAGGCGGAAGGCTAAGAGGAGAGTTGAGGAGAAATTTTTTCACCCAGAGGGTGGTGGGAGTCTGGAACACACTGCCTAAAAGGGTGGTTAAGTCAGAAGCTCTTGTAACATTTAAGAAGTATTTAGATATTCACTTATGTTGCTATAGCCTCCAGCACTATGGGCCAAGCACTGGAAAATGGGATTAGTGTAGTCAGATCTTTGACTGCCATGGACACGATGGGCCGAATGACCTCCTGTGTGTAAACGTCAGAGTCTGAGTCTATCATGCCAAATGTAGTTGTTATCCTGCATCAAAGATGGTAACCATACAATTTGTCCAAAAGTAGGAATGAAATAAATAATAAATATTGGGATTTTTCTCACAATCTATTCATTTTGGTAGCATCAGTTGATAACTGTACAATGGATGAGTGTGTGTGCTCATGCTTTAGCCCAAATGGACATACACCTCCCCATGACATTCAAAAGCATTGCCATCACTGAATTCCCCACCATCAACATCCTGGGGTTTGCAATTGACCAAAACTTAATTGACCAGCCACACACATACTGACAAGAGCAGGTCAGAAGCTGGAAGTTCTGTGGCAAGTAACTCACCTGACTCCTGAAAGCCTGTCCATCATCTACAAGGCACGAGTCAGGAGTGTGATGGAATACTCTCCACTTGTCTGGATGAGTGCAGTTCCATCAACACTTGAGAATCTTAACACTATCCAGGATAAAGATGCCTGCTTGATTGGCACCATATCCACCAACCTTCAACATTCACTCCCTCCTCTGCCAGTGCACAGTAGCAGCAGTGTGTACCATCTACAAGATGCACTGCAGCAACTCACCTGGGCTCCTTTGACCTGAAGGACAAGGGTAGCAGATGCATGCAAATGCCACCACCTGCAACAATTGGCCCCCCTCCCCACAAAGTCTCATCCCATCCTGACTTGGAAATAAATCATGTTCCTTCACTGTGACTATGTCAAAATCCTGGAAATCTCTCCCTAATATCAGTGAGAACACCTTCTGCACATGAACTGTAGAGCTTCAAGAAGGTGGCTCACCACCACTCTAGGGATGATCAATAAATGCCAGCTTTGCCAGTGATGCTCTCGTCCTGAGGAATTTTTAAGGAGAAAAAAAATTGCCGCTATGATTTGAGTGTGACCTGATATCAAAGATGGCTGGTGGTGAAATCCATGGGATTCAATATTTCTCCCCCCACCCCCACCCCACGATCTGCTGCTCTTCCAGTAATGCAGGGAAAAGAGTTGGGACGGTTTTACCTGTTTTTACTGTTTATTCCTTAACCAACATCACTAAAGTAGATTACCTGGTTACTGCAGTTGTTTTTTTTAGGTCTTGCTGTGCATAAATTGGCTGCTGTATTTCCTATTGCAATCGCGACTACATTCCTCCAGTACTTCATTGGCTGAGAAGCACTTTGGGGCATCCTGAGGATGTGAATATATAAATACAAAAGTTCTTTGATAGTACAGAATGTGAATATTGCTGAAAACAGAGGCATGTGACTGAAGCTTTTCATCTTGCACTCGAGGCCTATCTGTGAGTTTGTGTAATACAGTGAACAATGATCTGATCACGATAGCCATTGTCCCACATGATAGCTTTGGTATGGTCTATTTTGCTGCCCTTTGCCTTTCTCATTTGAAGGGCATTATGTGAACATTGTTCACCAGCAGTCGCTGCAGCACCAGTCCCAGTGCTGCAGACTAACAATTCGTAGAGGGACAGTGACTGTTGTCCCACAGAGTGACTTTGTTCTGACCTGTGGTGGGCTGCTGGTGGGGGTGAATTAAGCTGCACTAAAACACAATGCTTTATTTTCTTCTGTTAAATCTTTACATTGATTTATGGTGGATTCTAAAATATCTTCCGGCCTCTCCTGCAATTTGACCCAGAGCCTGCACTTTGCATAATTTTTTTTTGGCTTCTAGCCATTCGTTGACCTGCCTGGATGCTCCCAGCTTGTTAGTGCTGCTCTGACTGGGATGGGCCCATGGTGCTTCCTGATTTGGATTTTACACACTTCCATGACGGACAATATGACTGATTTTGGGTTCTTGCTGAGGAGTGCTGGGTGGGAGAAGAATCTGGCCTGTACCAATTTTGTCAAGGAGGTACCCGTCTCTAGGATGAAGCCTCCTTTTGTCCAGGAAGGGGCCACATTTGATGCCTGGGTCTGTGCTGGGCTGGCAGATCTCTGTATGACAGGATGTGCTTCAGTTCAATGCAAACACCTTGGCTATCCAATATATGTGAGTCCTTGGTTGCAGGTGATAATCTGTCACAGGATTTACCTTCCTCCCTTTCCCTACAAGATTTGGATCACTAGGTGAGGAATTCCCCTCAGTCAAATAACTGGATAGTCACTGCCTATGAAACTGGATTGCAGGAAATGTCCGGGTCCTTGGGAAGAGGGGGGAGAATGTTGGAAGTTTCCTTCTATCCTATCTGTATATTACTGTTAATTGGTAGCCACTGAGGATTGTTTTCTGATTTGCACCAGTGGCATCATTGGGTTGATTAGGGATCAAGAGGCTCCATTCCATCCTTATACATGTTCATTGCCTTCATCTTGGTGCCCTGAAGGGCTTCCATGAATAGTTAGGCCTTGTGGTATCCAGGGTAACCAGGTTTCCTAGTGGGACCAAAATCTCTTTAGGAAGGAAATTGTCATATTTGCAATGAACTGAAGGATTCATTGTTTTGGGATGGGGTTAGTGTTGCTTTCAGTTGGAGTCAGTGTTGGGGCATTGTAAACTTGATGAGGAATCTGCAGCCTGGATGAAGAGTGTCATCTACTTCTCCCCTTCCTCACCTCAGCCAAAGTGCTTGAAATCTGGCTAGATACAAGATTTTTATGCTAGGCTTGAATCTCGGAGACGGTGGAATCATCTTTGGAGTGTGGAATACAAGGTGTTGCCTGTAACTTAGATTCTCTCTCCATCTCAGTCCATAGGTCTCCTTCAGCCAGCGTGTCTCTCTGTCCTATTAATGGCTTATCTCGCGCACGTGGATTGGTTCACTGATTCTGGGTGTGTCTCTGTCTCCTGTTGGCTGAGAGTCGGCTGTTACAATTAGCAATCCCTCCATGGCCCCTCTTTTCCTCCTGTGTAACATCCTCCAGCCCTGCACACTCTAATTCTGGCTTCATGTGTTTCTCTGATGTCCATCACTCCTCCTTTGATGGCTGTGCCTTCAGCTGCCTGGACCTTAAGCCTTGAAGTTTGTTCCCTATACGTCTCTACTCCTTTCAGTCCCTCCTTTAAAAAAGCCTACCTCTGACCAAGCTTTATTCACCTATTCTAATATCTCCTTGTGTGACTCGGTGTCTAATTTTGTTAATCACTCCTGGGAAGAGCTTTCGGACATTTTACTGCATTAAAGGCACTATATAAATGCGAGTTATTCCACATTTTTCTTCTGCTTGAGTTTTGTTTGACATCATCTCACTAATCAACTGGACCCCCTGCTGTTTTCTTGCTGATGTTTAATTGGAAAACTCCCAATTCAGGTTGTTTTCTAAGTTCTGTGGCATACAGGAGCATTCACCTGACTCCAAAAGTTATGGGTTCAAGTCCCACTCCAGGGATTCCAGTACAGATTCCAGGCTGACACTCCCAGTGCCAGTAGTGAGAGTGCTGTTCAGTTGGAGGTGCCACCTTTCAGATGAGACATTAAACTGAGGCCCTGTCTGCCTTCTCGAGTTGATGTAAAAGATCCCAGGGCCACGATTTGGGAGAGGAGCGGGTTGGGGTTCTGGTGTCCTGGGTAAATGTTTAAATCTCATCCGGCAGCCACGTTCCCTATAAGCGGCAGTGACTACATTTGAAAAGTGTTTCGTTAGCTGTGAAGCACTTTGGGCTGTCCTGAGATGCTGAAAAAGTCCCATAGAAATACAAACACTTTTTCTGCACTAGGCTGACCTCTAATGAATGATTAATTATACTGCAATCTACCTCTTTCTTCTGTACAGATGGGTCCCTCTCCTTTTGGATGAGAAGTTTGCCAGGAGCATTATCCAAACACACTCTTCAAATTGGATGGACAGCTCTTGAAGTTGCTGGGCTAGGATTCCTGCTTATTGATGATCTTGGGGTGCTGGTGTCAGATCCTGTGGGGGTGGGCTTCATTGACCAGCAGAGCCAGTCAGAGACTTGGTTGTAATGGAGACACCAGAATCAGAGGCTATAAATATAAGATCATTAATAAATCCAACTGGGAATTCAGGAAAACTTCCTTTTATGCAGAGAGTAGTGAGAATGTGGAACTCACTAGCCCAGGGAGTGGTTGAGCTGAATAGTATGGATACATTTTAAGGGAAAGCTCCACTTCTCATGTGGGAGCAGAGTGACTGGGTTTTCCATCCCTGCTGTGCATCCAATGTATTATTGATGACATAAGGGACTCTCCCTTAAGATGGAGCATTCCATTCCATAGAGATCAAGCACTGTATAGCCCCAGGCAGATTCATTTGTTTTTAATTCATATGATCTCCAGCCAGAATTGAATTTTAGCTGTTTGAGATGGATTTACTTCCTGCTTTTGGGTACCACTGCCCCATTAAACATCCCCAGGACAGGTACAGCATGGGGTTAGATACAGAGTAAAGCTCCCTCTACACTGTCCCCGTCAAACACTCCCAGGACAGGTACAGCATGGGGTTAGATACAGAGTAAAGCTCCCTCTACACTGTCCCTGTCAAACACTCCCAGGACAGGTACAGCATGGGGTTAGATACAGAGTAAAGCTCCCTCTACACTGTCCCCATCAAACACTCCCAGTTGTACAGTGCTAGTGATGTTTTCCTATTTCCTGCACCATTTGTCCTGTGAGGTGGTTTATTTTTAAGGACAGTTTTGTGCTGTAGGAGCCATTTGTGTTGGATTCTGATCAGTCTGTGTAGAGGGGAAATCCCAGGGTGCGGGTGAAAGGCTGATGTTTAACCCATTCAATCTCTAGCTGAAGAAGCTGGTTTTCTGAATTGGGTTCACACTAATGTATGTCCCTATCTCTGTAACATCTCCTTATGTGATTTGTCAAACCTGGTTTAATAATGGTCCTATGAAGCATCTTAGTAACATTTTACTATGTTAATAACGCTATATAAATACAAGTGGTTGTTTTCAGTCTGATTGTTTGCCCAATACTTTGATTAACAGTCTGGTAGACTTTTCTTTGCTGTTTCATGTGCACGGACTCCTCTGGAGGATTTAGCTAGCTGGATGCAGAAAGACTGGGGGAATGATCAACAGAATCTGTGCCAAGTACTGGAGGAGGAAGGAAGTGCTGTCCTTGAGACTTGGTAATCTCTCTTCCTCATTCAGGCACTGAGGATTAGCCCATGGTGCGTTTGTGCTGACGAATGACGGAACCTTCTGGCTAGATAGAGGCCCCCTCAGGTGCTGTCCCTCAGTTAGACTGAGCACATCGAGAAACCCTGGGACATAGGGAATTTTCGTTCCAACTTGACAGAATTGAGGGTTGGGTTTGTTGGCTGCCCTTTTAACTCTGTCACTTAACACCCCCCCCCGCCCAACCACTCCAATGAGTGACTGCTGAAAGGACCAGGAAAATGTCCAGGTCAGAAGAGGTGGTAGGTTTGTATATCCAGATTGTTCTTAAACATTTTCCACTTAGCTCAGTGTCTCACTCTTGATGAATTTCCTTAAATTCCTCCAACTCCGCGACAGACCTGTCCCCACCAGTACTGTACCCCAGTGTTATACAGTGACAGACCTGTCCCCACCAGTACTGTACCCCAGTGTTATACAGTGACAGACCTGTCCCCACCAGTACTGTACCCCAGTGTTATACAGTGACAGACCTGTCCCCACCAGTGCTGTACCCGAGTGTTATACAGTGACAGACCTGTCCCCACTAGTGCTGTACCCCAGTGTTATACAGTGACAGACCTATCAGCTCTGGTGCAGTTGTCTAGTCTTCGCTGGAATGATGTTTCATTATTCAGTTTGTCCTTGTTATTTCTGTCTTAGGCCAGAAGATTCTCCATCACTGCGATGAGGCTTTGGAAACACTGGTCCTGATAAACCCCTCCAATGAGTCTCTCTGTGCTGAGGTGAGGCATCAGCTGTTCTTCTTTGATCCCGTGACCTTTTCTTTATATTCCAACCCCTGTCCTCTTCTCACCATCCCAGGTTTTCTGCTTCCTCTGCTGAAGGTGCAGCGTCCTGCTTTGAGCAGCCCCCCTCTGATAGCTCAGCTAAATTATTATAGTTTGGAGTGTCAGCCTATTTGATTGTGGAAGGCTCAATGATTAAGGCCTGCTGTGGCTGCCTGACTCTCTTTCAATGCCTCTGCCCATGTGGCCCTGGAGAAGGAGAATGCAGTACCCAACAGTACACTTGATGCTTTCTCTGGCCAGTGGGCACTGCAGGGTATTAGGGCTGTGGTTGATGCTGGTAATATTCTAGTTTAATGAAAGATTCCTCTGATTTGCTGCATTTTAAGCATCTCTAGTCTAATCAGCTGTGAGCCAGTGGATAGCGCACTCACCTCTGAGTCAGGAGATTTGTGTTTAGAATCCCACTCTAGGCTGATATTCCCAGTGCAGTACTGAGGGAGTACTGCACAGCCGGAGGTGCCATCTTTCAGATCAGACTTTAAATCAAAGCCCAGTTTTTGGGTGAACGTGAAAGATCCTGTGGTACTATTTTGAAGAGGAGCTGGGGAGTTCTCCCTGGTGTCCCAGCCAAAATCTATCTCTCAACCAATATCATTAAAGCAGATTTTCTGATCATTTATCACCTTGCTGTTTGTGCGATCTTACTATGCACAAATTGACTGCCATGTTTTCTATCCGTGCCTACACTTGAAAAATTATTAGATGTAAAGTATTTTGGGGTGTCCTGAGGTGTTGCAAGGTGCTATATAAATGTAAGTCCTTTCTTTAATTGGACCAGTTGTTTAGTTGTTATATCAGTGGATGCCCTTAAAGGAACACTTGTGGTTTTGATTCCCAGTTGACACTGAGCTTGGTGCCACCCAGATAGTCCATTTTAAACTGGGTCCAAAGCAGCAACTGGGGACAGGAGGCTGCAAAAGCATGACATCCTTATTACCTTTTAAGACCACCTGTTTCCAGGACATACGGTTGATTTCTGTGTGCTGTTTCCGTTCTAGATACGGACTCTGATATCCGCAGCACCACGACACAAGCTTCTGGTGTTGGCTGGACCGTGCCTGGAGGAATCGGGCGATCTACTCTTGCAGAAAGGATCCTTCACATTCCAGGATTTCATCCAGATCTTCACGGACAAGGAGGTTGTCTCCGGCTGTTAACTCTGCTCCTACTTCACCGTCTCTTTAAAATCAATGATTTCAGAGTTGAATTGCACCTTGTTCATTTAATGCTCAGGCTGCTGGCACCTCAGCTGACAATTTCCCCCTATAATCTATCTTTTCTCTCTATCTACCCCTATACAGTATATGTTCTGGGAGTGTTTGATGAGGACAGTGTAAAATGAGGATAAGAATTTTAAAATTGAGACATTGCCAGACCTGGAGCCAATGTAAGTCAGCCCAAGCACAGAGGTGACAGGTTAACAGGACTTGCTGTGAGTTAGAACACAGGCAGCAGCGCTTTTGGATGAGCTGAATTTTATACAAATGACTATAGGATGGCGTATTAATAAATTGACATTTTGCTTTCCTCTTAGATCGGAGAGCTGTTGAGCTTCACATCTCCTGCCAACAAGGCCAGCCTTACTCTTGCCTGCCCTGACTTGGGAGAATGGAAGAAACCGAGCTTGGAGAAGCACAGTCTCCAGGAGTTCATTGAGATCAGGCTGAACCCTCCAGTCACACTGCCAGAGATGGAAGGACTGCAGGAATTCCTGGAGTATCTCTCTGAAACCATGGAGTCATCATCACCCTTTGACCTGCTGGAGCCCCCAGCCACTGTGGGCTTCCTGAAGCTCTCTAAACCATGCTGTTACATCTTTCCCGGAGGGAGGGGTGACTCTGCCTTCTTTGCCGTCAACGGATTCAATATTCTGGTGGATGGAGGATCCGATCAGAAATCCTCATTCTGGAAGCTTGTCCGCCACCTAGACAGGATTGACTCCGTCCTGTTGACTCACATTGGGACCGACAACTTGCCTGGAATCAACAGTTTGCTGCAGAGAAAGCTGGCGGAATTGGATGAGGATCAATCTCTAGGCTCTGAAATGAACGGTGACTGGATGAAACATCTTATTTCTCCTGAAATTGGCGTCATGTTTCTCAACGCACCTGAAAGGCTTCAACATATTGAGAGAAATAATGTCAGGCGAGGCATCGATGAGGTTAGTGTAATGCTTCAACATCTGGATCTATTGCGTATTGAACCACTGCCACTCTATAGAACTGTTGGCAATGCTTTAGAACCAACAATTCTCTTTCAAAAAATGGGTGTTGGACGTCTGGAGATGTATGTCCTTAACCCAAGTAAAGGCAGTAAAGACCTGGACTACTTGATGCGGCAGTGGACAGGCAATGGTTGGCCAAAAGGAGGAAGCATCCCGATTCAGTGCCTGGTCTCCATTTGTGCTCTTATTGTTTGGCACCCAGCAAGTAAGATGGAGAAGATAATCAGAGTGCTGTTTCCTGGTTGCACTCCTCAAGACAAGATATTGGAGGGACTAGAGAGGTTGAAGCACCTGGAATTCTTGAAGCAGCCCTCCACCACCCTGAGTGAACTGGAAGCTCTACAAAAAGACAAGGGCCCCAAGCCTAAACGAGCAGAAAGTCGGGAGAGTCTCAAGAGTTTCACCAAAGGGTTATCTGTTAAGACAGGATGTGACTCGGAGGCTAGCCTGGTGGGGATGAGGCCAGGGTCTGCAAAGGACAAACATAGGGTGGAGAGGAAGGACAAGCCTGGAAAAACCAAAGCTGACATAGCAGCACCAAGCGAAGGAGTGAAAGAGTCTCATTCGAATGTGTCGGCAGAGCTGAAGGCTAGAGAGCAAGTGGGTGACAAACTGAAAGACACAAAGCCAAAACTGTCAAAGGAGAAACTGCAAAAGAAAGAGGTCAAATCAATGAAAACGGAAGAGAACACAGATGCGAAAGTCTCTAAAAGGGAAGAAAGAAAAGAAACCGAGAAGAAAGTGGTGAGAAAAGATGTGGCAAAGCAAGTTAAGAAGATGGAGCCTAAAAAGGACGAAGGGACAGGAGCAAAGGCTCCCATTAAAAAAATGTCTGCGGTCCCTGCTATCAGCAGAAAGACTTCAGCAAAAGCCAAAGTGCCAAGCAAAGAGACTGTTGGATCTAAAGAGGTCAAAAAGGACCTGACTCCTTCTGCAAAAGGACTAGTCAAAGTCAAATCCAAGGTTCAGAAAAAGGGGTCTACAACAGAATGCAAGCAAGCTCCTGGCAGTGTATCTCTCGCTGAGAAGGGAGTTGAGCTGGGTGCTTCCAAGTTGTCCACACCAGAGGACATGACAGCAGAGTTTGAAAAGCTCAAGCAAGCAGAACAGGAAGTGCAGGCTGGAGACATAGAGGTACTGACCCAGGCTGAGACTGAGTTGGAAGGGAGTGGGGGGAAAGTGATGGTGCCGGATGAACCGTCACCTGATGAGGGCTTCACCACAATGGAGAACGAAAGCGAGCCCGAACCTTCTCCCCGGGGTGACCGTCAAGTTGTCAACACTGGCATCACTGAAAGTGAGGAAGCAGTGGTCTTGGAATGGCCTGAGACACACAAGGGAGGCAAGGACATGGAAGAGAAGCAGGAAACCAGAGGTGATGCCGAGACTGAATCTGATCAAGGTATGATTAGAATTAATCATATTAATGGCCTGAACTGTGATACTGAAAATGAAGATGCTTTTGAAATGGAAAGTCCCGATAAGTTCAGGTATTTTGATGAAAAGTTAAGCCCTAGTAGGAACATGGTGGCCCTTTCACCTCTTGCTAAAACCCCACGGAGTGATCGTAGTGTTAATTTTGATCTAACACCAACTGAGCTCGGGCCACCAGATGAAATTAAAGGGCAGATGTCTGTCAACAACCAGGAGGTTCTGGAGGACCATTGTGCAAGCTCTGAGGAGAGGACCTTGGAGATGGTGTCTCCTCCAGGATCTGGCCCTGCCAGTGCTGGCCACACCCCTTTCCATCAATCACCAATTGATGAGATCATTCCCAGAAGTGAAGATGGTTTAATTGAGAGAGTTTCCAGTCTCCTCAATGAGGAAAACCAGTTGAACAATGCTTATAATAAGCCTCTAGATGGAGGACCCCAGTCAAACACACGACCACCATTTGAAAATGCCAATGCTCCATTGGACAGACATACCAGCTTCCTGACCTTGAGTCCATTCAAGGAAGTTATTTCTGATGTCTCGCCAACTCTGACAACCCCGTCATTGCCAGCAGAAGTTGGCTCTCCTCATTCCACAGAAGTTGATGAGTCTCTGTCCGTCTCCTTTGAACAGGTTCTGCCACCTCTGAGTGAAGCTCTGACCTCTCCACGAGAGGACAATCAGAGGGGACCTCTCAATGGCCTTTCTCCTGAACACGAAGCATTCTCCGGGAAAGGCGACCCTCATGGCATGAGCCTGCCCTTGAAGTCATTGCAAGATGCATTTCGGCCTCCGCAGGTGCCACTGGTCCATGCCTCGGTGGATGGGGATTGTGCATTATCTCACAGCAGTGGAGTTGACGGGCATTTGCCACGTATGGTGGGTCTCCCTTCTGAATCCCCTCATGATGTTGACTTGTGCCTCGTGTCGCCTTGTGAATTTAAGCACCCAAAGACTGAACTCTCCCCCTCCTTCATTAACCCCAGTCCACGGGAGTTGTCAGATGAGAGTGACCTTTCCCAGGAATTTGCCACGCCAATTGTCCAAAGGAGGGGCCACAAGTCTCTGTCCAGTAGAAAGGCAGCGCTGGACGAAAGGACCCCGACCTCTGCTAGCGAGTCCCTCCCAACCCTCTCGGGTTCTGATGTCCAGCCTGAGACTGAGGACTGCCCGTCCATCACTGCAGACGGGGGCATTGACTCTGAGGAAGACTCTGAGAGCCTTCCAGCCAATAGGTCTCATCCTCCTGTGTCCTCCAGACCGTGTGACCCTCCTCCCACCCCAATGAAAGATCCTCACCCACCCCCACCCCAACCTGGCACATGCATGGTAGACCCTGAGGTACTGACCCAGAGCCCTACCAAAAACGTCATAGAGAGGACGAAAGGCAAAAAATTGGGTTCAAAGCCCACCGTGGGCTCAGCAGCAAGGAAAACTGAAAACACTAAACAATCGACTCTCTCCAAACCAAAAGGTCCCCAGCTGACGTCTAAAGAAGTGGATAAATTGGCCACGAGCAGTAAGAGCGGCCAAGTTGGGAAAGTTTTCCGGGTGAATTCCAACCAGTCGATAAATTCAGAGGAGAAGGGAAGGAATCCTCAGACGACAAGCTCCAAACCACCTCGCAGCACGGTCGCAGGTCAGTTACAGAACACGGGTGAGATTTACAGTGCAGGAAGCCCCTCACAACTGTTGCCGTTGCCTTGGGGACTTGCGCAAAGTTCTTCCAATGGGATTGAGGCGTCCATGTACATAGATCACTAAAATGTAGTCATCGGGTGTAAAACAACAAAACCACACCCGGTGAATGGAATGAGAGTCTTTCTAACTAAAGGGTGAGAATGTAAGGAGGTGGGAAGTTTGCTTCCGGTTATACAAAGGCCAGGTTAGGTGATGCCTGGAGTGGAGTACAGTACTGGGCCCCACACCTTAGAATATATTGGCTTTTGAAGGAGTGCATTGCAGACTCGCCAGAACATTAACAGGATTCAAAGGATTAGATTACAAAAACACTTTACATAAACTAGGCTGGTATTCCCTGAAATATAGAAGGTTAAAGTGGAGGAGAAGGGGGGGATTTGATTGAGATTCTATTTTTGGGATTTTGAAAGGAATTAATAGCTTAAATGGAGAGAGACTTTTTCTGTAGTTGTGGGAGTCTAGGACAAAGGGATATAATCTTAAAAAAAAGGAGCCAGGCCATTTGGGAGAGATGTTCTCAAACACTTCATGCAAAGTGTAGAACTCTCAAACAGTGGATGCTGGCTTAATTAATCATTTTAAACCTGGGATTGGTTGATTTCTGCTAGGTAACCCTGCTATAAAAGGATATGGAGCTTTGCTGGGTGAATGGATGGGGTTCAGATATAGATTAGCAATAATCTCATTAAATGATGGAACCAGCTCGAGGGCCTGAATGACCTCCCATTCCCATGCTCCCATTGGGCATTGGTGCCCAATTTCTTTTTCTAACAGCTGCCTTTCTTGGGGGTGATGGTTTGGTGCTGCGGCATCACATGTCCTGTCATACTAGACTGTGAGCATCAATGGGCTAATTGGCTGACTGACACTGGAGTGAACCTGTCAGCTCAGCCGTGGCTCTGCCTAGCACACTGACCTCGAGTCACCAGGTTTGTGGTTGAAGCCCCACTGCCTGATGGTCAGTTTGAAATTGCTGAGGTTGACATCTGGGCACTTGCTTGACTGCAATTGGGTAAGTGTGTCTCCTCCATGCCCCCCAATCCTCCACCGCCCCCCCCCCCCCCCCCACCCACCCACCCAACCATGGGAGTAGGGGCAAATGCCAATTTTCACAAAAGCTACTCCAACAATGGGTGATATCCAACCTATGCCAGTTCCTTGGATGAAGAGGCAATGAATTTTGTTTTTTTTCTGCAGCGTCTTACTTATTGGCAGTAGCACTTTCTAAATGATATATCACTAGCTCTCATTAACACCATCTTCCACCTCCAGGAACCAGGGAACCTACTCATTGAACGAGTTGTTTCCATTGCAGGTGCAGTGAGCAAGAGTCCTGTGGCCCCCCCTGTGTATGTTGATCTTGCCTACGTCCCCAACAGCTACAGCGCCAGAACAATCAACGCAGACTTTTTTAGACGGCTGAGATCTTCAATCTACGTCATAAGTGGTGATGACCCACAGAAAGAGGGGGCAATGAGAAACATCCTGGACTCGCTCTTGGAAGGCAAATCAGTGTGGGGAAATAACGTCCAGGTGAAGGGATTTTCCATATGTCAATGGAAGTATATACCAATTGCCAGCATCTCGATTTCTACATTCTCCCCCACCTCTCTAACTTTGTTCCAGCCCCTACAACCCTCTGTGCTCATCTAATTCTGCCCTTTTGCACGTCCCTCATTTTAATCACTTCACCTTTGGTGGCGGTGTCTTCGGCTGCCTGGGCCCTAAGCTCTGGAATTCTCTCTCTAAACCTCTCCACTTCTGCCCTCTCCTTTTAAGGCACTCCTGAAAACTGACCTCTTTGGTCAGATTTTTGGTCATCTGTCTTAATATCTTATGTGGCTCAGTCAGCTTTTGCCTGGAGCTCCTATGAAGTGTGTTGTACATTAAAAGCACTTTTTTTTTTATTCTTTCATGGGATGTGGGTGTCACTGGCAAGGCTAACATTTGTTGTACATCCCTAATTGCCCTTGAGGCAGAGGCAGTGGGCTGTCACCTTGAACCGCTGCTGTCCATCTGGTGCAGGTGAGTGCATAATTAGGGATTAAAATGAGCAGCTAGCTGCTTTTTCTCTTTTTTGGATGGTGCAGACATAATGGGCTGAATGGCCTCTTTCTGCACCGTAACTTTTCTATGGTTCTATAATTGCAAGTGCAAGGCTGAGGGAATGCTGCACTGTCAGAGGGTACTGTCCTAAATAAAATGTTAAAAGGCCCCATGTGTCCCCTCGGGTGAATGTAAAAGATCCCAGGACACACTTTCGAAGAACTGGAGAGTTCTCCCCAGTATCCTGGCCAATTTTTACCCCTCAGCCAACATAACTAAAAACTGATCTGGTTATTATCACACTGCTGTTTGTGAGGATGCTGCTGCATTTCCCTGTATCACAATAGTGACTGCACTACAAAAGTACTTCAATTTGGCTATAAAGGCCCTTTGGGCCACTCTGCACTATATAAATGCAAGTTGTCTCTTTCTTCTAAGAAGCACTTGGAAGAAGCTTAGTAGCCTCCCACCTTGGCACTTTGCCCAGACTGGTTCTTCCCACTGTAACCTTGTTCTGCTTTTTCCACACTGTTGAGGTTAAGTAATGGGAAGATATTTTTTATTAATGGGAAGTGGCCATAAGGCCTAACAGAACAGACATGTTCCTTTTTCATGGAACTACCCAGCTCTCCAGTGACCTCCCATATACCTCAAACCCCTCTCTTTCCAGGCAGCACTTTATGAGTGGGCTCATGAGATTATGTCCAATTGAGTCCTTCCCAGAAATTCCACAGGGTTTTCCGAAGTTCTGGAACGTTCTTCCCTGGCTGTCTTTTTAAGTCATACGTGATGCTGTCCCTTTTCTTTGCAGGTCACTATAATCCCGACCTTTGACTCTCCAATCATGCATGAGTGGTACCAGGAGACCCACGAGAGGCAGCAGTCGCTGAACATCACTGTCTTGGGGAGCAACAGTACGGTTGTCATGCAAGAGGAGACTTTTCCGGCGTGCAAAGTTGAATTCTGATCAGGAGTATGTGCAACGGACTGGACTCTGAGCGCTTTTGCTGTGGGCATGGAGTTGAAACTCATGTCGGTTTTATCCCACCCATTTGCCCTAGGCAAATACGTAGATCCTTCTCTGGAGTGTGTTTTTTTAGAGATGCGTCAAATTGTACACACCCTCACCCCACCACCACCACCCCCCCCCCCCCCCCCCCAAAATTCTCCCAGCTCACACGATGCTTCAAAAGTTGCACAATTGTACCAAGCCTCAGGCTCTGAATTCGTAAAACCCAGTGAACTGGGTGAAAAGCCAAGCTGTGACAATGGGCAAGCAAGTTTTTGGGGGGGGGGGGTGTTGGGCTGATGGGTGTGGGTGTGCGAGAGCCAGTTGGGACCAGGGGTTTAAAATGCTGCCTGGTGACCACCAAATACTTTGAAATGATGACCACTTTTTTTTTTTAATTTTAAAAACAACAAATGGGTTTTTGGTCTTCTTGTTGTCCCCAATTTGCAAATCATTTCAAACAAAGGAAGAGAAGCCAAGGAGTTGAGCCATCATTGGTTACTCTGGGAATGGGATGATTTTGCTATGGCCTTTGGGCTGCCAGTTTGGCTTGCAAGCTTATTAATTCCTGCCTATGGTGGTTCATCTGTGCTAATGTCTATGGTAAATGAAATCTGTGATTTAAGAAGTATTTAAATTTGTTTTCTCATGGCAAGTCATTGTTGTAGTTTAGACTTACAACAAATAGAAAAACTGTCATCACCTCTATGTGCCCAAGTCCTCGGAGTAGGATCCTGGGAAGTGACCCTTAACCACTGCCTCCCTCCCCACAGGACCTTTTAGTTTCCAAGGAGAATGGTGCTTGAAGGAGTTGGCTTGGGGAAAATCTTGTATTGCCTAGGTTCTGGTTTGGTTGGGCAGCCATAGTGATCCTACCGCCAATCGTGCATGACTTGTTGCCAAGTTTGGTGAAATGTTAGGCCACTTATTTACAACTGATGAGCCAACAAGGGGGAACAGTCTCATCCAATGGAAAATTCACAGCGAGTGTCATTGGTTGAAACCCACTTCCAAAAGGGAAGCTGTGATTAACAGCTACCTGTTGGGCAGGTTTTGAGCCTGGATTTTTATGGGTACTTGAATACCACTCCTCTTAGACTTGGAGAGAACAAAAAAAAATCAATTAACCTGTTAAATCACTGTTTCTAGAACATTCCACCCAAAACAGAAGGAGCTTTGATTCTTCTCAATATACTGCGTGCTAATCAGTTTAAACTAAATATTGTGGGTGAGGATAAGTGTTGAAAGTTGAGAGGATTGTGTTCTATTTCCACCCCCCTCCTGAAGACTAGGGGGACAAGTGAAATGGTGGGGGTTACAATTCAGCTGAGATTGATCTTAAATTAGAGTAGGATTTGGCTTGATGAGGAAAACCCTCATCTCAATTCTCTCAAACTTATGTTTATCTATTTATGCTACCAAATCACTACTTTCAATGCAATAGAAAGTGAAGGAGGAAAAAGAATTAAAACCAGGACAGTTTGTGATCCTTAATTTTTTAAGGTAAAGCACATCTCCACCCTTCCAACAGAACCCATCTTTCTCCATTTAACAAAGTTTTTGTGACTTGCAAATGACTCCATGATGACAGTTGACATTAACTCAATTATCTGCTAAAAGTAAAGTGTTTTGACAGTCAGTGAAGAACTCCAACCAACCTGAGTTTTTTGTTGAGTTGGTGGAGATGGGAGGAGAATTAGTGTATAGCTGGCTGGTGACGCCTCATTGAGTGAGGGGATCTCTGCTGTGAGGCTTCACCTGCATGTTAAAAGGCTGGACAGTGTTCCTGAAGACTGCAGTGTCTCCATGTTTACATCTTTAACACATGGTGATTTAATTGCTGGCTGGAGAAGGAGCCCTGATCATTGGTGGCCTGATACCTCCTCCAACCTAATCCTAATGGTAATTTGGCCATATAGCCAGGCCTTGACATAGTCAACAACTCGGTCAAAGGGCAACCATTTAACCTCTTACTGATTTGAGTGAATGATGGTTTGGGAAAGTAGCTTAAGGAGCAGACGAATGTATTTTGAAGTGATATAGCCTATTAGTAATAGTCAGGCTGAGAGTTAGAGAGGGGGTAGAATGACTAAGGTGTGTATTACAGAGTGCACAGAAACAGTACTTGGAGGGTCAGACTGAGGTGTGGTTCAATATTATTAGAGTTGCCCCAACTGCAGGTTTACTTTGTCTAGACTTTGAACTGAACTATTAATACAAATGGCCTTTAACCAATTAGAGTTGGGGGGCGGGAAGTGGGGTGTGCAGCAATCAAAACAAGGCACCCTCAACATTGCCAAGTTTTCTCGTAGGATTTACAGGTCTCGGGATCTGTAGTAGGCCAAGAGTGTTCTTTCCCCTCACTACCACCTCCCCACCCCAACCACTCCTCTGGCAGTGTGGACCACAAGGCCAGAGCTGTTCCAGGCACTCCAGAGAGTTCCTAGGCATGTGTGTTAACCTGGGACATGCTCTCTTCCTCTCTCTCTCCTCATTGTTTACAGAGAGCTCAACAATAGAACTCAATCTTTGATTATCTTGTATTCTGACGCCAGCTCATTGAATCCAATACACTCCATTGAGAAGCAGTGAAGAAAGCTCGTGACACGCAAGCATGTAACTGAAAAAGCTGCGATTTCAATCCAGTTATTTATTCTCAAAATTAATATATAATAAGCTTTTGTTTATGGTTTACACTATTTTGTAATCGCTGCTTTGTCTGAGCAGCACTGTTCATGTTGATCTTGTGTTGAACCTCTCATTGGGTATTTTTTAATTTGAGGTTTAATCAGTATTAAACACTAATTTTAAAGCTAATTCAATTGAGGATGCAAATTGTTTATCCTGATTGCATTTTGTTGAGAACTGTACTGTATTCCTGAACATGTATGTGAAACTTTCCATAACTAACTGCTGACTGTTGTACATTGACAGGATATTTGTATTTTAAAGGGTGGTGTGTTTACACATCAGGTGGGGACTGTCTAACTGAAAGAATTCATAGGAGCAGCTATCAAACAACTTGGTTAAAACCACCTGTGGGCTCAGTTGATTTTAGCCTAAGATTTGATAGATGCAGAGTTTCTCCCCATAAGAAGAGGTGGTCAATCTACTCAATCCTTCATAAGGCTGGGGCTCCATGCAAAGTGACCCTGAGCCCACTCCATGAGTAAGCACCCATGTTTATACTCTGTTAATCCTGGTTCATGGGCAAGGCTTAGGGGCTGTGGTTTGGATGGGTCTCTATTCAATGTTTCACTTTAATTTCAGAGATGTCTGCACGGACTTGCTCAAGTCACTCCCGGTTACCGTGCAGAAGTCTAGGCTGCTAGTTATTCTCACTTGCTTTTAAAGATTGTTCTGTGTATAAACACAGACTGGATCTATCTGTTGGCACTACTGTTAGAATTTCTGGCTTTACAATGAAATTGAACAATAAAATTTCAATAAAGGGACTGGTTTTTGTCATTGTGTTTTTTTCCTCGACCCCACTTTACCCAAACTTGTTGACCATCTTGTCTCAGGAGTGAGTTGCTTTATTGAATTTTCTGAAGTGCTCTGACACTTATGCAAATAAACAGCCATTTTTCCAATTGTTCATGGGATGTAATTGTATCTGATGAGGCCAGCATTTATTGTCCATCCCAAATCGCCCTTGAGAGTGGCAGTGAGCCACCTTCATTTTGAACCACTCCAGCCTGTGATGTGCAGTAAGCATACAGTGTGCTGGCTTGGTGAATTCCTGCAGTGCATCTTGTAGATGGTACACACTGCTGCTACTCTGCGTTGGTGGTGGTGGGTGGGGTGCCAATCAAGTGGGCTGCTTTGTCCTGGATGACATCAGGCTCTTTGAGTATTGCTGGAGCTGCACTTATCCAGGCAAATGGAAAGTATTCCATCACACTCCTGTCTTGTGCCTTGTAGATGGTGGACAGGACTTAGATTTGTTAAGGAACAGGAGGAGGTCTTTGAGCCTTTCTCCCCTATGACTCATCTGTATTTTAAATCTTATCTACATGCATTAGCTCCATAACCCTTGCCTGACAATTACTCAATCTCAGTTTAAAAATTTTCACTGACCCTCAGCATCCACAGCTTTTTGGGGGAGAGAGTTCCAGATTTCCACTCCCTTTTGTGTGAAGAAGTGCTCCCTGCCATCACCCTGAACAGCCGGGGTCTCACTTTAAGGTTATACAAACATGCAAATTAGGAGCAGGAGAAGGCCATTTGGCTCCTCGAGCCTGTTTTTAATATGATCATGGCTGATCTGATTGTGGCCTCCTTTCCTGTCTATCCCTTTTCCCTTGAATCCCTTGTCAGTCAAGAATCTATCTAGCTCAACCTTAAACATATTCAATGACCCAGTCTCTGCTGTTCTCTGGGGATGAGAACTCTGCAGGCTAAGAGGAAAAAGTTTCTCCTCATCTCTCACTCTTTCAAATGGGAGAGCCCTTTTTAAACAATGCCCCCTAGTTCTAGTCTCTTCCACATGGGGAAACATCCTTTCAACATCCACCTTGTCAATTCCCCTCAGGATCTTTTTATGTTTCAATAAGATCACCTCTCATTTATCAAACTCCAATGGATACAAGACCAATCTGTGTAACCTTTCCTCATAGGATAAACCCCCTCATCCCAGGTATTAAGCCAGGAATTATTCTTGTTCTGGACCCCCTCCCCCTTTTACCCCACGCCCACCACCACCACCACCAGAGGAAATATTTTCTCTAACTACCCTATCAAATCATGTAACCATCATAAACACTTCAATTAGATCACTCATTAATCTTCTATATTCAAAGGGACATGAGTGTAAACAGCCACCTGCCCTCCTAATTTAACCCTTAGAGCTCAGGTCTCTGCATCCTAGTCCTCTGGTTGTATAACCTGCTTCAGAGGTCAGGCACACACTGTTCCACTCTGAAATCTGCAGGATAATGAACAGAGAGACAATGATGCTGTGTTTGAATCAGTTTTTTAAGATGGGAAGAGAAGTTGATTCCCAGAGGACGTCAGCTGATAGTGTCTCTGATTTACGATTTGATCGTGCCTTTGGTGTGTCAGGAATGGGGTGAGTTGTTGCCTTGGTAACAGGCAGATAATGACTCTTCCCTGTGATGCAATGGGATTTGCAGTGCAAAGTACCTTCCCTTAGACTGTGCGTTAGTCAGAGCTAGATTGCGAGAGTGAGTTTAAAGTCTTTAAAGGGTAGGTCAATGTTGCAATTATGAAAAGATTAAAGTTTAAATCAGATTTTCTGTAAAAATCCAAATATTTATGATAATGAAGTTCAGCTGGGGCTCCATGTTCCCAGGGTGTGACACCCAGGCATACCTGTGCCCCATTTAGAATCAAGCACTGACTCTCACTGGACAACAGATTCCACACACTGACTCTCACTGGGGAGCGGGTCCCACATACACTGACTCTCACTGGGGTATGGGTTCCACACACACTGACTCTCACGGGGGTACGGGTCCCTCACACACTGACTCTCACTGGGGTACGGGTCCCACACACACTGATTCTCATGGGGGTATGAGTCCCACGTTTCCATTAGTTCCCCAATGAGCATCCAGTGGGGAACAGTTTCTACTCGGTTGCTGTTTTTTTTTTAAGAGCAATTTACCTTTAATTGACCAAACCTAGTGAAAAGCTTTGAAGAATATTTTCACACAAATCTTGATTAAATCAAACTACCATGATCCTTTTGAGCCCATATTTTAAAAAAAAGTCTATTCCACCCACAAAACTTGTCCCCACCGGGAGGATTTATTGCTGCTAGGGTTTCCATCCGTTGACTGGGTGTATCTGAAACTGAAACTAACTAGAGATGGGGCTGTTTTAAACCTGGTAATGTGTCATTGGACTTTTTTAAAAATTCATTCATGGGAAGTGGGCTTCGCTGGATGGGCGCAGCATTTATTTCCCATCTCTAGTTGCCCTTGAGAAGGTGGTGGTGAGCTGTCTTCTTGAACCGCTGCAGTCCCTGTGGTGTAGGTACACCCACAGTGCTGTTAGAGAGGGAGTTCCAGGATTTTGACCCAGTGACAGTGAAGGAACTGCGATATATTTCCAAGTCAAAATGGTGAGTGACTTGGAGGGGAACTTCCAGGTGGTGGTGTTTCCATATATCTGCTGCCCTTGTCCTTCTAGATGGTAGTGGTCGTGGGTTTGGAAGGTGCTGGCTAAGGAGCCTTGGTGAGTTCCTGCGGTGCATCTTCTAGATGGTACACACTGCTGCCACTGTGCGTTGGTGGTGGAGGGAGTGAATGTTTGTGGATGTGGTGCCAATTAAATGGACTGCTTTGTCCTGGACGGTGTCAAGCTTCTTGAGTGTTGTGGGAGCTGCACTCATCCAGGCAAGTGGAGACTATTCCATCACACTCCTGACTTGTGCCTTGTAGATGGCAGACAGGCTTTGGGGAGTCAGGAGGTGAGTTACTCACCGCAGGATTCCTAGCTTCTGACCTGCTCTTGTAGCCACAGTATTTATATGGCTAGTCCAGTTCAGTTTTTGGTCTATGGTAACCCCCAGGATGTTGATAGTGGGAGATTCAGTGATGGTAATGCCATTGAATGTCAAGGGGAGATGGTTAGATTCTCTTGTTGGAGATAATCATTGCCTGGCACTTGTGTGGCACAAATGTTACTTGCCACTTGTCATCACAAACCTGGATATTGTCCAGGTCTTGCTGCATTTGGACATGGACTGCTTCAATATCTGAGGAGTCACAAATGGTGCTGAACATTGTGCAATCATCAGCGAACATCCCCACTTCTGACCTTATGATGGAATGAAGGTCATTGATGAAGCAGTTGAAGATGGTTGGGCCGAGGACACTATCCTGAGGAACTCCTGCAGTGATGTTCTGGAGCTGAGATGATTGACCTCCAACAACCACAACCATCTTCTTTTGTGCTAGGTATGACTCCAACCAGTGGAGAGTTTTCCCCCTGATTCCCATTGACTCCAGTTTTGCTAGGGCTCCTTGATGCCACACCCGGTCAAATGTGGCCTTGATGTGAAGGGCAGTCACTCTTACCTCACTTTGGGAGTTTAGCTCTTTTGTCCATGTTTGAACCAAGGCTGTAATGAGGTCAGGAGCTGAGTGGCCTTGGCAGAACCCAAGCTGGGCATCAGTGAGCATGTTATTGCTAAGCAAGTGCTGCTTGATAGCACTGTTGATGACCCCTCCCATTTACTCATGATTCAGAGTAGACTGATGGGGCGGTAATTGGCCAGGTTTGATTTGTCCTGCTTGTGTACAGGACATACCTGGGCAATTTCCCACATAGATGCCAGTGTTGTAGCTGTACTGGAACAGTTTGGCTAGGGGCGCAGCAAGTTCTGGAGCACAAGTCTTCAGTACTATTGCCAGAATATTGTCAGGGCCCATAGCCTTTGCAGTATCCAGTGCCTCCAGCCATTTCTTGATATCACGTGGAGTGAATCGAAATGGCTTAAGACTGGCATTTGTGATGCTGGGGACCTCTGGAGGAGGCCGAGATGGATCATCCACTCAGCGCTTCTGGCTGAAGACTGTAGTAAATGCTTCAGATTTATCTTTTGCCCTGATCTACTGGGCTCCTTCATCATTGAGGATTATTTAATGACCTCAGTAAAGGATCCTCTTGGTAAGACTGATCATAATAGAATTTCGCATTCAGTTTGAGGGTAAGAAATGTGGGTCTAAAACTAGAGTATTAACTTAAAGGAAATTGCAAAGATATGAAGACAGAGTTGGCTAAAGTGGAATGAGAAAATAGATTAAAAGGTAAGACAGTAGAGAAGCAGTGGCAAACAGGTAGGATAGCAAATTGTGAGGCGATGCAAAAGGATATGGGTAGATTATTTGAGAGGGAATAAAATAGGCAGATGGAGTGTAGTGTGGGAAAATTTAATGTTGTCCACGTTGGCAGGAAGAATAGAAAAACAGCATATTATTTAAATTTAGGGAGACTGCAGAATGCTGCGGTACAGAGGGATCTGGATGTCCTTGTACATGAATCCCGAAAAGTCAGTATGCAGATACAGCAAGTGTTTAGGAAGACCAATGGAATGTTGGACTTTATTGCAAGGGGGTGGAGTATAAAAGTAGGGAAGCCACGCTACAACTGTACAGGGCGCTGGTGAGACCACACGTGAAGTACTTTGGCCTCCTTATTTAAGGAGGGATATACTTGCAATGGAAGCAGAATGTTTCCCCTCGTGGGGAACTAGAACTGGGTGGCACAGTCTAAAGATGAGGGGCCTCCCATTTAAGATGGAGAAGAGGAGAAATTTCTTCTCTCATGGGGTCATTAGCCTTTGATAATCCTCTTCCCCAGGGAGCAGTGGAGGCTGGGTCACTGAATATATTCAAGGCTGAGTTAGACAAGTTTTTGATCAACACGTGAGTTAAGGGTTAAGGGGGCAGCAGGCTGGAAAGTGGAGTTAAGGCCACAATCAGATCAACCATGATGTTAATGGTGTAATGGGCTGAATGGCCTGCTTCTGCTCCTATTTTTTTATGATCTTAGAAGCTGGATCCTTTGCAAGGACACATAGATAAGTATTAAAAGCTTTTGAATATTTTTTGTAATTTGCTAAGAAACTAACCCAATGTAACTGGAAAAACCCCTCTATATTTTTAAGTCGTTTTCAGTCATTTAAAACCAGGTTACTCGTAGGTTTGACACTGATCGCAAAAATAAGCATTGTTTTTATCAAACAATTTTCAGCTATACTAATCAAATGCACCAAGATACCACAAATATATCAAGGAATATCTTTTTCGATCAACGTTTTGAATTGACCTTTTAAACAGCTGGCCAATCTCACTGTTGCATGGCAAATTTTGCATTTGGTGGTATGCAAATGATTTTTAGCGAGCATAGGACACAAAAGTCTTCTGAAAACTAAGCCAATTTTAAGAATGATTTGCATCCTGAGCAGTAACTTTTCCCTGTTCGTGTTTTGCTTTCTGCGTTGGCTGAAGTTTTTGCTGCAATGCTGCCGCCTGCTGGCAGTTTGGGACAGTGTCAGGCTACTGCTCGGATGTTGTTATGATCCTCGACCAGACCCCAAAGTTTTTGGTAAATCCAGTTAGGGACCAGTAACCTTTTGGTTAAAGTAGACAAAGTTTGAGATTCAACACACTTGCTAAGAAAATAAAGCTGCAAGATTCCATGGGTTTTGAGTAGACCAAATAAACTTCACTACACAAGGTCAGAAAGGTAAAACAAATTACAATATCTATCTTATGCTCTAACAATCAGGGTTGATATGAGGTACGTGTGAATTAACATGCAAACTGTAGTCGAACATGCTACACTGCCCAATAAATGGCAAATGCAACCAGGTCAGATCCCAATGATTTCTCAGCAACCCACCCAGGCATCGTAAGTCAACCAATCTCGTTGAAACTCTGTCTTTCTCGCCCGGGATTCTAGTCTTCACCTTTGAAAATCTAGCCTCAGAATTCTCTCCAAAAGTTGCTCCGACTTGGACGACCTCAATAATGGCACATCCCGGAAGGTTTCAATCTCCTCTCCCGTGACTCTGTTCCCCTGGATTCCAGACTCTTTCTTTGCTCCTCTCTCTCTGTCTCTCTCTGGGACCTCTTCTTGTCCCCTCCATCCCTGGTTTCCCTTCCTGGCTTCCCTTTTTGGGATCTCTCCCTGTCCCCTGTCTGGGACTCTTCTCTGGTATGGTGCCCTGCTCCAGGCTCACATGACCTTATTTTTTCACTTCACGCAGGTGCCCTGGGCCCTTGTCCTCGGCCTGACTAACTCCAAACATTGGACTGCCTGCGCTGTCTGGTCCCAACCCGTGCATGCACAGGAACTCCCAAGGCCTGTCAGGAGATGAAGTTCCCGGCGCCCCCTCAATGATAAGGTGAGAAGGGATTCCTGACACCTTAACCTGGGAAAAAGAAAGCTTCATTATAGTGAGGGTTTCTTTACAATGGCTTTATAATTTCTTTACTAGAAGTACTTAACATTATAAACTTCTAACAAATAGCTTATAACATACTGTACAGATAAGCTTTTCATTTTGTTCCACCATTACACATATTATATTATAAAGTTACAAAGGCCTAACCAAAACAAAAGCCAATACACATAACAGTAGGATTAGCAGGATTTAAACGCCGTAGAATTATCATAACTCAGAACCTGCCTTTTCTCCTAAACCCTTTCTTTAAACTCTGGACAGAACATCAACAACTAAGTTGTTTTTTCCCATAATCTTTGTGCGGTCAACAAGAGGTAGTGAAGGTACATTAAAGTTTTCTTTAGAACCATCTTGACTAGCTTATATTTCTATTTTGTACGATGGGTTTCCAATCTTTTTGGTGTCACTGCAAATCAATATTCTGGTGGTCTTCCCCTCTTCACATATTGTTATGACCACGGCCGGTATTAATTGCTGCCCAAATCGAATTCCAGAGGGAAACTTGGCTTACCGGTCACAACTTTTTTTTTTGGTATTCTAGTAACGAGAAGAAGACGTATCAATCTCAGCAGTAAGAGGTCCAGTATCACTAAAGGTTTTTTTTTTAATTGAATCTAAAGTTTTATTAACAAACAAAAAAGAAAAGAAAACTTAAGCACACAAGATTACAGTTACACAACTAAGGTTAGTCTTAAAAAACATTCCCCCAAAAACTCTCTACTTGGTCAAACCCACAAGTAAACACTTTCTAGGTAATGCTCTCTAATAGATATTTAAATATGGAACCCAGTAATATCACAAAAGGCAGACTGCTGTAGTTTCGATAAAGATGTACCACATGACCTGTACCCTCTTCCACTTTGCTATGGAATTCACTTCAGAATCAAACTGCTTGCTGCAGCCCAAAATTTCTCAACAGCTGAAACAGCTCCAGCTATCTCCAGTCATCTCCAACTTAAAGGCTCAACAGCGATCCAGCTCAGTAGCTATCTCTAGCTCTTTCTACCTCAACAGCTACCCACAGTAATTCTAATATACTTTTCCCCCCCTTTCAACTCAGTCCCATTGTTCTCACATCTCTTTGAAACTCAGACCCTTCCAAATATAAGATCTTTCATGTTCCCATCTTTGTCTTTGCATTTGGGTCAATAAAAACATAATATCCTCACTGCTATTTACCTATGGACTCCTGCAAGGTGCAAACATTTTCTTTGTTAGCTTTGATATTCAACAACCTCCCAACTTATCTAAGAATGCAAATGTTAGATCTAACCTATTTACTTTCACTCAAACATAACACCTTTAAACTTTTCATGTTTCCAAACACCCAGACAGCCTGATTCCTATCAACCACTTGCCCAGCTTGATCAAATCACACACACACACACACACAAACACCCACCAACCACCCCGCCCCCTCCCCTCCCCCCACAGGTTTTCTTTACAGATTAACAAAATATTCCCCAAAGTATTAAAAATAACATCATTCTCACAATATGGATGCATATCAGTCACACCATGTGATATAAATGACTTCTGCATTTCAAGAACATGGGGCTTTTGTTACTTTTCTCCTCTTTAATGAAAACATGCCTTCAATGGGTCCTTTAAGTTTGCTACGGAAACCGTGTATGTTTGATAGACAACCAGCTTCAAAGTTCCTCACTCACTTCCTCCATAACAGGTTTTTCTGTTTCATTGTTTTGATCAACACCTGCATCCAGGGAGTTTCTCTCCCTTTCCTCAAATCATTTTCTAGTTTATCCAAGAGATGTGCCATAGCCTTCTGCACACATTCATATTCTTCAGGTCAATGCTTGAAAACTGGAACCTTCATCTCCATTTCTTTCACAATTTTATCCAAATATTTGTTTACTCTTATTTTCCGATTCTTTTCCAAGCTTGTTAATCTTTTCTAAAGGCAAAATACTGCGGATGCTGGAAATCTGAAACAAAAACAAAAATTACTGGAAAAGCTCAGCAGGTCTGACAGCGTCTGTGGAGAGAAAGACAGAGTTAACGTTTCATGTCTGGAGGCTCTGAAGAAGAGTCATACAGACTCGAAACATTAATTCTGTCTCTCTCCACAGATGCTGTCAGACCTGCTGAGTTTTTCCAGCAGCTTTTGTGTTTGCGTTGTTAATCCTTTCATTCAGCTCAGCAACTGTTCTGACGAGTTCAGTTGCCCTTGTTTCAGGATCATCTGCAGAACCCCTGTACAAACTTAACAAATTCAGCTGGGCATTCAGTTCATTTTGGAATCTTTCCTCCATGGTCACCGACTACTCCTTAGACTCTTCAATTCACTCATTAGATCCCCAATCTATTTCTTCGAATTTTCCTCTTACATACATACGAATATATGAATTAGAAGGAATGGACCACTCAACCCCTCGAGCCTGCTCCGCCATTCAATAAGATCATGGCTGACCTGATTGTAACTTCAAGCTCACATTCCTGCCTACCCCCGATAACCTTTCACCCCCTTGCTTATCAAGAATCTATCTACCTCGGCCTTAAAAATATTCAGACTCTGCTACCACCGCTTTTTGAGGAAGAGAGTCCCAAAGACTCTCAACCCCCTGAGAGAAAAAAATTCTCCTCATCTCTGTCTTAAATGAGCGACCCCTTATTTTTAAACAGTGACCCCTAGTTCTAGATTCTCCCACAAGAGGAAACATCCTCTCCACATCCACCCTGTCAAGATCCCTCAGGATCTTAAAGGTTTCAATTAAGTTGCCTCACTCTAAATTCCAGTGGATACAAGCCTAACCTGTCCAGCCTTTCCTCATAAAACAACCTGCCCATTCCTGGTATTAGCCTAATAAACCTTCTCTGAACTGCTTCTGATGCATTTACTTCTTTCTTTGAATAAAGAGACCAGTACTGTACACAATACACCAGATGTGGTCTCACCAATGTCCTGTACAACTGAAGCATAACCTCCCTACTTTTGTAATCAATTCCCCTCACAACGAATGATAACATTCTATTGACTTTCCTAATTACTTGCTGTACCTGCATACTGCTTTTAAAGTCTAGATTTGCTTTTCCATACCACACATCTCATCTTCTTGTTCTCCAGATTGCATTGAAGATCAAGAATTTTGTTATTCTTTTCGCAACGAAGTTCTAACAGTTCATTAGCCTTGGTTTTTAATTCGACATTCAACCAATCGTTCTGTTCATCAACAATTCTTTCCCTGTTCACTACATTTTTCACGATTCTTAGTAGAAACTTCTAATACTTGAAGTTCATCAAGTTTTAATTGAAGATCTATCTTTGTTGAATTTGTTTCTACAAGTTTATCATTTAGATGTTTCAAGTCATCATTCAAGTGTTAAACTTCCTGTGACTGACACTCCAGTGTTCTTACCAGTTCTTGTTTTTAATTAACAAACTCATCTTGCGAGTTTGAAAGTTGGTTTTCTACACTGATTAGTTTTTCCTTGGGCCCAAAGGGATTTCTCATTTCTCACACAGCCTTTGACATTCCTACATTACTGATACTAACTTTTCATGGTCCTGGTTTAGTGGTTATTCAACTTTCTCCTCTCTATCCTAATGAGCTCAAGCTTTAGCCACTGAACAATCAGAAGACAGTTCAGGATCTTCCTCCTGCAAAATTTCTGTTCTCTCACCACAAGTGGCTCTCGAAACTCTCACTGATGCTAATTATTTCAAACCTGCCAAATCATTACCCTGTATAAAATCTACCCCTTCCATAGGTAAACTAGGAACAATTCCCACTGTAACAATTCATTTTATTAAGTCACTTCATAAATTGCCTTGACATAAGGGAACAGGTTCATAAGTTCCATAAAGACCCCCTATTATTACTTTATCTTTCATTAAACTATCTGGAACACAAACCATATCATCAGGCACCATCAATGACTGATCTGCCCAGTGGCTCTCAAAATATTAATTTCTTTACTCATTTTATTGGAGGAGTGCGGGAACACTTCTACCTTTGAGACAAGATCTATATAACCTCCACTGACCTGACTCACTTTATCAGTATTCAAGGAAGAATTCCCTTGACTATCCTGAGCCATATCCCTCTTTCTAGTAGGCTGTAAGGAAATATTTTTCAATTGTACCATGGCTATGGTTTTACCACCCGTTTCCTTTACAGGTACAGCCTTTCCCAAAGGCTCCTTAGATGTTGTTATTACTGACACTGATTTACCGTTCAGCTTCCAACAATTTGCTTATACATGGCCCTTCATACAGCAACAAACTAGCTACATCACTTTTCTTCTCTACATTATCATTTTTATTGTCTGAAACAGCTTCTCTTAAGCCATGTAACTTAAGCTTTTCTTTAGCCAATTCATGCTGTAAGCTTTCTTTCTCTCTCTGGAGTTCAAGCTCAAGATTTTGCATTTCCATTTCTTTTGCTCTTTCTTTTTCCTCTTTTTCCAATTTGAGCTTTTTCATTTCTTTTTCTATCTCAAGCTGCTTCATCTGCAATTGAATTCCAGCTAACTCAAGTTGGTTTATACCTGTGTCTAATTCCAAATGCCATGCTATTACCTCAATTATTTCTGATTTCTTAGCCCCTGATTTTAACTCTAATTTCAACATTTCTGCTAATGCAATTAACCTCGCCTTGGTAAATTGTTGTAAATCATTCAGGGATAAATCTTCCCTCTCCTGAAAAGTTGTAGTGATTGACAAAGACACTCTCCTTTTCAATAAGTATAACAAAAGTTACTGTGAAAATCTTATCAGCCTTAACCTCAACAAGTACCAGCACTCGTGTCTGTCTATGGACCTGAAGTCCTGCAAGATCCCCCATTTTATGTTATGATCCTGGACCAGACCCTCAGGTTTTTGGTGCCATCTGGTTATGCACCAATAAATTTTTGTTTAAAGTAGACAAAGCAAATGAAATCCAAGACACTTGCTAAGAGAATAAAGCCAAAAGATTTAATCGTTTTTGAGAAAAAATAAACTTTACTATACAAGGTCAGGAAGTTAAAACAATTTATAATATCTATATTATATACTAACATTCAGGGTTAGTATGAGGTACATATGAATTAATAGGTAAACTGTGGTCCAACACACCACACTGGTCAATAAATGGCAAATGTGACCAAGCCAGATCCCACAGATTTCTCAGCGACCCACCCAGCGTTTATGTCAGTAAACACGGTGAGTCAACCAATCTAATTGAACCTCTGTCTCTCATGACTGATTCCAGTCTTCACCTTCGAAGCTCTAGCTTTGGAATTCTCTCCAAAAAATGTTCCGACTTGAACCGCCTCAACAACAGCTCACCTCGCAGCGTTTCAATCCCGTCTCCTGAGACTCTGTTCCCCTGGATTCCGGAATCTGCACCAACTCACAAGCACAATTTCAGCTCTTCAGCCACACTGATCAGAACACCACTGTTCCAAAGGGTCACCTTTGCCCCAATGGCCCAGAGCATGAAGTCGCCAATTTTCTGCTACCTCCTCAGGTCACCAGGATTTCTCCCGAGCCCTCATTACTTAAAGACTGCCACCTCCAGCTTGGAACCTCTTTCCTTGCTCCTCATTCTCCCTCTGGGACCTCCCCCTGTCCCCACTCCCTGTCCTCTGTCTGTCCACCCGGTCCCGATCCGCACATGCATAGAAACTCCTGAGACCTGTCGGAACTTGGAGTCCCCAGCCCCTGCTCGACGATAAAGTAAATTGGGATTCCTAACAATGTGAAGGTGACACCGTGAGTCCCCCTGGTCTCCTTTGCAAGCAGCAACTTCACCTTTGAGGTTTGGGGGTGCGGTGAGTGAAGGGATGTAAAGCTGCTGATGTAACCATCGTCCACGCCTTTGTTACCAGACTTGATTGCTCCAAATGCTCCTGGCCAACCTCCCATCCTCCACCCTTCATAAACTTCAGCTCATCCAAAACTCTGCTGCCTCTTTCCTAACTCACAAGTCCCGTTCACACATCATTCCCCATGCTTGCTGATCTACACTGACTCCCAGTCTGGCAATACCTCAATTTTAAAAATTCTCATCTCTGCTTTCAAATCCCTCCATGGCCTTGCCTCTCCCTATCCCTGTAATGTCTTCCAGCCCAACAACCCTCCAAGATATCTTCGCTCATCTAATTCTGGCCTCTTGCACATCACCAATTTCCGTCGCTCCAAAAGAGAACTCCAGCGTGTTGGCACATGTTTCATGCTGCTGGTCCAGGAATACCCGTCTTGTGTGTGACTCCTTAAGCTCTGCATCTCCAACCAGCTGAACATGTCTGACCTCCATCCTCCAAGTGGGGACTGTCAACAACTGTCTCTGCCCTCACCTCCTCCTGCTCACTTGTGCAAAGTGATTCACCCTATGCCACCAGTTCTAAGTTGGATTAAGGGCCCACTGAGGTGAGGGTATCTGCGCCAGTGGATGTTGCTCTTGAATGGTGGGACAATGCAGGCTCTGGTGTTTCATCCTCCGCAGACAGTGTCCCTCCTGTAGCCACAGGTTCCACCTTCATAACTGACCTTGTGGGAGCCAGGTGGAGGTGGCAAGCCCTCCAAAAGCATTTAAATGGAGGCATCAGGAAAATGTGTGTCAGCCCTGGCATGGGTGCCCGCTGCTCTGATCTCTCCTCCATCCATGTGGACAAAGTGACCAGCACCATGATGGCTGCCATTCACCCATTAAATCGAACCGCTGTGTGTAAGTCCAGCCTTCTCCCTGTCCCTGCCACTATTAATTAGACAGCAAGGTTAACCTCAAGTTAATTAGTGCCCTTTTCTCCCAAAATTGCAATGTACGTTTATTTTCAACATGGTGTGGGGTCAGGACCTGGAGGTTCCCCAACACCTGGGTCCCAATCCCAGAACAAAAATCCAACCCTTCACTTCTCCTTATGATTCTCATTTTTTATTCATTCTTTCGATGTGGGCATCACTGTCTAGGCCAGAATTTGTTGCCCTTCCCTAATTGCCCTTGAGAAGGTGGTGGTGAGCTGCCTTTTTGAACCACTGCAGTCCATGTGGTGTAGGTACACCCACAGTGCTGTTAGGAAGGGAGTTCCAGGATTTTGACCCAGCGACAGTGAAGGAACGGTGATATATTTCCCAGTTAGGATGGTGAGTGACTTGGAGGGGAACTTCCAGGTGGTGGTGTTCCCATCTATCTGTTCCCCTTGAACTTCTAGATGGTAGAGGTTGCAGGTTTGGCAAGTGCTGTCTAAGGAGCCTTGGTGATTGCCGCAGTCCATCTTGTCGATGGTACACACTACTGCCACTGTGTCAGTGATGGAGGCAGTGAATGTTTAAGGTGGTGGATGGGGTGCCGCTCAAGTGGGCTACTTTGTCCTGGATGTTGTCAAGCTTCATGTACAACACTCTTCTTGGCAAGTGGAGAGTATTCCATCACACTCCAGGCTTGTGCCTTGTAGATGATGGACAGGCTTTGGGGAGTCAGGAGATGAGTTACTCGCCACAGAATTCCTAGCCTCTGACCTGGCTCACCTAGTTCAGTTTCTGGTCAATGGTAACCCCCAGGATGTTGATAGTGGGGGATTCAGTGATGATACTGCCGTTGAATGTCAAGGGACGATGGTTAGATTCTCTCTTGCTGGAGATGATCATTGCCTGGCACTTTTATGGCACAAATGTTACTTGTCACTTATCAGCCCAAGCCTGGATATTGTCCAGGTCTTTGACTCTAACTCACCCTATTTCCATCTCCATCATTCCTTTGTTTCTTGCTCAATCCTTAAATCTTATTGGTTGCTGAAACTCTCATCCATGTCTTGGTTACTTCTCAACTCAGCTATTCCAATGCTCTCCTGGCTTGCCTTCCATCTTCACCCCCTGTAAACTTGAGCTCACCTAAATCTCTGCTGCGTGATTCCTAACTCATACCAATATCCATTCATCCATCTGTGCTCGTTGACTTACATTGGCTCCTGTTCTGGCACACCTCAATTTTAAAATCCACCTCATTGTTTTCACGTGCCTCTTAGGCCTTGACCCTCCCTATCTCTGTAACCTCCGCCAGCTCTACATGTCTCTGAGATATGGGCATTCCCCCAATTTTGGCAACTTGTTTCAACATGGCAGCCCTACCTTCACTTGCGAGGTCTTAAGATTTGGAACTCCCTCCCTAAGCTTCTCCGCCTCTCCATCATTTCTTTTAAAATGCTCATTGAAACCTGCCTCTTTATCCAAGCTTTTGTATTAATATCTCCTCTATCTCCAACCAGAAGGAGGGATTGCTGCATGAGGAATGAGGCGGGTCAAGTGGATAAAGTATCAGTATGGGAACATTCAGGGGAAAGTGATCATGGTATCATAAGGTTTAGGTTAGCTATGGAAAAGAACCAGGAGCAATCCAAAGTAAAAATAATCAATTGGAGGAGAGCCAATTTCAGTGGGGTGAAAATGGATCTGGCCCAGGTAAATTGGAATCAAAGATCAGCAGGCAAAGCTGTAATGGATCAATGGGCTGCCTTTAAAGAGATGGTTTGAGTACAGTCAACGTTCATTCCCACAAGGAGGAAGGATAGGACAAAAAACACCAGAGCTTACTGGATGATGAAAGAGATAGAGAGGAAGATGAAACAGAAAAAGGGTGCTTTTGGCAGATTCATTCATGTGATGTGGGTGTCGCTGACTGGGCCGGCATTTATTGCCCATCTCTAGTTGCCCTTGAGAAGGTGGTGATGAGCTGCCTTCTTGAACCGCTGCAGTCCATGTTGTATAATGGTCAGGTGGATAACACAGTTGTGAACCAGGCTGAAAATAAAAAGTTCTGTTGGGAAGTGAAGAAAGAAATAAAAGAAGCAAAGAGGACCTGAGAAGAGGCTGGCAGCCAACATAAAGGGGAATCCAAAAGCCTCCTGTAGGACTATAAATAGTAATAGGTGATAAAAGGCACTAAAAAGGAGATTTATGATTTGAGGCTGAGGACATGGCTGAGTTAGTAAATGAGTACTTTGCACTTGTTTTCACCAAGTAAGAAGATGCTGCAAAGGTTGTAGTGAAAGGGGAGGTTGATGAGACACCAGATTGGTTAAAAATTGATAAAGTGAAGGCATCAGAAAGGCTGGTTGTACTTTAAAGTTAATAAGTCACCAGAATCATCGAATAAGACTCACAAAATTAAGGTTGTAAATTTCAGAGGCACTGGCCATAATCTTGCAATCATCCTTGGACACAGAGAATTGCAAATGCCACACCCTTGTTGAAAAAAGGGTGTAGGAATAAATCCAGCAACTACAAGCCAGTCAGTTTAAGCTCAATTACGGAAAAGCTTTTAGAAACAATAGCCTGGAACAAAGCTAACAGTCACTTTGACAAGTGAGGATAAATTAAGGTAAGCCTGCATGGGCTTGTTAAGGACAAATTGTGCTTAACAAATTTGATTGAGTTTTTTGATGAGGTAACAGAGAGGGTTGATGAGGGCAATGTGGTTGATGTGGTGTACATGGATGTCCAAAAGGCATTTGGCAAAGTGTCTCATAACAGACTTGTCAGCAAAGTTGAAGCCCATGGAATAAAAGTGTCAGTGGTTGCAAGGACACAAAGTTGGCTAAGTGACAGTAGTGATGAACAATTTTTTCTGGATTTTTCTGTCTCTATATTATGGCATAGACTTCAGTGTTCAGGGCACAATTTCAAAATTTGCAGATGACACAGAACTTGGAAATCCTGTGAACCGTGAGGGGCGTAGTGATAAATTTCAAGAGGACATGGACAGGTTGGTGGAATAGACAGACACGTGACTGGTGAAATTTAACGCAGAGAACGTGATGTGATTCATTTTGATAGGAAGAACAAGGAAAGGCAATATAAAATAAAGACACAATTCTAAAGGAGGTGCAGGAGCAGAGAGACCTGGGGATATATGTGCATAAATCATTGAAGGTGGCAGGAATAGAGTACAAAAGCAAGGAAGTGGAGTATCGTGTCCAGTTTTGGCATCACACTATAGGAAGGAAGTGAAAACATTAGTGAGAGTTTGCTTGTTCCGAAGAAGAGTCATATTGGACTTGAAAGGTTAACTCTGTTTCTCTCTTCACACATGCTACCAGACGTACTGAGTTTTTCCAGCACTTTGTTTCTATTTAAGCTATCCTTCTTTATCACACCCTAACAGCATATCCTTCTCTTCCTTGGTGTTTATCTAGCTTCCCCTTAAATGTATCTATATTATTCACTTCAACCACTCCCTAAGGCAGAGTGTCACATGCGCACCACTCTCTGGGTAAGGAATTCCCCATTTCATTTCTCGGTGATTATATTAAATTGACAGCCTCTAGTTTTGCTCTTTCCCACATCTTTTCTGTGCATGCTTCATCAAAACCTTCCATAAATGAAAACAATCTCCTCTTCACTTTCTCAGTAACACTAACACTCCTAATATCCCCTGTCTCCTCATTTACTACACTTCCTTGTCTCAGTTGTAAATTTGTCAACTTCAATAAATAAGATTGTGTTCTATTTAAATAAACGTAACAGGAGGCGGGGTTGATCATGATTGGCCTTCTGTCAACCAATTAAAATCTACTAAGTGAAAGTTACCCATTTGGCACTCCGCTTACTCTGAGTGACATTCCGAGTAGCCAATAGTTAGGCCTGAAACGAACCCCAAGATGCTTCTTATTAAGCGGGAGGCGAGCGGGCTGATGTTTGATTGACCGACGATATAACCTATGAGGAGACAGAGCTGTGTCCCATTGGATTAGATTGACATGTTATGTAGCCTACGAGGAGACAGGGGTGGGTCCCGATCTGTGTCAGTTTCGAGAGCTGTATCAGATTCAGTAGCTACTCCCGGGGCTCAAGATGCAACATTTTAGGGGCAATTTCTGGGTAAGTGGTGTTGCAGGGAGGGGAGGGAGGGGGGTAATGGATATGTACAGAGCTAGGTTGGGTCTGTAGCCACCTTGTGCAACCTACCTGAGCTGGGCAGCGGCTGCCGCGCACGTTGGCAAAGCGAGTGTGTAACAGCGAACCCTGCAGTAGGTGAGCACGGGAACCGTCTGCACCCCCACGGATATACTGTAACCCGCTTTGATGTTCAACTCGACGCCGCGTGTTCGTCCGGAATGAAGGGACAGGGACCGAATGTCGCTTATTTCATGGTTGTAAATAATGCATATTTCGAATTTCTTAATGCTGTGTGTCTCTGTCTGTGTGTGTGTGTCTGTGTGTGTGTGTCTGTGTGTTGCTGGGTAATTGGAGCTGTTTGAGTAATATCTGCAGTCGATACTGTTACTAATAGTGAAGCATTTTTTAATTTCAAGATGAAATATTTGGCAACGTCAGTTGCATCTTTTCTTCATTATTCGAGGAAAGGGATGGGGAAGGGGCAGCCTTTTTGGGGAATAGCTGTTGGAGGGAGGTGGGGGGGGGGGAGGGTAGAGCACCCTTGGGTGCAGTGACTGTTTTGCGTGAGAAGCGGAGGCTGGTGGATACAGTTACCTTGTACCACACGCTCGGAAACTGGGATAATGGGTCGGCTTGAATTGCTGACAATAAGTAATTAGTAAGCAATAAGCAATATAGTAATTATGTGGGTTTCATTTGACCCTACCTGATTATAGGCTTATATTCCGTCGGTTAAGGGGTGATCTAATTGAGGTGTTTAAGGTGATTTAAAGGATTTGATAGGGATCCTCGCGGGGAATGGGGGGAGAGCGGGAGAGGGGTGTGAATCCAGGACAAGGGGGCAGAACCTTAAATTTGGGGCCAGGCCGCTCAGGGGGTCATGTCCGGAAGCGTTTCTTCACACAGCGGAGTGGAAATCTGGAACGCTCTCCCCCAGAAAGCTGTTGAGGCTGGGGCTAAGCTGAAAATGTCAGAACTGAGATTTGATAGATTGTTGTTGGGTCAGGGGAGGGAGAGTTATGGGGACAGGGTAGCTACATAAAGTGAAGATCCAAACCAGCCATGCTATGGTGGAATGGGGGAACAGGCTGAAGGGGCTGAATGGCCTCTTCCTGTTTCTATGTTCAGCGTGGCAGGTAGCTTATTCCTTAAACTGAACTGATATTTTCATGTCTCTTGGACTCTTTTTAAGTTCTGGTGCTGGGACAGTTGACCTGATCGATGCAGCCTGTATGGGAAGGAGACAGGTCAGCCACTTTGAGAACAGGCTCCCAGGAACCTCAGTTGCCCGTCTTGGCCTCTACATCCATGTTGCATGGCTGTTCCATACTACACTTGTATTTTAGGTCATGTTAACTGGCACTTTCCCATTTTCCAGCTCATAAATCTGGAGTTTGCGCCCCCTCCCCCAACAACGCTCCTTCAACCTAACCCAGCTCCTCCACTGTGCATGATCCAGGCAGACACTCCAGTGCAGTTCAGAGGAAGAGCTGCACAGTCAAAGGTGCCGTATTTTGGATAAGATGTTAAACTGAGGCGCCGTCTGCCCTCTTGGGTGGTAGTAAAAGATTCAATGGGCTACTATTTTGGAGAAGAGCAGGAGAGTTCTCCCTGGTGTCCTGGCCAATATTCATCCCTCAATCAACATCACAAAAACAGATTATCTGGTCATTATCACATTGCTATGTGTGGGAGCTTGCTGTGCACAAAATAGCTGCTGCTTCTCTATTACAAGTGTTACATTTCAAAAAGTACTTCATTGACTGCAAATTACTTTGGGACATTCTGAGGCCATGAAAGGCACTATATAAATACAAGTCTTTCATTTTTCTTGCTGTTTCTATAGAGAGAACAGAAATCAGTTAAAACCGCACCCCCTGCCCCCCATCGCAGCGAGTAACGATTGGCTTCAGTGCCACGAGGGGGAAATCAGACATGGTTTGTCTTCACCCCCCTTGGCGGCATTCCATAGGGATCGTTCCCTCCGGGACACCCTGGTCCACTCCTCCATCACCCCCTACTCCTCAACCCCCACCTATGGCACCTCCCCATGCCCACGCGGAAGATGCAACACCTGCCCCTTCACTTCCTCTCTCCTCGCCGTCCAAGGGCCCAAACACTCCTTTCAAGTGAAGCAGCATTTCACTTGCATTTCCCCTAACTTAGTCTACTGCATTCGTTACTCCCAATGCGGTCTCCTCTACATTGGAGAGACCAAACGCAAACTGGGCGACCGCTTTGCAGAACACCTGCGGTCTGTCCACAAGAAAGACCCAAACCTCCCTGTCGCTTGCCATTTTAACACTCCACCCTGTTCTCTTGCTCACATGTCTGTCCTTGGCTTGCTGCATTGTTCCAGTGAAGCCCAATGTAAACTGGAGGAACAGCACCTCATCTTCCGACTAGGCACTTTACAGCCTTCCGGGCTGAATATTGAATTCAACAACTTTAGATCTTAAACTCCCCCTCCCCCCATTCCCACCCCGTTTCTTCCCCCTCCCTTTTTTTTTCAATAATTTATATAGATTCTTCTTTTCCCACCTATTTCCATTATTTTTAAATCTACAACTAATACTTTGTTAGTCTTTCCACCCCACCCCCACTAGAGCTGTACCTTGAGTATCCTGCCATCCATTCTTAATTAGCACTTTTCTTAGATAATATCACCACCTTCAACACCTCTTTGATCCTTTTGTCTGTGACATCTTTTGATTATCTGCTCCTATCACTGCTTGCTTATCCCTACAACCACCCCACCCTCAACTTCTCTCTCCCCCTGCCCCCCACCTTAGACCAGCTTATATTTCACCCCTCTCCTAACTATACTTCAGTTCTGCCGAAGGGTCATGAGGACTCGAAACGTCAACTGTTTTCTTCTCCACCGATGCTGCCAGACCTGCTGAGTTTTTCCAGGTAATTCTGTTTTTGTTTTGGATTTCCAGCATCCGCAGTAGCTTTTAGCTTTTTGTTTTTATCTCTATGGTTTGTGTTCATTCTGTTCACCTGTGATGTCCTCTGTAGTAGGATAGTCTTTTATTGCTCAGTGCCTGGGATAATTGCAACAACAATTTATATAGCACCTTTTAATGTAGAAAAAATGCCCCCAGGTGCTTGACAGAAATGTCAAAGGACAAAAAGTATAAACTAAATGATATAATTTTAAAGGGGGTGCATGAACTGAGACACATGGGGGTGTTAGGCCAAGTTGATAAATCTGTTATTTTCTAAAGTAAAATATGTGGGATCCTGAGACTCATAAATAGAGGTGTGGAGTATAAAAAGCAGGAAGTTATTCTAAACCTTTATAAAACACTGGCTAGGTCTCATCCTGAATGTTGTGTTCAATTCTGGGCAAAGATGTCAAGATCTTGGAGAGGGCGCAGAAGAGATTTGCTAGAATGGTACTGGGGTGAGGGAATCCGGTTAATGCGGAGAGATTGGAGAAACTGGGATTGTTCTCTTTAGAGCAGGGAAGATTAAGGGGAGATTTAATTGAAGCGTTCAAAATTGAATGGTTTTGATAAAGTAAATAGTAAAACTTTCTAGTGGCAGGAGAGTCAGTTACCAGAGGACACAGATTTAGTGATTGGTAAAAGAAGCAGAGGGGGGAGATGATGAGAATATGTTTACGCAGAGATTGTTTTGGTCTGGCATGCACTCTGAAAGGACAGTAGAAGCGAATTGTACAAATCCTTTAAAAGGGGAAAATTTGCAGAGTGATGGGGAAAGAGCGGGGGAGTGGGGTTAATTAGACAGCTCTTTCAAAGAGCCAGCACAGATATGATGGGCCAAATTCTGTGAAAATTGGATACTGAGCAAAGAAAGAGATCGTAGGAGAGACAACCAAAAGCCTGGTCTAAGAAGTCTGTTTTCAGGAGCATCTCGGAGGTGGGGAGATTTTCAGAGGGTGAATTCCTGGAGCTCAACACATAAGTACAATGCTTGTATTCTCTAGTGACTATAATAAGGTTAAAGATTTCTTTAAGGACCGTGCATGGTTATTGATAGCATGGTTGTGGGACAGACAGAATGGCAATGTAGGGGATAAATGGGAGGGTCACCAGGTTGCATTCTTGTCTTGAAGTCTAGATGGAGATTATAAGTGACCAAAGGTTGGCAAGAGGTGGGTAACATCATGTGGGTCCTTCAATTGAAAGATGAGAAGGGGAGTTGTGGTGGGATGTCATTGCTTGGGTCTTATTCAGTGAGATGGCTTATTACCCTGTGTTTTAACAGCTGCCCAATGGTTCTTCACCCAAATGGCCATTCAGTGAAAGTCTAGTCAATCAGAATTGGTGCACTATATCCCCATTCAATGACTATATAAACCCACTCTAGCACAAAAGAATGATCAACAGCAGGAAAAAAATGACTTGAATTTCTTTCGTGCTTTTCATGACCTTAAGACATCCCGACATGCTTTATGGCCAATGAAGGATTTTTTGAGTCGCTGTTGTAATGTGGGAAACCTGACAGTTAATTTGTGCACAGCAAGATTTCACAAACAGCAATGTGAAAATGGCTCAATAATCCGTCTGAGATGTTGGTTGAGGGATAAATGTTGGCCCAAGACAGTGGGGAGAACTCCCCTGCTCTTCTTAAAATAACGGTGGTGGGATTTTTTACTGCACCTTAGAGAATGAAATAAATGCACCTCAGGCATTTTTGAACAGCCTTGGAGGGGGCGTAGTGTAGACTCACCAGAATGATACCAGAGATTAAAGGGTTAAATCATGAGGACAGTTTGTGTTAACTTGCTTTGTATTCCTTCCATGTTTAGAAGGTTCAGGGATGATCTGATTGAGGTGACTAAAATGATAAAAGGGATCCAACAGAGAAACTATCTCCTCTGGTTGGGGGTAGCCCGGAGCAAGGGGCAGAACCTTAAAATTTGAGCCAGGGCATCCAGGGGTGGTGTCGTAAAGCACTTGTTCACAAAGGGGAGTGGAAATCTGGAAAACTCTCCCTCAAAGGGTGATGGTCAGTTGAAAATTTCAAAACTGATAATAGATTTTTGTTGTTTAAGGGGATTAAGGATTACAGAACCAAGGCGAGTGAGGAGATGGAGCTAAAATAAATGTATTAGCCATAAACTGAGAGTTGTGAAACAAGCTGAAGGGACTGAATGGCCTCATGTTCTGAGATCGCTAATGGGCTAAATGTCAGGGGATGGATTGGGAATGGTCTCCAAGCTGGTGACTATCCACTCCCCCCCCCCCCCCCCCCCCGCACCCCCCACCCCACAGCCTAGTGACCTGAAAAGACATGTTTTTGCAAGGCTCCTGTCACTGCAGTGATCATTTGAATGTTTGTGTGTTCACATCTCCAGGCATGAAACAAACAGGTATGTAATTAATAAGATGGAAATTGCAACACTGGGAAATAACTAATCTGGAGCTGCAGTATTTAAGGAGCTGTGAATGACTTCAGCCACAACTCCCTGTATACTCGCCCTTATTTCCTTAAATATTCTTTGATATATTCAGCAGGATCCCATTCCCCTAGGAATATGCAAAGCTAGGTTACCAGCTTCTGGAAACAGAAAACTGGTCTTTTAAGCAGAGAATTGTTGTAGTGTGATCACTTCCCTCTTGTTCTCTGGGTCTCTATCTTATATTTTAATTTTATTTCTTTGCCAATTTGCTCCCATTTTCTTCCCTCCACCCACAAGCTCTCAAACGTCACTCTTCACGTGTGACCATAGAAACTTAGAAAGAACTGCATTTCTGCAGTGCCTTTCACCGCCTTAGGACTTCCCAACCAGCTTTACAGCCAGTGAAATACTTTCCTAAGATTTAGTCACTGTTGTGATGTAGGAAACACGGCAGCCAATTTGTGTACAGCAAGATCCCACAGACAGCAATGTGTAAGACAGTCCATCCCCAGGCTCCTATATGATAGATAATTTGTTCTTTTTTACTGATGTTATTCGTGGGATAAACTTTGACCCAGAGCACCAGGGAGAACTCCCCAGCACCTCTTTAAATAGTAGCCATGAGATCTTTTGCATCCACCTGAGGGGGAAGATGGGACCTCAGTTTAACATCTGTTTTTTTTATTCATTCACGGGATGTGGGCTTCACTGGCTGGGCCAGCATTTATTGCCCATCCCTAGTTGCCCTCGAGAAGGTGATTGTGAGCTGCCTCTTTGAACTGCTGCAGTCCCTGTGGTGTAGGTCCACCCACAGTGCTGTTAGGGATGGAGTTCCAGGATTTTGACCCAGCGACAGTGAAGGAACGGCGATATATTTCCAAGTCAGGATGGTGAGTGACTTGGAGGGGAACTTCCAGTTGGTGATATTTCCATCTATCTGCTGCCCTTGTCCTTCTAGATGGTAGTGGTTGTGGGTTTGGAAGGTGCTGTTGAAGGTGTCTTGGTGAATTCTTGCAGTGCATCTTGTAGAGGATACACACTGCGACCACTGTGCATCAGTGGTGAAGGGAGTGAATGTTTGTGGATGTGGTGCCAATCAAGCGGGCTGCTTTGTCCTGGATGGCTTTGTCAAGCTTCTTGAGTGTTGTGGGAGCTGCACTCATCCAGGCAAGTGGGTAGTATTCCATCACACTCCTGACTTGTGCCTTGCAAATGGTGGACAGGCTTTGGGGAGTCAGGAGTGAGTTACTCTTCACATGATTCCTAGCCCTTGACCTGCTCTTGTAGCCACAGTATTTATATGGCTAGTCCAGTTTAGTTTCTGGTCAATGGTAACCCCCCAGGATATTGATAGTGGGGGATTCAGTGATGGTAATGCTGTTGAATATCAGGGGGCAATGGTTGGATTCTTGCTTGTGGGAGATGGTCATTGCCTGACACTTGGGTGGCATGAATGTTACTTGCCACTTGTGTCAGCCCAAGCCTGGATATTGTCCAGGTCTTGCTGCATTTGGGCATGGATTGCTTCAGCACAGTCCCTCAAACAATGCAGCACTCCCTCAATATTACACGAGGAATGTTGGCTTAGACTTTGCACTCAAGTCTCTGAAGTGAGACTTGTATGCATGACCTTCTGACTCTGAGGCAAGAGTGCTACTCACTAAGCCAGGTTAGTTTTGGGTACAAGGGGAGAGGGAGGAGAGGTGAATTGAAGGAACAGTCAAATTTGAACCAGGGGTGTAGGTAGGATTTTTTGGGGAGGGTTCAGATGAATTTTTGCCAAAACAAATAGCACAACAGCAAAAGATCATTTTTGTTTTCAAAAAGGCATTCACAGTAAGGGTTGAGAAAGGAGGGTTTGCATTTATATAGCATCCTTCATGATCTTGCAATTTGGAAGGAAATTAAGAGAAGTGCAAGAATTATAGAGTACTCATAATGAGGGACTTTAATTATCTGAATATAGATTGGGATAGTAGTCGTGTAAATGGCAGAGAGGGGCAACAATTCCTAGAGTGTGCTCAGGGGAATTTTTTACAGTGATATGTTTCCAGTCCAGTGAAAGAGGAGGCAATGCTAGTGCTGGTTCTTGGGAATAAGGTGGACCCAGTGGATCAAGTGTCAGTAGGAGAACATTTAGGCAACAATAATCATTGCATCATAAAGTTTAGGTTGGCTATGGTGAAGGACAAGGAGCAATCCAGAGTAAGAATAATTCACTGGAGTAAAACCAATGGGTTGTGAATGGATCTGACCCAGATCAATGGGAATCAACCATTAGCAGGCAAATTGACAAAGGGCTGTTTTTAAAGAAGAGAGAGTTCAAGTACAGTTAATGTTTATTCCCACGAAGGAGAAAGGCAGGGCAAACAAAATCAAAGCCCCCCGGAAGATCAAAATAGATAGAGATTAAGATGGAGCCGAGAAAGTGTGCTTAATAACAGGCGTCAGGCGGGTAACACAGTTGAGAACCAGGCCGAATGTAGAAGGTTCAGAGGGGACCTGAAAAGCAGATAAGAGAAGCAAAAACAAAATGAGGAGAGACTGGCAGCTAACAATAAAGGGAATTCAAAAGTCTTCTAGAGGCATGTAAATAGTAAAAGGGTGGTAGAAGGAGTAGGACCAAAAGGGGGATTTACACATGGAGGCAGGCAGCATGGCTGAGGTATGAAATGAATACTTTGTATCTGTCTTTACCAAGGAAGAAGATGCTTCCCAGGTTATGGTGAAAGAGGAGATAGTCAAAGGGTTTAAAACTGATCAGGAGGTGGTATTGGATAGGCTGTCTGTTTTTGGAGTTGATAAAGCAAAAGGACTGGGTGAGATGCATCCAAGGATACTGAGGAAAGTGAGAGTGGAAATTGTGGAGGCACTGGCCATAATTTTTCAGTCTTCCTTAGACTCACGGGTGGTGCCAGAGGATTGGAGAATTGCAAACGTTGCACCCTCGTTCAAAAATAGTGTGTAAAGATAAGCCCAACAACTTCTAGAAATGATAATTATGGACAAAATTAATAGCCATTTGGGCAAATGTGGATTAATTAAGGAAAGCACGCATGAAATTGTTAAGGGTTTGACTAACCTGCTTGTATTTTTTCATGAGGAAGCAGAAAGTGTTGATGAAGGTAATGCTATTGATGTGGCGCACATGGACTTCCAAAATGCATTTGATAAAGTGCCACACAACAGACTTGTGAACAAAGTTAGAGTTCATGGAATAAGAGGGACAGTAGCAACATGGATACAAACCTGGCTGAGTGAACAAGAAACAGAGTAGTGGTGAATTTGTCGGACTGGAGGAAGGTTTGTAGTCGAGTTCCCCAGGGGTTGCTGTTACGACCCCTGTTCTTCCTGATATATGTTAGTGGCCTTTACCTTGGGGTAAAGGGCACAATTTCAAAATTTGCAGGTGATACAAAACTTGAAATATTGTGAATGGTGAGGAGGATAGTGTATAACATCAAAAGGATGAGGACAGGTTGGTGGAATGGGTGGCCAAGTGGCAGATGAAATTGAATGTAGAGACACAATATTAAAAAGTACAATTCTGTAGTGAGTGCAGGAGCAGAGGGACCTGGGTACATGTGTGCATAAGCCATTGAAGATGGCAGGACATGTAGAGAGGGCGATAAATAAAGAATACTGTGTCCTAGGCTTTATTAATAGGGACATAGAGTACAAGAGCAAGGTTATCTAAACCAGTATTAAACACTGATTTGGACTCAACTGGAGTATGGCATCCAGTTCCCAAACACCACGTTTTAGGAAGGATGTGAAGGCATTAGAGACACTGCAGAAAAAAATCAAGAGAAGGCTCCAGGGATGAAGAACTTCAGTTACATAGAAAAATTGGAGAATTTGGGACTGTTCTCCTTGGAGAAGAGATGGTTGAGAGGAGACATAATTAATGTGTTCAAAATCAAGAGGGGTCTGGACAGATTAGATCAGGAGAAACTGTTCCCATTAGTGGAAGGATCAAGAACCCGAGGGAACTGATTTAAGGTAATTGGCAAAAGAAGCAACGGCGACATGAGAAACTTCTTCACTGAGCGAGTGGTTAGGATCTGCCTGAGTGTGGCGGAGGCAAGGCCAATTGAGGCTTTGGAAAGGGAATTGGATCGTTGCTGGAAAAGGGAAAAAATGCAGGGCTACTGGAAACAGGCAGGAGAGTGACATGAGATGAATTGCTCCTGCAGAGGGCCAGCACAGATGTGATGGGCTGAACGGCCTCCCCTGTGCTGTAACTATTCTATGATTCTGTGTCTCAAGTCTTTTAGAGCCTATGAAGTCCTTTTAAAGCGTTGTAACAGGTGTAATGTAGTAAACATTTCATGTAAAAACACGATAATTTCTATTAAAGTGATGAAAGGTGTCATCAACAGTGCTATCAAGCAGCACTTGCTTAGCAATAGCCTGCTCACTGATACTCAGTTTGGGCTCTGCCAGGGTCACTCAGCTCCTGACCTCATTACAGCCTTGGTTCAAACATGGACGAAAGAGCTGAACTCCAGAGATGAGGTTAGAGTGACTGTCCTTGACATCAATGCAGTAGTCGACCGAGTGTGGCATCATGGAGCCCTAGAAAAACTGGAGTCAATGAGAATCAGGGGGAAAACTCCCTGCTGGTTGGAGTCATGCCTAGCACAAAGGAAGATGGTTGTGGCTTTGGAGGTCAGTCATCTCAGCTCCAGGACATCACTGCAGGAGTTCCTCAGGGTAGTGTCCTAGGCCCAACCATCTTCAACTGCTTCACCAATGACCTTCCTTCCATCGTAAGGTCAGAAATAGAGATGTTTGTGCAATGTTCAGCACCTTTCGCGACTCCTCAGATACTGAAGCAGTCCATGTCCAAATGCAGCAAGACCTGGACAATATTCAGGCTCGGGCTGACAAGCGGCAAGTAACATTCATGCCAAACAAGTGCCAGGCAATGACCATCTCCAACAAGAGAGAATCTAACTATCACCCTTGACATTCAATGGCATTACCATCACTGCATCCCCCACTATCGACATCCTTGGGGTTCCCATTGACCATAAACTGAACTGGACCAGCCCGTATAAATACTGTGGCTACAAGTGCAGGTCAAAGGCTAGGAATCCTGCAGCGAATAACTCTTCTCCTCACTCCCCAAAGCCTGTCCACCATCTACAAGGCACAATTCAGGAATGTGATGGAATACTCCCCACTTGCCTGGATGAGCGCAGCTCCAACAACACTCAAGAAGCTCGACACCATCCAGGACAAAGCAGCCTGCTTGATTGGCACCACATTCACAAACATTCACTCCCTCCATCACCGGCGCACGGTAGTAGCAGTGTGTACCATCTACAAGATGCACGGCAGGAATTCACCAAGGCTCCTTAGACAGCACCTTCCAAACCTATGATCTCTTCCACCTCGAAGGACAAGGGCAGCAGACACATGGGAACACCACCACCTGGAAGTTCCCCTCCAAGTCACTCACGATCCTGACTTGGAAATATATTGCTGTTCTTTCACAGTTGCTGGGTCAAAATCCTGGAACTCACTCCCTAACAGCACTGTGGATGTACCTACACCACAGGGACTGCAGCGGTTCAAGAAGGCAGCTCACCACCACCAGCTTCTCGAGGGCAATTAGGGGTGGGCAATAAATGCTGGCCCAGCCAGCGATGCCCACATCCCATGAACGAATAAAAAAAGAATTAATCTAAAAATTCTACAAAAGCAAATTAAAAGAAAAGGTAGTCTTAGTTTGACAAAAGCTCTCGAGCAGCAGTTACAAGCACTGATTATTTGTTGCTCATCTGTCAATAACTTCACCACTCAATACAATATCCCAGCAAACATTTGGAATCATAAGCTCAACTAATGGGTTTTGATTGGTGGAATTGTGAAACTGACCCTCGGTGTTCCATTGACTGATTTGAGGCTTGTGCTTTTGAAACGAAGAGTGGTCTGATTTTTAAAAAAAGAACCTAGCTTTACTCTGTATTTAACCCCGTACTGTACCTGTCCTGGGAGTGTTTGATGGGGACAGTGTAGAGGGAGCTTTACTCTGTATTTAATCCCGTGCTGTACCTGTCCTGGGAGTGTTTGATGGGGACAGTGTAGAGGGAGCTTTACTCTGTATCTAACCCCATGCTGTACCTGTCCTGGGAGTGTTTGATGGGGACAGTGTAGAGGGAGCTTTACTCTGTATCTAACCCTGTGCTGTACCTGTCCTGGGTGTGTTTGATGGGGACAGTGTAGAGGAAAACCTTACCCCCTGTAACTGTGGGAGTGCTTCCACATTTTAACTAAATATTCTTAATCTTCTACAAAAGTGAAAAGGAAACTGTTGAATTTCACTAATAATTGTTGAAAATCAGAGGTTTCTCAGCTGTTGCCGCAGTGTTTAAATGGGTGTGGGCAGGGGGGGTTTGAGGTTGTTGTGAGATGGTTGGTTGGGGGGGTGTGGTAATTGAGTGCTTCCTCTGCCTTCATGTCCTAGTTCAGAGCAAACCAGCTGATGTGGTCATCTGCCAGTCTGGCTGATGCTGCTGCCTCATTTGATACCAACTGAGTCTCCCACCTGGCAGCAGATGCCCTTATTGCCGCTGTGATACTTGAGCCCTAAACCTCTCTGCTCCCCCCCCACCCCCACCACCTCCACAATCCCCAACCCCTCTCTCCTCCTTTCAGATGCTTCTTAATGTTTCATAGTGTAAAATGTGCTATATAAATGTAAGCTGTAAGTTATTATGATGTCTTGGAACGCTGTCAACCGGGCCTGTGAGGGAAGTAAAGTGGAACAAGACCTTTCTATTTGCTAAATACACTCCATGACAGCGACTCACATTGATATCATGTCTTGAACGTGGTAAATACCCCAAAACATTTCAGGGGAGCAGTTATCAAAAAAAAAGGAAATTGACACTGAACCGCGCAAGGAGATATTGGGACAAGTGACCAAAAATTTGGCTGCTGAGGTAGGTTTTAAGGAGCATCTTAAAGGAGTGGGGGGAGACAGGTGAAGAGGTTCAGGGAGGGAATACCAGAGCTTAGGGCCCAGGCAGCTGAATGCACAGTTGCCAATGATGGAGTGGTTAAAATCAGGGATGCTCAAGAAGAGGAGGAGCACAGAGATCTAAAGGCTATAGGACTGGAGGAGGTTAGATAGATAGAGAGAAGGGCAAAGGACTGAAGGTCCATTAAGAATAATTGAAGTAAGTATTGGGAGACATGAGAATAGAAAAGCAGAGGAGCATGCCCAGCAAAAGTTTCTTTTCTCTTTCTAAACATAGGAAGTGTAGGAGGCCATTCAGCCCCTTGAGCCTGTAGCACCATTCAGTTAGCTCATGGCTGATCTGTAGCTCAACTCCATTTATCACCTTTGCTCCTCACCCAACAGAAACTGATTCATTAATGTTCTTTTAAGGAAGGGACCCTGCTGTCCTCACCCAGATGTGCCACATGTTCGAGAAGTCAAATGTTTTTAGCATTACCCAGGCAGGGTACCCTGATTCGTTTGGGCAGGAAAGATATGGTGAGAGAGTACAAAATAAAGGGAGAGCCTCTGATGGAGGTGCAGGAACAGAGGGACCTCAGTGTATACGTACATAAGCCATTGAAGATGACAGCATGTTGAGAGAGCAGTTAATCAAGCATATCGTATCCTAGGCTTTATTAACAGGGGCATTAGGTACAAGAGTAAGGAGGTCATGTTTAACTTGTATAAGACATTATTTAAGCCTCATCTGGAGTACTGCGTCCCGTTCTGGGCACCATACTTGAGGAAGGGTGTGAAGGCATTAGAGAAAGTACAGAGGAGATTCACCAAGGATGATTCCCGGGGATGAAGAACTGTAGCTATGAGGATAGATTGGAGAGGTTGGGACTGTTTTCCTTGGAGAAAAGAAGGCTGAGAGAGGACTTGATGGAGGTGTACAAGATCCTGAGGGGTATGGAGAGGGTAAATAGTGAGAAACTGTTCCCACGCAAGAGGACATCAAGAACTAGAGGGCACAGATTCAAAATAATTGGTAAAAGGAGTAAACGTGATGTGAGGAAAAGTTTTTTGGAGTCTGGAACAAACTTCCTGAAAGGGTGGTGGCAGCAGGTTCAATCGAGATATTCAAAAGGGAATTGGATTGCTACCTGGAAAAGAGAGAATGTGCAAGATTACGGGGATAAGGCAGAGGAGAGGGACGAGGTGGAATGCTCTTTGACAGTCAGTGCAGATGTGATGGGCTGAATGGCCTCCTGCACTGTAAAGATTCTGTGATACTGTCCTTTAAGCAGCTTACTTAATGGGCACCTCCCTGTCCAGGGGATTGAAGTTTTCCCTAAGTCAGTTCTGCTGGCCTGTGTAGATGGAGGCTGTATCTTTCTGACAAGAATCACCTGGGAAGAACAAGATTGGAGGGGGGAACCCGTACCCCACCCGGGTACTGCAAACTCCTGGTCTAGCCAGCTGCTCTGGCAATGCTGTTTATAGTGGGTAGAAATTAGGCACTCCTGTTTCTCACAACAGAGTGAAGTGGGGGGGAAAGAAAGATACAGGACATCCAAAGTGCTTCACAGCCAATAAAATAGTTTTGAAGTGTAGTGACTGTTGAAATGGAGGGAGCACAGCAGCCAATTTGTGCACAGCAAGATTCCACCAACAGCAGCATGATAATGACTGGGTAATCTGTTTGGTGATAATGGTTGAGGAATTAATATTAACCCACAAGACCAGGCTCCCCTGGTTGTCTTCAATGTCCAACTGAGAAAGCAGACTTGGCCTCGGTTTAACATCTCATCTGAAGACAGCACCTCTGACAGTGCAGCACTCCTTTGGCACTCCACTGAAGTGTCAGCCTGGATTTTTGCTCAAGTCCTGGAGTGGGACTTGAATCCACAACCTTCTGACTCGAGGCAGCAGGTGCCATCAACTGAGCCAAGCTGACACTTGTATGATGGTAGATCTACTCCCAGATACTCCAGCTGTGGTGAGATTGGGTCCTCCCAGCTATGGGTCTTTGCAAACTATTTCTCCAGGCTAGTGCAGAAGGAGCTGAATCAATCCAGTCCTGTGAGAGATCCAGAGGTCTTGGAGGTGCCCCATTGTTTCTGTAGGAGTTTTGTTCCCTGCCCAAGCATTGGAACATTCTGTCTGTTTAAAATCCCCTACTGAGAATCCCAGAGGTTAAAATAGTGACATGTAGGTTGGTCTGAGAAATGGTGTGTTGGGAAGATGAGGAAAGAGGGCAGAGACAGAAAGAGAGAAAGATGCACAGAAGCTGAGATGGACCAGAGATAAACAGCCACTTGTTCTGCACCTGTTCCTTTTGGATTGGTTACAACTCTCGCTCTGCTTCAACTTTACAAATCTGATCCGTGATCATTCATCCCTGCCAAACAGTCACTTCTGACATCATCAAATATTGTCCTTTATTGGCAAAATTACCATAATAGTTAACCATTTCCTTCCCGGTGAATGAATAGTGACTCTGTACAGTTAATGCTGGAAATGGACGTTCTGAGCAAGCTGGAGCTGCGATTCTATTCCCCAATCAGTATCTAGCGCACAGCAAGATGCAAAGGGCTTGCACTAACTCATTCCCTGCACTTGGTGAGAGATTGGACAAGCTGTGATGTCGAGCTGTGTTCTCTTGTTTTCCTTTTCAGCCCTGCAAGTGTTTAAAATATTCCCCTGCACCCATGCCATTGACTGACCAACTGCTGGACACTGGTTAGTGTGTGGACATGGAATGAGGACCGGAATGAGCTCAATTGTGAAGCCCCTCATGGCCAACTGTGCTGCCACACTACCTGTTCAAGCCCATCAATGTAAAGATTGGCATTTGGTCAAAATATTGATGGCAGTTCAGATTTCCTCAAACCTGTGCCCCTGGTGTAGAGAAGTGCAAATTGATACATTTTGGTAGGAAGAATGAGGAGAGACAATATAAAATAAAGGGTACAGTTCTAAAGAGGGTTCAGGGGAAAGAGTGACCTGGGGGTATATGTACACAAATCATTGAAGGTGGCAGGGCAGGTTGAGAAAGCGGTTGATAAGGTGTACGGGATCCTGGGCTTTATAAATAGAGTTATAGAGTATAAAAGCAAAGAAGTTATATGAAGTTTTTATAAAACACTGGTTTGGCCTCAACTGGAGTATTGCGTCCAATTCTGGGGCACCACACTTTAGGAAGGATGTGAAGGCTTTAGAGAGGGTGCAGAAAAGATTCACGCAAATAGTTCCAGGGGCGAGGAACTTCAATTATGAGGATAGATTGGGACTGTTTTCCTTAGAGAAAAGAAGGTTGAGAGGAGATTTGATTGAGGTATTCAAAATCATGAGGGTTCTGGGCAGAGTAGGGGGGGAGAAGCTGTTCCCTTTGGGGGAAGGATCAAGAACCACTGATCTTAGGTGATTGGCAACACAACCAGAGGCAACATGAGGAAAAGTTTTTATGCAGCCGGTGGTTAGGATCTGGAACACACTGCCTTAGAGTGTGGTGGAGGCAACATCAATTGTGGTTTTCAAAAGGGAATTGGATAATTATCTGAAGAGAAGATTTGCAGGACCACAGAAAAGGTGAGGTGAGGGGGAGTGTTGGGTAGGGGGACATGCAAGTGGGACTAGCTGGGTTGCTTTTGCGGAGAACCAGCTCGGGCAAGATGGACTGAATGGCTGCCGCCTTGTGCTGTAGCCATTCAGTTTCTAGTGGGATTCAGTGGCCTGAGGAAAGGAGAGAGCTGATTTGGAGAATGAGGAAAGTGTCAAAGCTTGTAGCCACAGGGGAGTGTGAGGAAGTGCTCGAGTTTTCTGAGTGTTCCAGGGAGATTTTGGGGGAGGGCCCTTTAATGCTGGGTGCTGCCTGTGAGCTCGGAGTTTGAGTGGGTTTGCTTTGCTCTCCTGTGATGAGGTTCTCCCCATGGTGAGCAGAGAGCTGCTTCGTGTTTCACTGGCTCGCCTTGCATCCACTGGGATAATACCAGTCGCTAGGCAACTCAGCTGCCTGGCAACCAGGCCTGGTAGAATAGCTGTGTTGTGTCGGAGTGTGCCAGTTGCCCCCTCCCCCCTCCGCCCACCCCTCGCCCCACTGTCACTGCAGCCACTGTTCATGGGGCACAATGGAGGGCCTGTGTCAGGAGCTGCAGCTCCCCCCCACACCGCACACCACCACCCCCCCTCCACCCCCCGAGCCCCACACCGGTCGCCTCCTTAAAGAAAGAGGATTCCTTTTTTAGAATTCAGTTCCTTCAGGGTTGTGCCGAAACGATGAGCTGTTGTCGGAATTTTCCTGATTCCAGTCTTTGTCCTCCTCGCTCCAGCTGTGACGGAGGTGCTTTCTTCAGATCAGATGCTAAACCGAGGCCCTGCCTGTCCACTCATCGCTTCAAGTGGACGTTAAAGGGTCAGCCATTTAGGACTGAGATGAGGAGAAATTTCTTCACTCAAAGGGCTGTGAATCTTTGGAATTCTCTACCGCAGAGAGCTGTGGATGCTCCACCGTTGAGTATATTCAAGACCGAGGTTGTTTAGATTTTTGGATACTAATGGAATGAGGGGGTATGGGATGGTAGATCAACCGTGATCTTGAATGGTGGAGCAGGCTTGAAGGGCTGAATCGCTGTTAGCATCTCCTATTGCTGATGTCCTTGTAACTGATTGGAAGAATGCCAGAGGTGTTCTCTCATTGTCCTAACCAACATTTCAGCATTTGACAACACCAACAGTGGCAGTTTGTGGGACCTTGCTGTTAGGTTAAAGAGATTTACTGTGTAACAATACTCTGCAAAAATATGTGAAAGGAAAGTGTGTGTTTCTATACTGCCCTTCACAACCTCAGGACATCCAAGAGCACATTACAATGAAGAACATTTTGAAGTGTAGTCACTGTTGAAATGTAAGAAACACAGCAGCCAATTTGTACAAGGCAAGATCCCACAAACTGCGATGTGATAAATGATCAGGTCATCTTGACTCTTTTGTTGTTGTGATGTTGGTTGAGAGCGAAATATTCAGCAGGACTTTGGGGAGAATTCCCCTGCTGTTTGGAATAGTGCCCTTGGGAGCTTTTACCCCAACCAGAAAGGGTAGACGGTTCTTAGTTTAATATCTCATCCAAACAATGGCACCTCCGACAGTGCAGGACTCCCTCAGTACTGCACCAGGATGTTTGAGTTTCTGGAGTGGGGCTCAAACCCACAACCTTCTGACTCGGGCGAGACTGCTACCCACCAAGTCACAGCTCGGTGATGATTGGGAATTTCTGTGCAAGATCTTTATTTCTTTCAGGTGGGTGATGTTCACTCTCCTTTGCAATTTCCACCCCCACTCACCCCTTTGCACACTGGTTGGATGGAGTAAGGCTACGAGAGCAGATACCCTCTCTGCCTCTGATTGAATTGGATGGTGGAGAAGATTATCCAACCAGTATCTTTAAGGGAGGAGGAAGTTCTGCTATCACAATAAATGTTTGGAAAAGTCCATGAGGCAAAATGCTGGAGTCATTCAAGGTCTACATGCGTACTATAGTGGCAGAGTTAGGGTACTTGAGGAATGGGCTTCAACGGGAGGGTTAGAGCACTGGAGGGATGGGCATCAGACGCAGCTATTCTGCCCCTACCTTTGCCATTGTGAAGTTCTGCTTAGTGGGGATATGAGTTGGGAATTGCCATACAGGCATTTATTGGCAAAACACTGCACTGAAAGAGTATTGGAGTCTAATATTGGACTCCCAAAATAAAATGTGACCCTTTGGAAAGACTCTCTTAGTTTGGAGTTGGATTCAGCTCAATGAGTTTGATTGGACTGACACTGATCTGACCTTGTTTCTTTGCCTTTTTCATTCTACTGGACTAGAGATGGTGTTGCCAGTTTGGCACAATAAGAACCAGAAGGTTCCAGTCCATGACTCAACTATACCAGGCTGCTGGGAGGGCCACTGCACTGGACCTCCGTGTCGCTGGGACAGGACTCCTATCCTGCTCAGTGTCCCCCAGCCCCCAAAAATGGTGCTTCCTGACCCAGATTGCAAACAGCCCAATGTCTGTGTTTGGGGAAAGTGGGATTTAGTTTCCAAGACCGAACAAGTCCCTAAGGAACTTGTCCACTTTGAAGTTTCTTTCCTCTTAGTTAATTATGTGAACCTGTGACTGGGTAACGTGTCCATTGATGCACAATACAAGCCGGGACAGATTGTCATTACCATAGATGGTGTATGTTTCACTAAGGCTTTTGTGCCTTTGTCAAGGGAAGGCAAGGGGATTGTATAATTTCTTAGTTCAGTGCTTCGAATGGGCTGTTTGGAGAGGATGGGGGCAGTTCCCTCATGGGCTTGGGTTGTGTGCAGGTTTTGTGATGTATGTGGGCTCTGATCTGGAAGTGACACTTTCCCCTCTGTCAGGAAGCAGCTTTTGGTTGTGAGTTTCTAAGTGAATCCAGTTTTGTGTTTCTGCTTCATTAAATGTTGATGCTAGTGGATTGTGTGGCAGCCGTAGTTTGGACTGAGAGGGATTCGGTTTACAAGCTCTGATTAATTGATGGGGAATAAAATTGAAATTGATCGAGAGACTGGCAATGTTAGAGTCAAAATCGATCCCAGTTTCACATCCCATGTAACGACCCAGCCCATTCCTCTAGACCCACCTCTCGAATCATATCCCATCCCTCTGTTCCCCCAACTCCCCCATCTCATTGTGTGTTAACAGCAGGCTTGTGTCACTGGAAGATGGTGTGGAGACCAAGGATGTGGGTGTCGCTGGCTAGGCCAGCATTTATTGCCCATCCCTAATTGCGCTTGAGAAGGTGGTGGTGAGCTGCCTTCTTGAACCGCTGCAGTCCATGTGGTGTAGGTACGCCCACAGTGCTGTTAGGGAGGGAGTTCCAGGATTTTGACCCAGTGACAGTGAAGAAACAGTGATATATTTCCAAGTCAGGATGGTGAGTGGCTTGGAGGGGAACTTCCAGGTGGTGGTGTTCCCATGTGTCTGCTGCCCTTGTCCTTCTACATGGTAGTGGTCGTGGGTTTGGAAGGTGCTGTTGAAGGAACCTTGGTGAGTTGCTGCAGGTGCATCTTGTAGATGATACACACTGCTGCCACTGTGCGTCGTTGGTGGAGGGAGGTTTTAAGATGGCAGATGGGGTGTCGATCACACAGGTTGGGACCAGAAAGAGAAGTTGTTGAATGGGTCAGTAGGATAATTAGTGGAGGTATTTGATAGGGGACATGTGGACAACACAGGATGGTAGGGGAAGGTGGGACTTAAAGGGAAGTCAGGGAGGCATAGGAACAGGAGGAGGCCATTCAGCTCCTGCAACCTGTTCCACCATTCAGTGAGATCATGGCTAACCTAGATATTAACTCCATTTATCCACCTTAACCATAACCCTTAATCCCCTTACCCAACAAAATCTATCAGTCTCAGTCTTAAACTCTAGTCGATCCAAGACTCAACGGCATTTTGGGGGAGTTCCAGATTTCCACTTTGTATGAAGAAGTGCTTCTTGACATCACCCTTGAACGGCCTGGCTCTTGCTTTAGGATTATGCTCCCTTGTGCCGGACTGCCTGACCAAAAGAAATAGTTTCTTTCTCTATACCATATCAATTCCTTTGATCGTCTTAAACGCCTCAGATTGATCACCCCTTAGTGTTCAATACTCAAGGGAATGCAAGACTATCTGTGTAACCTGATCTCATAAGTTAACCCTTTTCTCCCCAGTAATCCTTTTTTCCTCAGTAAACTTAGCCTGAGTGTGAATTGTCACTGCTGTCTTGTTAAATAATGGTTTCAGTATCCCTAATGTGGAAAATGCTTCTAATCACTGACCAGAGGATGGAGGGAAAAGATTAAGGAATTGTGGAACAATCAATAGATGATGGCCTATCATCTGTTCTTGATGCTCTCCCACTTCTCTCCCCACACTGCCTTCTACTGGTATTGGGAAAGCTTTTAGCTTGCAAACAAGAAATTCCTGGTGACACAATCTCTGTTTGATGCACTGTTTGTGTGAATGTGTCTACCAATCCAAACTGAGGATACAATCCACCAGGCCAGCAGGGATAAAAGAAAATCTTGAGACAAGAGTACAAATTCCTCAAGGTTTGGTGCTGGAACCACTGCTTGAGGTGAATTTGCATCAATGGCCTTGATTCAGAAACTCAATACAAAGTGGTCAAATTTGTGGACAATATCAAATTAGGACACTGTGAAATCAGAGGTGGCAGTTCAGTAATTATACAATCCTGGACAAACTTGTGTAAATAGGTAGAATAATATCTGATGGAATCAAACACACAGTAAAAGGCACTGCTTGTGGGAGGGAGACATAGAATGCGCACACCTCCATGACTGGTGTTGAAAAGGTCCCTGTAAAAACCTGAAGCTGGACATGTCCAATTAACATAGAACATTAACAACAAAATCAATATAATCTGGATCTCCTGTTACAACAGGAGAGTACAAACTCTGCTCAAACTGGACACTATTCTGGTCCGAATCACCTTGAAGGTTATGTCCAGTTCTGATCTCTCATTTCTGGTGACATGTTCAAATGCTGGAGTTGGTGCAGAGAAGGGCCATGAGACTGATGTTAAGAGTCTGTGTTGAGTTATGTCACCGACAGGCGCGTAGTACCAAATTTTGAGTGCAGGAACTCTAAGAAAATGTGTTGGCCATATCATTTCTAAATCTACTGTTGCATTGTTTTCCTATGTATTAATAGTCTTTCATTAGAATTTCACTATGCAACAGTTTAATTATTTAATTCAAGCCTATTAAAACATGAATTACAGAAAACTTTACTTACTTCTGACTGGGGGATGGCATATAGAGGGGCCACTGCTTTTCTTGATTTACATTTATAACTTAGGCTTGGGTGTACAGGGCACAATTTCAAAATCTAAGATGATGCAAGATTGGAAGTATTGCACACTTCACAGTGGATAATGATGGACTTCAAGAGGATATAGCCAGGCTGGTGGAATGGGAAGATGACAGGTGAAATTTCATGTAGAGAAGTGTGAAGTGATACATTTTGATCAGAAGAACGAGGAGAGGTGACATGAAATAAAGGGTACAATTCTAAAGGAAATGCAGGAGCAGAGGGACCTGGATGTATATGTGCATAAATTATTGAAAGTAGCAGGGCAGATTGAGAAAGCAGTTAATAAACTGTACTAAATCCTGGATTTATAAATAGGGGCACAGGGTACAAAAGCAAGTAAGTTATGAAACATTGGTGCAGCCTCAACAGGAAGGATGTGAAGGTTTTAGAGAGGGTGCAGAAAAGATTTACAAGAAAGGTTCTGAGGGTGATGTGAATAGATTGGCGAAGCTGGGGCTGTTCTCTTTGGAGAAGAGAAGGCTGAGAGGAGATTGTTAGATGTGCTCAAAATCATGAGGGGTCTGGATAGAGTAAATGGGGAGAAACTGTCCCCATCGGCAGAAGGTCGAGAACCCTAAGGTGATTAACAAAAGAACCAGAGACGACATGAGGACAAACTTCCTTATGCAACAAGTGGTTTGGATCTGGAATGCACTGCCCGAGCCTGTGGTGGAGTCAGGTTCAGTTGCAGTTTTCAAAAGGGAACTGGTTAATTATCTGAAGAGAGAAGGTTTTACATGGGCTACAGGGAAAAGGCGGAGGAGTGGGACTAGCTAAGTTGCTGTTGCAGAGATACTGACACAGACAACGTGCTGAATGGCCTCCTTTGGTGCTGTAACCATTCTATTATTCTAGTATAGTTGCATTCAAGTAACTCGATAAACACACAAGGAAGAAAGAAGCTGAAGGTTACCCTGATGGTGTGATCAAGAAGGTTGGGGGGTGGGGTGGGGAAGGCTTTTGTGGAACATAAACCCCATCAAAAATGAGGCTGGCCTGTTTCTGTGCTTTAAATTCCATGTAAAGCTGCCAGCAGGGAATACAAACACTACACTGCGTTTCACATCCTCAGGCTATCACAGCCAAGGAATTAATGTGCTGTAGGAAAATGCAGCAGGGTTTTTGGGGATATTGATATTGCTTTAGATCCCAGGAATCTTGAGCTTCAAAGATCCTGAAATGCCTGTTTCTGAGAGAGCTGTGTGCAGGGAGTTGTAAGGTCTGTATTATTTTAGTCAGGGAGCTGTACAGGAAGGTTACTGCTGTGGCTGCTGCTGTACATTGACTCAGGGACTTTCAGCAGCAGCATGAGGCCCAGGACTCTGGGCCTGGCCTTCCCTCCGCCACCTCTTAACCTCCCCGGACTCCAGATTTATAGCCACACTGCGAGCTCGGACATTCCAGTCAACTCTTACCGTCCGGCCTGAACTCAAACTCCAGGAATTCATGGCCAAACTTGCCCTTGCACCGCACAAAATACCACAAGAAGAATTCACTCGACAGGATCTCCACACTGGGTGCCTCTGCATCACAGGCCTACGTGGCTGTGAGAGGATTTCCCTCTAGTTCTGATTGTTGCCATCAATGATCCAAACTCCCTGAAAGTAGCTTCAATATTGGAGGCAGGTGAGGATTAAAATCAACATCAATCTTACAGATTGAAAACCCAGTCAGACAATTAATGGAGTGGATTCCACTGAGATCAGTAGAAGGAAAAATCAGGTGGGGTGTATAACAATGGCCAATCAGCAAGGGATAGTTTTCCATCCAGTTGTGAATATTAAAGCCTTTAAATAGGAGGTGCCAGAGCAGCACTTTGGCAGCACTATACCCAGTCACCAGTTCCATGGTCTGTCCTTGGTCACTCTGAGGCTGAACCAGACTATCATAACCTTGGACCCTATTTGACCTGGAGCTTAGCATCCAACTCCAAGTCCCCTCAATCGGGGAGAATGCCTACTTCATAACATTGCCAGTCTCCGTCCCTGCCCCAGCTCATTTTTTTATTTCGTGGGATGTGAGCATCATTGGCAAAGCCAGTATTTGTTGCCCATCCCTAATTGCCCCTGGGAAGGTGGTGGTGAGCCACTGCCTTGAATCGTTGCAGTCCATGCAGTGTAGGTACACACACAGCGCTGTTAGGAAGAGAGTCTCCTGCGGAAGCCATCGTCCATGCCTTTATTACTGTTAGACTTGGCCATGAGTCCACTGGAATAGCCGAATTCTGTTTTCCACCCTCTGTAAATTTCAGCTCATCGAACTCTGCAACTCATGTCCTAACTTGCACCAAGTTCCATTCATCCATCAGCCCTATGCTCGGTGACCTAAGTTAACTCCCAGTCCAGCAATGCTTCAATGTTTAAATTTCTCATTCATGTGTTCAAATTCTAATGCTCTTCCCCCCTCCCTATCCCTGTTCCAAACTCCAATCCCACAGCCCTCCGACATCTTTGTGCTCCTCCAATTCTGGCCTCTTGTTCCCACCATTGGTGGATGTGCCTTCAGCTGCCTGGGTGCTAAGTTCTGGAACTACCCCCTCGCTCTAATTCTCTGTCCTCAAAGACGCTCCTTAAAACCTACTTTGGCTAAGCTCTTTGTCATCTGTCCCAATATTTCCGTATGTGTTTCAATGTCACATTTTGTTTGATAATTGCTCCTGTGAAGCACTTTGGGATACTTTACTGTGTTAAAGGTGCTATATAAGTACAAGTTGTTACCAATATTAATTCTGATATTTACATCACTTCATATCATAGAGATTATGGCAGTAAACTGAGCTGAAAGCTCCAGCCATGTATGATATATCTGTAATAATCTGTGATGGGAGGGAAATAGGCCATGGACCTGGGTGCTCAGCCTGTGGGGAAGGTGGGAAAGGAGGGAAATTCAGGTACAGAAAGGCAGAAGTAAGCCTCTCCAGCAATTTACCCCCATTTTCCATGCAGTGCTGTCCTGCCCACAGCCTTGAACTCCTTGCCAACTGAGGATGCAACCCCTGTGTTATCAGAAAGCCCCTGGAAAAGGAAAGGCCTCGCCATGGGGCTGAGTTTGAATCCAGTGCCCAGGCAACCCATAGCGAAACAACCAAAGTGAGATTTTGAGTTTAATTGACCCAGTGACGGGTTAAAAACAGAGGTGTACACAGTTAGTGATTTCCTTTAATCTGGGTTTCTGCACCTGGGAGGAAGTGAGTTTTGTGGTGAATTTTTCTTGTGCTTTGAAAAAACAGAACAAGAACTGTAACTGCACCAGAAGGTTAACAGACCCTCAGTACTGGAACAGTAAAAGTTACCATGAAGATGTCAGATTGTCATTAAAAATGCAATTGGATCACAAATGTTCCGATACGGAAGGAAATCTGCTGACCTTATCCAGTCTGGCCAGTCCCACACCAATGTTGCAGATTCTTAACTGCCCTCTGAAGTAGCCTTGCAAGTCACTCTCCTATGTCAAACCCACTACCAGTGGGTTTAAGATGGCCCACAACCACCATCACAGGACATTTTTTATGTGCAAAAATGCTGGCCTTGTCAGCGATGCCCGCATCTAAGAATTCATTTAAGAAACAAACTTTGTTGGGGAGTGGGTACTAAAATTGAATTTGTAAATGCTTGAGAAGGAGAAAGCAGTTCCCGAGAAGGGTGCCAAGAAAGATTTGAATAAAATGTCAGCCAAGGATGGCGAGAGAGGAGAAGGTGGGGGAAGGACTGTGAGGTCATCTACATCGACAAAGTTCATCCAGCTCTGAAGAAGGGTCATACGGACTCGAAACGATAACTCTGTTTCTCTCTCCACTGATGCTGTCAGACCTGCTGAGTTTTTCCAGCGGTTTCTGTTTTAGTTTCATCCAGACACAAGTGTCTCCCCCAGCTGACCTAAGGCTCAGTTGGCAGCTGTGACTTAGTGGGTTGAACTTTGGCCTCTGGGTCAAAAGGTTGTGGGTTCAAGTCCAGCTCTAGCGACTGATTGCATAGTCTAGGCTGGCCATCCCAGTGCCAGTACTGATGGGGCGCTACACTGTCGAAGTGCTGTCTTTTGGATGAGATGTTAATCTGAGGCTTAGTCTGCCCACTCGGGTGGATATTATCAGCCAACTATTCTGAGGTAGAGCAGGGGTGTTCTACCTATTGCCCTGGTCAATATTCATCCCTCAACCAATGCCACTGAAGAGAGATCTGGTCAGTACTGCATTACTTTTTCTGGGATCTTGCTGTTCGCAATTTGGCGACCATGTTTTCTGCATCATAACAGCGGCTGCAGCTCAAACGTATTTCATTGGCTGTAAGCACTTCGCAACGTCCTGAGGTTGTGAAAAGCACTGGAGAAATGCGGACTCGAAATGATAGCTGTTTTTGTAAGCATCATTGCTGTGAATGGCTGAGTTACCACCAGTGTCACAGTATCGACTACTGACAGATGCCCACTGGGTGCTGCTGTGGAGGAAGCTGGTCGTGTGACCCAGGGTGACCAGCTCAGAGTAACACTGCACATGGACCTGAAGGAACCCCAGCTCTGAGTGAAACCCAAAATCTTTGTTTCCACCACAGCAGAGTTCAATGCATGAGGCTCCTTGGCTGAAAATGTCATCTTTTTCCCATCTCTCTGTCTGTCTCCTGTGTCCAATTCTAATAAAACTTATTTACTTCACCTGAGGTTTTGGGGAAATGCTCATTAACTACATTCATAATCGCCAAGCGCAGTACGCTGTTAAAGAACAGAAACTCTGAACATTTAAACACTGAGCGACCCTCCCCCTGAATAAATGCTTCTGGGTTTGTTGGATTGCTCTTCTCTGTCTGTTTGGTGTGGGGTGGGTGTTGGTCTGTGCAGTCTGGGGTGGAGCTAACACTCCTCTATTTACCACCAACAGGGGGAGAAAAACAATGGTTTTGACGTCCTTTACCATAACATGAAACATGGGCAGATCTCTGTCAAAGAGCTGGCTGACTTTGTGAGAGAAAGGTAAGACATGGTCCTTACTCCTTGGGTGCTTCCACCTCTGGCTGCCATACCCTGTCTCCATTTACTTAGTTAACATTAAACCCTGTCAGTTCCTGCATAGCTCAGTGGGCCAAGGCTTCTCCAGGGATGGAGCCCATGAGGATACCACGATGCCTTCACATTCAAATATCCCATAGGCACTGCATCAAGATTAGTCCCATGGACCCCATACCCCCGTGAGCGTCAGTATGTGTGGGAACCCGTACCCCAGTGAGAGTCAGTGTGTGTGTGGAACCCGTACCCCAGTGAGAGTCAGTGTGTGTGTGTGGAACCCGTACCCCAGTAAGAGTCAGTGTGTGTGTGGAACCCGTACCCCAGTAAGAGTCAGTGTGTGTGTGGAACCCGTACCCTAGTGAGAGTCAGTGTGTGTGTGGAACCCGTACCCCAGTGAGAGTCAGTGTGTGTGTGGAACCCGTACCCCAGTGAGAGTCAGTGTGTGTGTGGAACCCGTACCCCAGTGAGAGTCAGTGTGTGTGTGGAACCCGTACCCCAGTGAGAGTCAGTGTGTGTGTGGAACCCGTACCCCAGTGAGAGTCAGTGTGTGTGTGGAACCCGTACCCCAGTGAGAGTCAGTGTGTGTGTGGAACCCGTACCCCCAGTGAGAGTCAGTGTGTGTGTGGAACCCGTACCCCCAGTGAGAGTCAGTGTGTGTGTGGAACCCGTACCCCCAGTGAGAGTCAGTGTGTGTGTGGAACCCGTACCCCCAGTGAGAGTCAGTGTGTGTGTGGAACCCGTACCCCCAGTGAGAGTCAGTGTGTGTGTGGAACCCGTACCCCCAGTGAGAGTCAGTGTGTGTGGGACCCGTACCCCAGTGAGAGTCAGTGTGTGTGGGACCCGTACCCCAGTGAGAGTCAGTGTGTGTGGAACCCGTACTCCAGTGAGAGTCAGTGTGTCTGGGAACCCGTATCCCAGTGAGAGTCAGTGTGTCTGGGAACCCGTATCCCAGTGAGAGTCAGTGTGTCTGGGAACCCGTATCCCAGTGAGAGTCAGTGTATATAGGCTTTGTCTGGTTGCTCTGCGTTCAGTCTACTTCTGACTCATTTAAGATCATAGTCTTAAGTAATTAAATATTAGGTTTCCAATAACGGTATTTTTATTTTGTAAATAATTTCCCAGTATTTAAATATTGCGCTCTCATCTTGCAGAGCACTGATCGAGGAATCATACTCAAAATCCATGTCCAAGTTGTCCAAGATGGTGACCAACAGTTCGCTGGGGTGAGTTCCATGTTGTCTGTCCAGCACAACGAACATATAAACATACGAAATAGGAACAGGAGTAGACCATTCGGCCCCTTGAGCCTGTTCCACTATTCAATAAGATCATGGCTGATCTGTTTGTGTTTCAAATTCCACATTCCCATCTAATCCCGATAACCTTTGATTCCCTTGCCTAACAAAAATTTATCCATCTCTGCCTTAAAAATACTCTCCCCGCTTCCACTGCCTACTGAGGTAGAGAATTCCAAAGTCGCACAACCCTCAAAAAAAATTTCTCATCTCTGTCCTAAAAGGGTGACCCCTAATTTTAAAACAATATTTCCTAGTTCTGCACTCGCCCACAAGAAGAAACAACCTTTCAATGTCCTCCTTGTCAAGAACCATTCAGGATCTTATATATTTCAATCAAATCACCCTTCTCTCTTCTAAAGCCCAGTCTGTCCAACCTTTCCTCATAAGACAACCCATTCATTCCAAGTATCAATTTAGTAAATCACCTTTGAACAGCCTCCAATGCTTTTACATCCTTCCTTAAATCAGGAGACCAAAACTGCACACAATATTCGAGATGTGGTCTCACCAATGCCCTGTATAACTGAAGCATAACATCCTTACTTTTATGTTCAATTCCTCTCGTAATAAAGGACAGCATTCCATTAGCTGCCTAAATTACTTGCTGAACCTGCATACTGTTATGACCTGTCCTGGGTGATGTCCCCCAATTTGTTAACTTCTCAAATGGGTCCCTAATTTTGTTACCCTCCCAGGTGAGGAGGATTGAGCCGGCTCCCCTTCTTTATTCAACCCCCTCGGCTGGTTGCAACAAGGTTAATTTTAAAGGGATCCCTTCCCCCGTGAATACCTTTTCCCAGTCCAAATGTTTTAAAAGGACCCAATTTAACCGGGCTTTCTTGAGTCAAAGAAAGATTAAGTTTATTAGTTAGTAAAAACCCAAGAAAAACAATAAAAACGCAACACAGATAAACACAGGTCAGAAATGAGAAGTTAAGAGTCCAAATAAGTTTTTAAAAATGAATCGGTCTTTGGCCTGTCCATGAGGCATAGATGGCGATATGTTGCGGCCGTTAAGTTGGGTGATTCCCTTAGAGCTGACTTTGGTAGTTTTGCAGTTGGTTTGGAGACACTTGGTTCTGCAGGATAGCTGAAGAATCTGTCCTATTCCCTTTTTGATTGTGGCTTCTGCTGTCTTGCCTCCAGCAACAAAGAGAGAGAGAGCGAGACTTCACCTGCAACTGCAGGGGTAACTAGGTGGTCGTCTTGTTGCTTTCACACACAAAGTACACTAGCACTGCTCTGCAGTTAGCTTTATAGCCCATTTTTCCCTGTGTATTCCTGTAAGGGATAAAAAACCATGTCTTGTGCCCAGAGTCTGTTTTCTTTGATCTCTGACCATTTTACACATTCTGAGATATGAATCAACAGGAGATGGGTTTTAAATGATTGCTGAGATGTGGTAATCAGCTGTTTGTCTCTGCAACCACAGGAGATTATAGTTCAGTTTTTTGCATCTTTCCTATCTCCCTTCCAAGCGGCTCTGCTCGAAGAAGGTCTTGACACCTTTTCAGGTGCAACTTTCCATGTTCTCTCAGGGCAGATCTGTCAGTATAATCCACATAGGATTATTTCCAGAAAGTGGAAAGTGGTCACCTTACATTATCAGCCATCGCTTGCTCCATGTCCTTGCTTGTATTTCTAAAAACACACATGTCTCCCTTTAAAAAGTTCAATATGCCCATAAGTAATTCGTGGCTGTAATTGGCTTTATGTGACAATACTTACTTTTTGGGACTCATGCACTAGAACACCTAGATCCCTCTGCACCTCGGAATTCTGCAGTCATTCTCAGTTTAAGTAATACTCTGCTTTTTTTATTTTTCCTGCCAAAATGAACAACTTCACATTTTCCCACATTATATTCCATCTGCCAGATTTTTGCCCACTCACTCAACCTATTTATATCCATCTACAACCTCCTTATGTCCTCTTCACAACATACTTTCCTACTTATCTTTGTGTCATCTGCAAATTTAGCTACCATGCCTTTGCTCCCCTTATCCGAGCTATTGATATGAATCGTAAAAGGTTGAGGCCCCAGCACAGACCCCTGCGGGATTCCACTCATCACATCCTGCCAATTTGAAAAAGACCCATTTATGCATACTCTCTGTTTTCTGCCAGCCAGCCAATCTTCTATCCATGCTAAAATGTTACCCCCTACACCATGAGCTTTTATTTTCCACAATAACTTTTGATGTGGCACCTTATCAAATGCCTTCTGGAAATCCAAGTACAGTGCATCTACAGGCTCCCCTTTATCCAGGGTGCATGTTACTCCTCCAAAGAACTTCAATAATTTCTTAAACATGATTTCCCTGTTGACTCTTCCCAATTAACTTGAATGTCTCTGGTGCCCAGCTATAATCTCCTTAATGATCAATTCTAACACCTTCCCTATGACAGACATCAAGCTAACTGGCCTACAGTTTTCTGTTTTCGATCTCCCTCCCTTCTTGAATAGAGGGGTAATATTTGTTACTTTCCAGTCTGATGGAACCTTTCCAGAATCTAGGGAATTTTGGAAAATTAACACCAACGCATCTACTACCTCATTAGCCACCTCTTTTGAGACCCTAAAAGCCAGTTTCTCTCTGTCCCATACAGGGTGAGATAAGGACCCTTTATCGGCACAGAGGGCGAGGGGTCTGTGTTGTATTTATTTGTATGAATTGGCTCTCCCTTTCCCAGCTGCCTAAAACTTTTGGACAGCTAGGCTGGGTCCTGGTCACATTATCTTATCAGACGCTCCCACCTAGTGAGCGGCTCTGGATTCACAGAACTGAAAACCCCTGGCGAGCTGAATGTGGTCAGTGTTGGGTGGAGCGCCAGGGTGGGTGCGTGGTCAGTGTGGGTGGAGCGCCAGGGTGGGTGCGTGGTCAATGTGGGTGGAGCGTCAGGGTCGGTGCGTGGTCAGTGTGGGTGGAGCGCCAGGGTGGGTGCGTGGTCAGTGTGGGTGGAGCGCCAGGGTGGGTGCGTGGTCAGTGTGGGTGGAGCGCCAGGGTGGGTGCGTGGTCAGTGTGGGTGGAGCGCCAGGGTGGGTGCGTGGTCAGTGTGGGTGGAGCGCCAGGGTGGGTGCGTGGTCAGTGTGGGTGGAGCGCCAGGGTGGGTGCGTGGTCAGTGTGGGTGGAGCGCCAGGGTGGGTGCGTGGTCAGTGTGGGTGGAGCGCCAGGGTGGGTGCGTGGTCAGTGTGGGTGGAGCGCCAGGGTCGGTGCGTGGTCAGTGTGGGTGGAGCGCCAGGGTCGGTGCGTGGTCAGTGTGGGTGGAGCGCCAGGGTCGGTGCGTGGTCAGTGTGGGTGGAGCGCCAGGGTGGGTGCGTGGTCAGTGTGGGTGGAGCGCCAGGGTCGGTGCGTGGTCAGTGTGGGTGGAGCGCCAGGGTCGGTGCGTGGTCAGTATTTGCTGAATTACTAGGGTAAACGCGTCCTTCAGGGGCACATGGAAACGCTAAGGCAGGACATGCTCCCCACCTATTGAATTTAGATTGTAGCTGCAGCCAATTGGATGCTACAGAGTGTAATACTGTGAATCTTTCAGGACCTTCGCTCCAATGTGGGAGGTGTTTCGGACCTCAGCTGATAAATTGGCACTTTGTCATTTTGAGCTGGTGCGGAAACTCCACGATTTGATCAAAGAAATGAACCGCTTCAATGAGGAGCAGATCAAAATGCACAGAAAGGTAACGAGGGGTCCATAGGTTTATTCCGATCATCTTTCTGCCTGCCAGTGAACAATTGTAATGATCCCCTCCAGCCTGTCGACAGTCAGGGTGTGGGTGGGGGGTTGTTTAATGTCACACAGTTCTGGCTCTGTTATTGGGAATTATGAATGATGTGTCTACAGTTTCTGCCTCAGTGATATTTTGTATAAATCACAGATCCAGTGGAATATCTTTTCTTTTTTGTGTCTCTCTCTTGCCCCCACCAGACGAAGGAGGAGGTGTCAGGGACACTGGAAGCTGTCCAGAATGTACAGTCCAGTGTCCAGCTCCTGCAGAAATGCAAAGACAATTATCACAGCAAGTGGCTGGAGTGGAACAGGCTGAAAAAGGATGGTGCTTCTCAGAAAGAGATCGATAAGGTAACTGGTGTCAAACGCCAGCATTTTAAGGGTTAACGTTTCTGGGTTCCTCAGGAATTGACTCTCACTGGGGTACGGGTTGAAGTGAGGCCCAGTTTGTAAATGAGCTAAATGGATACAGGCCAGAGAATGTTTTTAGATTATCTTCTCACTCCTGGGATAGCATGTCCTTTCCTCATTCTCTTATTGAGATACTGATTAATTCTGGCTCTTCCTCACAGGCTGAACTCAAATCAAAGAAAGCCGCGGAGTCTTACAAGGCGAGCATTGAGAAATATCGCACCGTCCGGTCTGACTACCAGCAGAAGATGGCGGAGGCTGCACAGGTTCGAGCGGATGATACCACATTGGCAGAAGGGGTGGACAGGTGTGGGGTGACAGTCAATAGACACGCAAGGGAGGACATTAATAAACTTGTAGAATGGGAAAATAATTGGCGAATGAATGTCAACACCGACAAATGTGAACTAGTACATTTTGTTAGGTAAAATACGGAGTTACTTATCACTTTAAAGGCCAGAGTCTGGGTGGGGTAGGGGAACAAAGGGATCTCTCAGTACAGATACACCAATTACTAAAGGTTGTGTCACAGGTTAGCACGGCCAGAAAAAAGCAAATTAAGCACTAGGTTTTATTTCTAGCGGGACAGAATTGAAAAGCAGTGAAATTATGCTGAACCTGCATTGAACCTTGGTTAGACCACACTTTGAGTACTGCGTGCAGTTCTGGTCGCCATATTATAAAAAGGATATAGAGGCACAGAGAAGATTTACAGGGACGATATCAGAAATGTGGATTTACAAATCAGGAAAGGGATTGACAGGCTGGGTCTCCTTTCTCTTGGAAAAAGAAGGCTGATGGGTGACCTAATCGAGGTATTTAAAATAATGAAAGGTTTTGATGGAGTGGATGCAGAGAGAATGTTTCCTCTTGTGGGTTAGAGCAGAACTAGAGGTTATCAATACAAGATAGTCACCAAGAAATCCAATAGCGAATTCAAGAGAAACTTCTTATCCAGAGAGTGGTGAGAATGTGGAACTCACTCCATTGTAGAAGCTACACTGTCGTAGGGTTCAGTCGCTTGGAAGTGGGATTGCATTCTGTAACCATGCAGATGCAGGGAATTAGGCTGAATATTGAAAATGTACAGAAAGGAAATGTAATTTTAGTTTGGGGTGGGGTGAGGTGGATTTAGGAACTCCAGTGACCCGAGAGTCAGAGATGGCACAAAGCTTGGAAAGTGGGAGAAAATAAAGTACGTTCAGTAGCAGAAAGAAATACCCGGGGGAGAGGGGATTCTGGGAGGATGAGGCTTGGAGTGTGAAACCATGCCAAGACTCTTGAACCTGGTTCTGAAAAGATTACTGAGGATCCAGACTCTGCCCAGAAGGAGTTCTGTTCCTCCAGGAGATCTCGTTCTCGTTTCTGTCACCCCAAAATTTCAATCTTCTGATTTTTGACTCGACAGAAGTTCCAGCAAGTCGAAGAGATTCACCTGAGACACATGAAGGGTTTAATCAAATCATACTCGCACTCCATTGAAGACACACATGTTCAGGTGGGCCAGGTAAGTGCTCAGTGCTGTTGCTCACTCTCCGACCGAGCTAGAATTTGGTTAGGAAATGCTGTTGAGAATAAACAAGTTAAATTCTGAGGAGAGGTTGCATTTAATAAGCTTGTGTTCCCTAGAGTTTAGAAGATTAAAAGATGATCTGATTGAGGTGTTTAAGATGATTAAAGGGTTGATAGAGAGAAACTATTTCCTCTGTTTCAGGAGTAGGGGGTGCAGGAGGAGTCCAGAACAAGGGGGCAATACCTTAAAATTAGAGCCAGGCTGTTCAGGGATGATAACAGGAATCACTTTTACACCAATGGTCATTGAAATCTGGAACTCTCTTCTGCAGCAGCCCCCACTTCCCCCACACCCAAAAAAATCTATTGAGGCTAGGGTTCAATTGAAAATTTCAAAATTGAGGTTGATTTTTTTTGTTGGGCAAGGGGATTAAGGGTTACAAAACCAAGGCAGGTGAATTGAGTTAAGATATGAATCAGCCACGATCTAATTGAATTATGGAAAAGGTTTGAGGGGCTGAATGGTCTTCTGATCCTAATCTTCAATTGCATGGTCATTGTCTGCTGCTTCCAGTGCACTTTCACACTTGAGTTTTATTTTGGAAACTGAAGAGAAAATGGTAAATATATATAAAGGAGAACTATTTGTGGTGATATTTAGTATCAGTAGTGTAGGGGTTGCCAAGGGGTGGAATGAAACAGACTCAACCTCTTTCTCCAAACAATCAAGTGAAGTGATAACAAAACATGAGCAGCCTTCACATGCAATTCAATATTATAAATGGAAGCTTAGGGTATTTGATGAGAGAGTTAGGATACTAGGTGGTGAGCCACCTCCTGACATAGGAACACCCACAGTGTTGTTAGGGAAGGAGTTCCAGGATTTTGACCCAGCGACAGTGAAGGAACGGTGACATATTTCCAAGTCAGGATGGGCAGTGGCTTGGAGGGGAACTTCCAGGTGGTGGTGTTCCCATCTATCTGCTGCCCTTGTCCTTCTAGATGGTAGAGGTCGCAGGTATTGAAGATGCTGTCAAACGAGCCCTCGTGAGTTGCTATAGTGCATCTTGTAGGTTCCTGATGTGTGCTTTCCTTGTTCAGGTTCATGAAGAGTTCAAACAAAACGTGGAGAATATTCGGGTGCAGGACCTGATCCAGAAATACGCTCTGACCAAAGGGACTGGCAAGGAGAAGCCAGGTAATGGGAGTGTATTCCCAAAGGAGAGGCGGGTGATGGGGGTGTGTTTTCTACCCGCCCAGAGGGAAGGTGGGTGCAGAAGGTGAGGTGAGCGAGTGTTGAAGTGAGAGTCTGGCTTCAATCTGACTCCTGTCTCTGTCCTCTCATTTCCAGGGCCCATCGAGTTTGAGGAATGTAACCCAGAGGTGGTGTTGGAAGGTGAGCTGCTTCTTGCTGTGTTGCTGTTCCCAGGGTGCTGACCGCCAACATGCACAGTTCCACAACCAGGGACTGAGCTACACACGGTGCTGTATGAGAGCTCACTGTCCTCAACACCTGGAGTATATTAACAATTCCTTTCATCTTCCTATCTTCCCCTCAGCCCCACTCCCTCTCTCCAAAGCACTAACTCACTGAGGAACAGAATCCGTGGGCATGTCAAGGATATTGAATATCAGTTGGATATTTTATCATGAAGGCGTCACAGCCGAACTTGGCCGTCACTCCATTTCCAACTCCTCTTCCCCCCACACGCACACATTCCAGCAGCTATTGGATAGTGATCTGGACCAGGAATTCTCGAGAGAGATTTATAGGGTATTTGTACCTCAAACTCCCTAACCCAGGGAATTGAAACTAATTCAGCCTCTGTACCCCTGCTCCAGTTAACAGCATAGACTGGAGACGAACCCCACCCTCAGACCTGGTCTGAGAGTTGGGACCACATGGGCACCACAGTCACGTGGTGGGTTGGGTGCATGTTTCGAACACCATTTAACTGTGATGTGAGGCAGAGCCTTGAGTTGTTTATCAGCTGGGGCTGCTGGCTATGAGGTTGTGAAGGAATTTGTTCAGTTCAAAGATTGACTCTGGAGAATTGTGACCTTTCATCTCTTGTGAAACAGCTGCAAAGAAAAGCAAAAGGAAATCATTTGTGATCCCAGGACTTGGCAAGAGAGAGAAGGATACCGATTCCACGTGAGTTCCCCTTCAGTGCCGTTCTGTTCGGTGTCAACGGTGGTGAGTCTGAGACACTCGGCCCTGCAGTTAATAATAAAACCCACAGTGAGGACAGGCCACTCAGCCCATCAGTCTCATTCCATCTAGAGACTGACCCCATCTCATTACACCAGTGATTTTCATTTCATCCTCTGTTTCCTGATTTCCAATCAATTCTCAATGTTAATATCTTTAATACTTCTCCGCTATTCTCAAAGGAATTTTGCACAGCTCCTGTGTTACTGAGCTTGGAGAGAAGGGAGAAAATACAATGTGAGGAGGATACAGTTGGATCTTGTTATGGGACTAAGAGGGACAGGTCTGTAATGTTCTGATTGTTCCTGATTAGTGGCAAGCCCCCACCCAAGAGACCCCTATAGCCACTGCTGTATATGACCCCATAGCCATATTTCCTTGCTCTGTATTTCTTCCATTGGTTGTATGTAAACTACATATAGCACCTCCCACAGCCCATGTAGAATCTGCCCTATCATGGACTCTACCTACCACTTAATCTCCTCTCCCAGTTAGATCCTGACTGATCTGTACCACATCCACCTGCTCCAGAGCTCCAAAACTGCATAACCTTTGATAGATGGCTAATAGGTATCAATCTTGGTCTTGAAAGTTCCTATTGGCCCTCCACTTCGACAGCCTTTTGAAGGCAAGATATCCGAGTTTCACTACCCATTGTGTGGGAACAAAAACACTCCCTGATTTCATTCCTAGCTCGAAGTTGAAAAGATTATTCTCCCTTGTTCTGGATTCCTCCATCAGAGGAAAAGGTTTCTCTCTCTCCCGTATGAAACCCGCCAGATGATGAGGCGATTATGTACTTGTGGCCAGGACAAGTGGAGGCCACAGGCTGGAGAGAGTTGGGGGAGCACGAGGAGATTGGAGAGCTGAGTGGGGGGAGATGGGGCCGAGTGCGGTGAGAATGGGGGGCAAGTGGGGGAAATGGGGAGGTGAGAGGGGGGGCCATAATGAGATGGGAGGAAATGGGGAGCAGCTGTGATGCCATCTGACTCTCTGGGAATGTTTATACCATCAGTAACTCTTGTATTTTCTCTTGTTGCAGGGGCTCTCCAGATGCTGACTCCATTGTGAGTAGACACACTCTCCATTAGCCCAACCCCTCAGCTTGACTCTTTCCTCATTTTGCTCCCATCTCTCTCAAGTTTGTGTTGTGGCCAAATATGTTGTCATTCAACAATGTCAATGTGTTACAGCAACCACTGGGCAGTGAACCCCATCCTTTCCCTGCCATTACTGATCCCCAACTTTATGTGACTTGTTGCTGGAACTCCTCCCACTGCTGAGTTCCTTCATTGTCTCTGATCTTTTGGCTACTGCTGCAGCTTTTGAACATCATTGTTTAATTGTGCCAGGGAAGAGGGTGCAACTCCTGCCCATTAGCAAAGCTCCTGTAGTTTGTGTCTTGGGCTTCATAAGTCAGTTTAGGGCTAATAGTGGAACAGTGCAGGGTTTAGCCCAGCATAGACAGCAGAACTGAAAGCTGACATTCTACAGCAGGAGTAGCAGGGGACCAGACTGGTACTTGCAGCTATTTTCCAATGTATTCTGTTTTACAGAATTCTCCTGAGGTGGATGAAGAAGGTTATACCATCCGACCCGACATTGTCCAGAATGATATCCTTGCCTCTGTGTGTCCTTCCTAAGTGAGCGGTTCTATTGCACTCTAATGTCTGATCTTGTCTGATCTCCAGTTGGACTCTTCCGGGAAGGGAAAGTTCCACCCGCGTGCTCTTTAGTTCAAGATTGAAACTGGTATCTGGGGAGATTGGCTGATATACTTACTGCCTGAGGAATGGAGTATAAAATGTAATGTAGGAAACACAGCAGTCAATTTATGCACATCCACTAACAGCAATGAGATAAATGACCAGATAATGCTTTAGTGGTGTTAATTGAGGGATAGATATCGACCCCAGGACAGCAGGGAGAAATTCTAATAGAGTAGAGTGCCGTCACATGAGTGGTGGTACCTGGGCCAATGACTACAAAGCTTCATTAGCAACCTTCCCCTGTCTGAAAGGATCCCTGGGCTGGATTTTATGGAGTGCCATGATCCCCTGCTGACCCCAGGTAAAAAGTTGTTGGGATCCCACCCAGGGCAAGAACGGCTACCCTGCTGTTAGTTAGCAGTTAATTGGCTACAGACAGAAGGGCGGGTAACAATGAGTAAAATAGTGGCCAGAGCAGGATGAGGTCCTTAATTGGCCATTAATTGACCACTTAAAGGCTTCAGACCCAAGGGCAAACAGGCTGACCAACACCACCATCAGCATCCCCTGTAAAAGTTTCTTACAGGGCAAGGGCAGGTGGGTATGCAGCGGGAAGGCCACAGCTGGATTTGACCAGCCCCTTCGCCTTCAAGCCTGCCGACTGTATCTACATCCAACATGTTAGCTGGCACCAGAGTCTTCACTGTTTTTGGAGGGAGGCCGGGGAGTTTGGGGCAGTGGGGTGAGAATTGAAAGGGGGTTGACTTTGACAGCCAAATAATAGCAAATAGAGAATGACTTTGACAAAAAGCTAATGTTCACTACTGGGAGCAATGCAGGGAAAGCTGGGGGCGTGGGGGGAGAGGACGAGTATGGGTGGTGTGGGTGAGGGGTGGGCAGTGTGGGGCGGTGGGTGGGGGGTAACAGTGAAAGGGAACACCCAGGAATGCGGGGAGGGTTGTTGGCATTGGCACATCCAGCCCTGGTGCTGCTGCCCCACCTGTTGCCCAGTTCTATTGGGAATTCCTTGACTTTTCCTGAACATGAGAGGGAGACCCAGCCCTGCTCCTCCAGTGATTCCGACTTCGACGATGACGAGCCCCGAAAATTCCACATCGAGATCAAGCCAGTGACGGTCAAAGACTGGACCCATGACCCTGCGACATCCGTGGAGCAGTTGAGGGCATCGATTGGGAATATCGTCCTCACTTCTAATCCAATTGTAAGTGTCTCACTGTCCTTTTGGGTGGGACCATGGGGAAAGCATGGCAGCCGATCATGGACAGCGACTGCTGGGGGAGGGGTGTTGGGAAATGGGGCATGGTCAGGAGATGGGGGTGGGTTTCTGGGGCAGCAGAAGGGTAGGTGTGGTTAGTGGGAGAGGAGTTGTTGCTGAGGGGGAAGGGTTGCTCATGAGCACCTAGTCCTGAAGCACGCTCCCAAGTTTGAGAGTTAAACTAGTCGATAGTGAACAAAATAAACATTAGTTTTTATTTAAAGTAAGGTATTGTGTTCAGGGTGGGGTCAGAGTGGGCCCAGCCACAATACTTGACATCACTGGTCAGTCAGGTATTGAGTCCATTCCCAAGATTCCATGTGATGAGAGGCAGAGCGCTTTATGGGAATCCTGGATTCCCTACTTTTCTCCATTTGTTTATGCATTAGGAATTTTCCTCAGAATTTGAATGTTCTTCACAGGGAGTTCCTGAGGTGGGGGCTGCTGGGGAGGGTCTCAAAACCCAGGAGTTTGCAGCAAGGAAGGAAAGTTCTAGTGAGTAAGATGGATTCACTCTTTGCCCAAACTTACTCTTTGCTTCCCTTTATTTTACAGATTCCATCCAAACGAAATTCCACAAGTAAGCATTTGTCAATCCATCAAAACACCTTTTACCACAAAGATTTGATATCTGTAATGAAGGGAAAATATTTTCAGAGGAGTGGGACTTTATTATGTAACTCTTTCAAAGAGCTAGCACAGTCATGATGGGCTGAATGCCTCTTTCCATGCTGTATGACCCTATGTGGGCCTTGTGGTTATAGTCTGTATGTGTGTAATTCTGTGTTGTAGGGGAGAGGACAAGGATGAAACCCAGGTGTTGGGATAGACCATGAGTGAGAGTCGTGGAGCGAGAGATGGGATCAGTTCCAGCTGTTTCGGGGAAGAGGAACAAGAGGAGTCCCATTGTTTTTGTTGTGTTCAAACCTGAAACTGCATGAAAGGGCTTAGTCAGGCAAGGGTTAATGGTCTTTGTGTAATAATAATTCTCAGTGCCTCTGTTTTATATCAGAATTCAATAGCAGCAATTGCTGTTTCCATCAGTCTACGTTTTTATCTGGCACTCCCTTCACACGCTCATTCCCAATATACTTATTATCTCTGACTCTCTCTCTCCTGTAGGGCATGCGATCCAATTGGCTCCACTTTCAGTGGAAGGAAACTCTGAGGGAATTCGCCCAAGGGGTAAGGTGACGTCTTGGAAACGATGCAGGGTGTGTGTTAACACAGCCATCATAATGATTGACAGACACCAAATCTCCAGCCTGTATCATTGAAATGTTAAACTACTCAAACCCTCTTCAACTAGAACTGAAACCAGTTACAAGGCCTTCACTCAGTTCCCTTATCAAGTTGGATCATTAAGTTTCCCAGACCTAATCTTGTTTGGCAGCTGCTGAAGCTGATCCCGCGTGTGTGTGGGTGTGTCCCTTCCCTAACTAAGATAAACTATTTGTTGTTGAATTGCACCAGCACAAGAGGGTTAACATACTTCCTAATGCCCTGTTTTGTACAAACCTCAGCCAGTCTTTTGTTATTTACTGGGTTCCAATAACACTGACACAATATTTGATGAATAATATCCTCACCTTTTTTAAAAAAAAACTAAACCTCTATAAATGCTCTTGTATAGCACTTTCAAAGAGCTGGCACAAGTTTGGTGGACTGAATGGCCTCTTTCCATGCTGTATGTGGACTCTGGATTCTCCAATGTTACATTGTGGTGGTGCACATGCACTTCTTTCTTAAATCTATCTCTGTGCGTGCCTGTCCTTGGTTGCTGACTGGCTGTACACTCACTGCTCTGCTGACTGACCTATTCAAACCTCCCCTGAACCTACTAGTCAGTCACCAGTTTTTATACAGGAGTAACCCTGGAAAACTTTAAGATTGCGGCACATTAGTGAGCACTCTTGACTAATTCTGCTGCTCCTTGGTCTTGAATGGACGCTCATATTTTTAATTCACCTGGCTGATTCTGGTTTCTGTGTTTGCTCCAGATGTTGAAGCAGCGACATTCCGATTCACCGCTCCAAGCTCAGAGCCCAGCAGGTATGTAATCACCCAATACTCATCAGTCCCTCGGTGAGCGTCAGAGCTGCGGGGGGATTTTGGAGCTTTGTTCTTATAAACATGATGAGGTATGGTTTGGTTTCAGGAGACCAACTTGTAACTCGCCTCCCCATCCCGAAATTCTTCTCCTGGGTTTGCTCTCGGCAATGTCCTGATGATTTAATCCTTCGTTCCTGGAGTCTCCAGGGCAATTCTGGAGTGTTAGTAACTTAACTCTCTCCTTATACTTAAAACGGCTCTCTGCTAATTCTAACCCCTGGAGTTTTGGTTGTTTGTTCCCGGGTTCCCATATGTCCTGGTCCTAGTTACCTGTGATTTATATTGTCGCTCTTTTTCCCCATCCTCTTCCAGCAGAACCATTGTCTCCCAGAATGGTGTCGGCTTTCTGGATCCACTCTTTGGGCCATCCCTAGACTCCATGTTTGAGAAGCCAGGACTTGCAGGTAACAGGATTTTCTCTTGGACTGTTCACAGTCTCTCGTTCAATCTCTCCTCCTCCTCCTCCTCCTGCTTGTTTTGACTTGGAGAAGATGTTTCCAATTGCGGAGAGACCAAAATTTAGGGGCTATAAATATAAGATAATCGCTAATATATCCAATAGGAGAAACTCGTTTTTACCCAGAGAGCGGTGAGAATGTGGAAGTCGCTCCCACAGACAAATAGTATAGATACATTTAAGGGAAAGCTGGACAAATACACGAGGGAGAAAGGAAAAGAAGGATATGCTGATGGGTGTGATGAAGCGGGTGTGGGAGGAGGCTCATGTGGAGTATAAACACCAGCACAGAGCAGTTGGGCTGAGTGGCCTGTCTGTGCTATAAACACAATGGAATGGGCTGTAGGAGGCCAGGAAATCCTTCTGCTCTATCAGACTATTACACACCATTGGCTGATGGTCTCAGCCCTGGAAGGTGTGTGTTCATGACTCAGATTGTGAATCAGCCTTCAAATCCTTCCAGTACTTCACAACAATCACCCAGGGAAGAGCATGAAGATACAAAAACTCTACACCTACAAGGACACAAACTGTTCAATTCTTTTGGTTTTTCTTTCTTAAAAAAAAAATCCCTTAATTGTTAATTTTCTATCTTTTTTTGTTGGACCCATCAGTGATTGGCCATTCTGCCTTTTGTTTTTTACAGTGCAAGATGAGGAGTGTGGCATCATCGAGGACTGGGGCATATTTTATACCAGTGATATTGTTATAAGATTTATTTCTTCTACCCAATGACAGATTGCTAACAGCCCCAGTTTTACAATGTGCTTTGCTATTTAATGTGGAGCAGATAATGCAATTAAACCCAAGTACTCAGCATTCATAAATCTTTTCATATGCACCTTCTATGCTCAATCAATTTGATTCCCTCCCTTAAAATATTTTTATTCTGCCAGTAATTCTCTGGAATACACACAAATAACATCTGACTAGGATGAGTTGGTTAGATTTTGCTCGACTCATATGTAGAGACCGGCCAGATGCTCATGTCACCAGAGAAAGAACATTTCCAATTTGGCTTCAATACCAGGAACTCCAAAAGTCTTAAAACCTGGACTGGAATTCGGAGCAAAACACAGGCATCTGTTCTCATGCAGTGCTAGGGTGGATTGACGAATCTCTCTGAATGGGCGGTTAAGAAATAACAAATAACTTTAAATATTCATTATCGGGATCTGGGCATGCTGGCATTTATTGCCCATCCCTAATTTCCCTTGAGAAGGAGGTGGTGAGCTGCCTTCTTGAACTGCTGCAGTCAATGTGGTGTAGGTACATCCACAGTGCTGTTAGAGAGGGACAGTCAGGATTTTGACCCAGCGACAGTGAAGGAACGGTGACATATTTCCAAGTCAGGATGGTGAGTGGCTTGGAGGGGAACCTCCAGGTGGTGGTGTTCCCATGTATCTGCTGCCCTTGTCGTTCTAGATGGTAGAGGTCATGGGTTTGGAAGGTGCTGTCTAAGGAGCCTTGGTGAGTTGCTCAGTGTCTCTTGTAGATGGTGCACACTGCTGCTACTGTGCATCGGTGATGGAGGGAATGAATGTTTAAGTCGATGGATGGGGTGAGCTTCCTCTATCTATTTTGTGATGCTAATGGCTTGCTGTCACTAAAAGACTTCCCTCCTCTTTCCAGCCCAGTGTAACCAAGTCAATGTGAACCCTCTGTCTTTGAGCGCTCCGACTGGCTCCAGCGGACTCGAAATTGTTGAAGATTCGGGCCTTGATTCTCCTTCTCTCCCAACCACTAATGGTTCCTCACCATCTCCTGAGTCCAGGCCTTGGACCCCCCAGACTGTTACACCTCCAGTCTCACTCCCACTCAGCAACAACTTCTCCCCAACCTGCAATGAAACTTCCGTTCACCCTGTTTGTAGCCTGAAATCAAATGAGGAAACCTCTACGGATCTCCAGCTCAATGCAGATCAAGGCCATGATCCTCCTCTCGCAGAGAGAGAACTGTCTCCTGTGGACCCATGCTCCGAAGCTGACCTCTCCATCCCAGCTCTCCATGTGATGGCTGCTACACCTGCTACAGGTCTTTGGTATTTTGCTTCTCACATTGTTTTCTATGCCTGACCCCAAAAAAAAAGTACCGCTTTCTCCCTTTGTCTCCTAAGAGTATTGTATGGTTACAGGCCTGGTCACGGCCAATCTCCAGTTCTGTTAGAAGGCCACTGATCAGGAGCAGTATTCCCCCTGGCTTATCTGGAAGGTAGTGGCCATTGTTGTGTCCCAATAGCCCCCCAGATTATAAATCTAACCTCTGGCCGCCTAGTCTGTTTAGTTTAGTGCTACAGTGGAGATTTGCGAAGGGGATAAAAACCTTGTTTCCTTTGCAGTGTCTCTTGCATGAAGTAATGGGTGAGACACTGCACCCCCCCCCCCCCCCCCCCCCCACTTTGGTTCAAATTCATCACGATTTTTGGAAAGTCAAATCATTCTCAGGATGTGGGCATCACAGGCAAGCCTGACGTTTATTTCCTGTCTCTCTGTGCCCAGAGAAGGTGGTGGTGAACTGCCTTCATGGCTTAATCCAATGGTACAAACCCCTTTCATTTCCATTGTGTGGAATCCAAAGTTTGATACTGAGAAACTTGCCGTGCCACTAGAGGGCAGAGATGAGGTGGTCACCTTGGAGTGGGACTGGATCGAGACTGGTAGAAACGGCCAATGTCCTTTCCTAAAATACATTTGCGAGTCGCTGCCTGTCTGTATCAAGTAAGCTGATTGGAGGGGGAAGGGTTTACTCAATAAAGTGTTGTTGCTGAGAGTGGACCACTTTGATTTCAGGCACCCAGTGTCCATCAAACACTCCCAGGACAGGCACAGCACGGGGTTAGATACAGAGTAAAGCTCCCTCTACACTGTCCCCATCAAACACCCCCAGCACAGGTACAGCACAGGGTTAGATACAGAGTAAAGCCCCCTCTACACTGTCCCCATCAAACACTCCCAGGACAGGTACAGCACAGGGTTAGATACAGAGTAAAGCTCCCTCTACACTGTCCCAATCAAACACTCCCAGGACAGGTACAGCACGGGGTTAGATACAGAGTAAAGCTCCCTCTACACTGTCCCCATCAAACACTCCCAGGACAGGTACAGCACGGTGTTAGATACAGAGTAAAGCTCCCTCTACACTGTCCCCATCAAACACTCCCAGGACAGGTACATTACAGGGTTAGATACAGAGTAAAGCTCCCTCTACACTGTCCCCATCAAACACTCCCAGGACAGGTACATTACAGGGTTAGATACAGAGTAAAGCTCCGTCTACACTGTCCCCATCAAACATCCAATAGTATATTGTTACATCTAGTTTTCCAGTTGGGTTGAATGAATGTATCTGGTTGTATCCACAGGAATTCCCAGTGTCCAAGCTGAGGCCTCAGTCAGGGAGCCGGCACCTGTTGCTCCTCCTCGCCGTCATTCAAAAAAGAAACTTTTCCCCATTCCGCTGGAAGGAATGGATGAAGTATGTACGGACTCGGTTATTTACTCGTTTCCACTCTGCAAACAGCTGATCAAAGTATAGAAACCCAATGGACCAAATCCCTTCCCTTTCACTCCCTTTATATGAAATACCAATGGACTAAAACTCCTTCCTGTCCACCCTTAGTGTGCGCAATCCCAATGCTGATCCTTTGCCTAAGGATATTCCTGTTGCTACAAAGGCAACAAAACATGTGATTGGCTAATAACCATCCTGAGTTTGAGCGCACCATCACAAGGCAATGTCCACTGTAGTTGATTCCATCCCTTCTGAATGGACTGAACTGTTCAACTGCTTAAAAGGTAACAACTATAGAGAGGAACAGTTAGAGGTCATGCTTTTATTTCATGAGTCCCAGCTCTGCTTGTTTTCTTATCCTCAATTCCCACAGACATGAACTAATTTCTTATGTGTCATCTTGATTCTTGCCTCTGAGTCACAAGGTCATGGGTTCATGTCCTAATTTAGAGACTTGTGCACATAATCCAGGCTAACGCTCCCGGTGCAGTACTGAAGGGGCTGCTGCACTGTTGGAGGTGCCATCCTTGGGAGGAGACATTAAACTGAGATCCCATCTCTCCTGTCAGGTGGATGTAAATGATCCCCTGGCTACTATCTGAAGAACAGCAGATGAGTTCTCCCCAGTGTCCTGGGGTTAATATCTATCCCTCAGCCAGCATCTCTAATATAGACTTGGTTCCTGCAATCCCGACATTGAAATGTTGATTACACTTTAAAAGGACTTCAGTGACCTTCAAAGCCCTTTGGGATATCCTGAAGATCTGAATGGCATTATAGAAAGAAAATCCTTTCTCCCCCTCTTATTGAAGGCCTTTCTATGGTAACTTATTCACACATCTTTCAACTTTTTAGTATTCCTCGCCACAGATGCTGTCAGACCTGCTGAATTTTTCCAGCTATTTTTGTTTTTGTTTCAGATTTCCAGCATCCGCAGTATTTTGCTTTTATCTTTCAACTTTTTGTTGGAAAGTTCAATCTGTGATCAGTTTTAATGATCTGTGGATATTTTTATAAGCTAACTAATTCCTTTATTCCCTTCAGTCCAGGTCTGTCAGTCCATCGACTGTGACATCTCCGAGTTCTCCCCCTGCAGCTGCCCTGAGTCAGGTTGATGAAGCAGCGACAACACATTCCTGCCGAAATCGAGCCTCCACTCCAGCCTCAAGCGCATGTACGTGGTGAATTACTCCCGATCATGTGAGGGAGAGTCCATGGTGTTGCCGTGTTTCAGTTGTGGCTCAGGGGTTAGTACTCCCTCTGAGCCAGAAGGTACAAGTCCCACTTCAGAGACTTGAGCCCATAATCCAGGATGACACTCCCAGTGCAGTACCGTGGGAACGCTGCATTGTCGGAAGAAACATTAAACCGAGGCCCTGTCTCCCCCCCTCGAGTATATTTTTAAAAATCTCATGGCCGCTGTACGAAGTTGAGCAGGGAAGCTCTGATGTCCTGGCTGATATTTTTCCTTACCCAACGTCTAAAACAGATTATCTGGTCATTATCATATTGTTCTTTGTGGGAACTTGCAGTGTGCAAATTACCTGCTACATTTCCTACATTACAACAGTAAATTACTTGTTTGTCTGTAAAGCATTTGGGACATTGAGGTTGTTAAAGGTGCGACAGAGATAAAGGCTTTCTTTCGCCACTTGTGTAGGTCTGTTAGATGGGGTCAGTTGACGACCCAATGATCTGAGGTTCGTTGTGGCTACTCTAACCTCCAGTCAGGAGGTTTAATCACTTTGAGAACTGTGCATGTCGCTATATTGAGAATTGAGCACCAACTGTTCAGCCATCATTGGGTACGATGATACCAAGGTGGATTTCGCACTAAGCATCCAACAAAACTTTTGAAATATCTACCCCACTGGATTAAGTGGCGTTGAGGGGCAGTAACTGAGTGGATAAAATGGAAAGATCACCGTATGTGGTCACAGCCCAAATGGTTTGATGATTAGATGTTGTATGGCTTGTGGTTTTGATGTTGTCCCTGGATTCCTTCAGAAAATCTTCCTGAAGGTGATGATACTGATTATTTTTTCCACCAGGTATTTCCCGAGGACCAAGCCCAGTGACTGTAGGCAACCACGAAGCCTTGCCCATTGCAGCTGCGTTCACAGAATGTATCGATGCATACTTCAGGGGTGGAGACTTTGCAAAGTAAGTGTGGGTATCAGTACAGAAAGATTGGATAACTGTCAACAGGGACTTATTAGACCGAACACGGACTTGCACAAGTACTTCTGACAAAAGATGATGTTTCCATCCTTGTGTTACAGATATTACTCTTCAGACTTTTTTTTTTGAATTAAAGCAATTACAAATGTAAGCATCAATTGTGACTGTGGGTAGTGCTCTCCCTCTGAGTCAGAAGATTGAGTTTGAGTTTCATCCAGGGGCTTGAGTCCCATAATCCACACTGTTACTCCTAGTTGCCAGTATTGAGGGCGTACTGCACTGTCAGAGGTGTTGTCGTTCAACTGAGGTATTAAACTGAGGCCCTGTCTGTCCTCTCAGGCAGACAGAAAAGATTCCCTAGGACTATTTTGAAGAAGAGCAGGGGCATTCTCTCTAGTATCATGGCCAATATTTATCCCTTTAAACAACACTTAATGCAGATAACGTGTTTATCTCATTGCTGTTTGTGGAATCTTGCTGTGCGCAAATCGTTGCTTCGTTTACTACAATGCAACAGTGCCTATACTTGGGGGAAAAATTACATTGGGATGTCCTGAGGTCGTGTAGGACGCTATGGAGATGCAAATTTTTAAAAAATTTCCTTTGTAGGGGCAGGTTGGCTTTGCAATAGGGCATTGCTACATTAACATGTTCAGTAAAGATGTAGAGAGGAGCACAGTTTCATGTTGGGAAGTATGTTTGCATAATCTTCAATTGTTTAGAATACATGATCTGGTGTCTGCCGTTCAATGGGAAACTTTTTATTTTGACGCATCAAAACTATCAAAGCAACTTGAATTTATAAAGCACCTGTTATATGGGAAAACCTTCCAAGGCCCTTCACGAGAGATTATTTAAAAACCATTTGACACTGAGCCACCTCGGGAGATATTGGGACAGGTGACCAGAAGCTTGGTCAAAGAGGTCAATTTCAAGGAGTGTTTTAAAGGAGGAGAGAGAGGGAGGGCATTCCAGAGCTTGAGGTCCCCAAGGGCAGCTGAAGGCGCGGCCTCCAATGGGGGAAGCGATGGAAATTGGAGGTGTGCAAGGGGTCAGAATTCCAAAGCTGTGCAGAGATCTGAGGGGGAAAAGAACTGGAGAAGGCTGTAGAATTAAGAGACATGAGACCATGGAGAGATTTGATAATCTGGATTAGAATTGTAAAATCAAGGCATTGCCAGAGTGCGTGCCAAAATAGGTCAGCGAGCACAAAAGGTGATGGGTGAACAGAATTTGGTGTGAATTAGGTTATGGACAGCAGAGTTTTGGATGAGCTGAAATTTGGAGAGAGTGTGAGGTGGGAGGTCGGCCAGGAGAGCATTGGAACAGTTGAGTCTGGAGCTAACAAAAGTTATGGATGAGGATTTCAGCAGTGACTAAGCTGAAAGGAGGCAGAGACGGGCATTGTTGATAACTTGAGACGTGCTTCCTCTCCATTTCCCAGCCTGTGGAATCACGTACCATTGTTCCTGCTCGCGTGTGTTCCCTGGCGGGATTGGTGAAACTTTCCTTCTTTGCAGCGTTATTGTGAAGTTGACTGGAGATGTCACCATGTCCTTCCCAGCGGGAATAGTTCGGATCTTCAGTGGGAATCTGTCCCCAGCTGTCATCAGCTTCAGGCTTTTGAATGCCAACCGGATTACGCAGTTTCTGCCCAACTCTCAGCTACTGTACAGGTGAGTAACAGAAAGCCTGCATTCACACAACAGGTCAGTGTCTGGGTGGCTCGATTCGCCTCCACATTCTGACTGCCTTTATGGAAAAACAAAATGGAACAATTACATATATCCAGCAATGGGACAGGCTCACGAGTCAAAGTTTTCCAAATGGTGAGAGGCTAGGAAGTATGGTGAAGATTTGACTATTGAGAGACACATTCCTAAAAGTTGGAGGATAGATACAAAGTGGAGAGTTCTGTGCAGTTCTGGACTCCATATTATGGAGGGTAAAAAAGGATATAGAGGGACTGGGAAAGGTGCAAAAATGATTTACAAGGATAACGGTAAAAGTATTGGCAAAGATTAAGCAGACAGGGGCTTGTCTAGAAAAAGAGATGGCTGGGAGTGACCGATTGCATCTTTAAAATTATGAAAGGGTTCAAAAAAATAGACATGGAGAAATGGTTTCCACTGTTGAGGAGACCAGAGCAAGGGGCCATTAATATAAGACAGCCAATAATAAATTCAATGGGGTACTCAGGAGAAACTCCCTTACCCAGAGTGGTGAGAGTGTGGACTTTTCTACCACAGGGAGTGGTTGAGGTGAATACTATAGATACATTTAAGGGGAAGTTGGCTGAACAACAGGGAGAAAGGAATGGCAGGATATGTTGATGGGTTCATATGTTAAGGAGAGAGGATAGTGTGGAGCGTAAACACTAGCATAGACCAATTGGGTCAAATGGTCTGTTTCCATGCTGTAAATTTTATGTAGAAAAAAGCAATCAAAAAAGGCTAGTTGAATGTTGGCTTTAAGATATAGAGGCAGTTGGAAAGCAAGGGGAGGAAGTGAGGCTCAGTTGTACAGATTAGTCAGATTCTCAGGATGCTGCAATAAATTCTGCCTTGGTGGGGGTGGAGAGGGCAGCATGCTGGTTAGGTTCACCACAGTGATATCAGGGATAAATCATGAGGACAGTTTCCGTAAACTAAGCTTGGTATTTCCTTGCGTTTATAAAGTTGAGCAGGAATCTAATGAGGTGTTTAAAGTGATAAAGGAGTTGATGGGGTAAATAGAAACTATTTCTTCTAGTGGCAGGGAGAGGGGTGTCCAGAGCAAGGGAACAGGTCCTTAAAATTAGTCAGGCCATTCAGGGCTGGTGTCAGGAAGCACTCCTTCACACAGAGGAGTGGAAATCTAAAACTCACCTCTCCTGAAAAGTTGGGGGTCAAATGGAGCTTTTAAGACTGAGATTGATTGACTGATTTTAGTTGGGTAAAGAAATTGAGGGATGTGGAGCTAAGGCAGGAAAATGGAGTTGAGCTGCAGACCGGCCACGATTGAACTGAATGGTGGAACAGACCTGAGCAGATTAATCCCGAGAATTGTGATCAGCCTTCAAACTCTGGAGGAAAGTCTGTGGCCTGGAAAGGAGTCGTTGTCAGGGATGTGTGGCTGGGCTCTTTGCTCAGGGTGAAGGGTGGGAACAACATCAGGAGGTCTTCGGGGACCGAAGATCTAGAGCCTATTTCCAGCAGCTAGGAGCTGCTGCTGGGGCTGTGACCTGGGTCTCCATTCAGCTTGTTTGTGATCTAACTCTTGTGTCTCTGTGCAGTGATCTTTCACAGAGTGACTCCGAAGTGAAAGATTTCTGGTTGAACATGCCCACTCTCACAGCACAGCTACAGAAACAAGCCAAGCAGAACCCCAGCACCTCCTACTTCAACATCAGTCTCCTCAAGTACCAGGTACAGATAAGAGAAATACTGTTGAAATGGACTTTGATTTATGTAGCACCTATCACATTGCAAAGCACTTCATACACAATAAACTACTTTGGGGAAAGTATATATAATGTTAAGGGACAGTTCAGCCACAATCTAATAGAATTATGAAGCAGGCTTGAGGGACTGAATGGCCTCCTGTTCCTATGATTATGTAGCTGAGCAGCACAGCATGATCCCAGTAACATTGACCAGCTGACTGACCTGTTTTTTCATTCTTGGGATTGTGTCATTGGCAAGGCTGCCATTTATTGCTCATCCCTAATTGCCATGATATAATTGAGGCACTTGCGAGACCACACAAGGCGATTTAAGAGTCAACCACATTGATGTGGGACTGGAGTCACATATAAACCCAGGCTGGGTAAGGACGCCAGGTTCCACAGCAGTGAGCTGGTTTGGTTTTTAGACAATCTGGCAGCTTCGTAATCACCTTTTTAATGAGACCAGCTTTTTATATGAATTCTAGCGCCTGTATCTGCCCTGGTCCCACCAGCTCCCTGGGCCCTATATGCCTTTGCTCACCCTCTTTCCACCCCCACCACACCCCACAAACTGCCCCCACTCAGTTACTAGAAATAACTGCTCAATAATGGAAACCAACAGAGACTCTACATGTGTTTTGATCCTAGGACACAATGGGCTGAATGGCCTCCTTGTGAGCTGCAAATGTTTCTTGGATTTCCGACACATGTAGACCCCAGAGGTGGGAGAGGGAGGGATTGGGGGGGAGAAATGGGGGTTACCAAGGTGGCTGTGTGTGGGTCTTTAGCATGGAGCAGAGCAGCAGCAGTTATAAGTGCAGTCCTGTCGATGTGCTCACTGAGATGGCTGTGCTGTGAGTGTGTGATTTTTTTATTTTGCAGGTTTCCACTCTGGACTGTCCGGCTCTTCCCCTGAAAGTTGCTGCTCGCTGGAAATGTGAGTCCAATTACACAGAGGTCACCATGGATTACGAGTACGACACAGAAACCACGGCGACAGCGCTGAGAAACCTACACGCCTTGGTACCACTGGAAGGGGCTGTCAGTAACATCCAGTCTCACCCCACTGCTGTCTGGTGAGAAGCCAGAAACTCCACTTGGACAGGGGGAGGGGGTGGGTGAGCACGGGTGGGTGGAGGGAGGGGATGGGCATGGCTGGGCAGGGGGTAAGGGGCATGGGTGCTGGGAAGGGGCATGGGGGCTGGGTGGGGGGTAAGGGGTGTGGGGGCTGGGAAGGGGCATGGGGACTGGGTAGGGGAGGGGGTGGGCATGGCTGGGTCGGGGGTAAGGGATGTGGGGACTAGGCAGTGGGGAGGGGATGGGCATAGCTGGGCATAGGGGAAGGGGTGTGGGAAATCAGGGCACTGGGAGAGCAACCAGTGTCATTCCTCAGGTTAGGATGTTGGATGAATTGAGCCCCTCCCCCCTTCAGTTCTACCCCCAGAGAGGGCATTTTCCCCCTCCTCCCCCAGCCCAAAAACTGATCATGGTCAAGGGTGAGGCCACACCTACCCTCAATGCCACATTACAGTAATTTTTGTTAATATAGCACCTTTAGTTAATAAAACATCTCCAGGTGCTTCGCGGGTACAAAATCAGACAAAGTTTGACACTGAGCCACGTGAAGAGATATTAAGGCAGAAAACCAAAAGTTTGGTCAGAGAGGTTGCTTTTAAGAGTGAGGCTGAGAGGTTTAGAGAGGGAAATCCCAGAGCTTGGGGACCAGGCACAGCCGCCAATGGTGGAGGAAAGAGAATCCTAAAGCTTTGACAGTCGGTCAGAAGCTGACTCTCTGCTTCTCTTCCTGAAGGAATTCCAAACAGAAGAGGCTGTGGTGGAAACTCCCAGACATCTGCAGCCAGTCAGGAACTGAAGGTAAAAACGTGTTGGAATGGCTGGTGCAAACCTAGTCCTTTGACCATTAACATTGCCCTGTAAGCCCCCCCGGGTGGCAGACTGGGTACAGATACCTGGATCAATATTAAACCCTTCCACCCTGCCCCCCGCCAGCAGGCAGAATGGATGGAAGGGGGTTAAAATCAGACAGAATGGCTAAACCATCGGGCTCTGTCTCTCACCTGGTGCCTAACTGAAAAGTAAAGGTGGGGCTCTGAACTTCTCGCTGCCGCCGTGTGATTTTTAAATCCCATCCGGGAGTGGACTATTGGAAAGACCTGCTGAGAGATGCACCGGTGTCTGTTTAATTCTTTCATCTTTGGATGAGTTCCTTGCAGACTGGGAGGAGCAGGAGCCGGTTATCAGGAACCCCTGCAGATCCACTGCCTCTCTTCTCCCCCGACCCCCCTCTCCCATATATTCTACAGAGGGGGGGCAAGAAAAACCATTATCCCAGGAGAGTGGGTGTCGCTGGCAGAGCAGCATTTATTGCTCGCCCCCAGTTGCTCTCAGAGGGTCCCTTGTCCTTTCTCTCACTGTTTGAAAGGTTTCTTGGTTTATGGATTCCAGTCACTCCCTCGCCCCCCAAGGGGCACTCGGACTGGAGTTGCTCCTGCTTTGCACCAGTGAATTCACGTTATCTCTGGATCTGGTGTCCATGACCCTAGACTGGGGAGGGTGGGAAATGGCCTGTTCACAACAAAGTTCTGCTCATCTCCCTTCCTGTGAACCTGTATCTAATATCTCTGCTCGCCCGCCCGCCCGCCTCTCACTCTGTCTGTTTGGCTCCTGTAGGCAAAGGATTGCTTCGTGCGAGCTGGGAAGTAGCTGATGGCCCCAGCAAGCCCTCGCCCCTGGCTCTGCAGTTTACGAGTGAGGGCAGCACGTTGTCTGGCGCTGATATTTGTCTGCTGGGGGGTGGATACAGACTCTCACTGGTAAAGAAGAAATTAGTTACAGGTAAGAGTTTTACTCGCTCAGTGATTGAAATTGAGGAACATATTCCCTGTTGTGGGCAATGAATCTTCACTGAGTCTAAATCTGTGACGCTGTACATTGTGACCCGCGGTGTCCTGATGTCAGTCTGGCGATGTTGAGTTACTTTCTTTTTCATCGCTACCAGTTAGTGGTGTTGCTAATTTTGCGTTTTGATTTCTCTGTCTAGGCAAGTACTTTGCCGGATGCTAATGCAAGAATTCTCCCACTGGACGAAGATGTGTGTGTGTGTGTGTGTAGTCGATTCACTGTGTCCATCTGGGAATTGTTTGAGAGATTCCACTGTTTTGAGTGGTTACGGACTCTGACGTATCTAACAGTTTACCTCAATCACTCTGATTTGATCTGTGATTTTTTTTTAAACTTCTGTATCGAGCACGTTTCTCCTGCCACGTCCAAATGGAAAACCTTTCAACCAAACGCCAGCTGTATTTTAAGATTTTGAATTTCTGTGTTACCATTCCAAGTTTGGTTGTAGGTTGGTCTTTCCCCATGAAACTTGCAAACTGATACAGAGAGAAGCAGTAAATGCTCTTAAATGCCATCCGGCCCTGATGCAGAGTTTCCCCCTTGGTCTTGTTGCACTTTGGAACCAATGGTTCTGATCCGTCTATCTGTTGGCTATTGCAACAGAATTCCAAGATAACCAGAGTCCCTGCAATCTTTTTGCTTCGTGGAAGATGCAACATTGGGAATTTTTTTTTGGAGTTGACTGGAGCTGTGAGTTTATGTAAACATGACTGTGACCTCAGCTCGAGCTCCTTGCCTGAAACTGGTGACTTGAAGAATGTGATTGAGACTCGGAGGCACCTTCCACCACCCGTCCTTTTGGATTGCCAACTATAGCCAGACTTTCTAGGGAGAATTCGCCAGGAGAGGCCTCGGTTTTGATGACTGAGCTATTCCGAAGCTGCTTTAATCTAGAACAAGGTGTTTTGAACGAAGGACAGAATTGTCGAGTCTCCAGGAATGTCTGAAACTAACAGGAAGCCGATGGGATGAATCTGATTCGCTATCCGTCCTTAATTTTCAGAATTCCTTGTGGTTTTTCTCCCTGTTTTTTTCTGCCGGGGGATTTGATTTTTAATCGCTAAAGGCTCCAGGGCAATCCCTGGATGGTTGGCAATCCCTAACCACCCCCCCCTCCACTTTGTGAAGGAGAAGTGAGTTTTGGGTCCAAGGGGAATTCTGGATGTCATTAACTGGAATCTGTGGAATCAACTGCGGATTTTCCTTTTTGATGCTTTTTAATCAGTGTCATATTTTCATGCTGAACAATTGTAACCAACAGGATGAATTCAAACTCATCAAAACTAACTCGCTATTCAGTGTGCTGGTAGGGTCCAGTTTGTTTGTGTACCAGGCCAGGTGGGTACTGAGTTCTAGAAAACTTATCCTTCCTTAACCCAAAGGTGCAGTCAGCTGGGGTTCATCACCCTGGCCACTATCCAATGATTTCTTTCTGGAAAGTCTGCATGACTGTACAGCACCTTTTCAGACAGCATTAATCTTGGTGTGATGCCTCAATAGTTGAAGTTTCATTACTGCTCACTGCTTTGACCTGTGGTCGATGAGTGGCCACTGGGGCAAAATACAGCGGAAGTAAGTCTGTATCTGAACTTCAGTGAGAGTCAGTACCTTCAGGAGGGGAGGGGGATGGGAGGAGAGGGGGACCCATACCCCAGTGAGAGTCAGCACCTTAAGGAGAGGAGAGGGACCTATACCCCAGTGAGAGTCAGCACCTTCAGGAGAGGAGGGAACCCGTACCCACTGAGAGTCAGCACCTTCAGGAGAGGAGGGGGACCTGGACCCCAGTGAGAGTCAGCACCTTCAGGAGAGGAGGGGGACCTGTACCCCAGTGAGAGTCAGCACCTTCAGGAGAGGAGGGGACTTGTACCCCAGTGAGAGTCAGCACCTTAAGGAAAGGAGGGGGACCCCGTACCCCAGTGAGAGTCAGCACCTTCAGGAGAGGAGGGGGACCCGTACCCCAGTGAGAGTCAGCACCTTCAGGAGAGGAGGGGGACCCGTACCCCAGTGAGAGTCAGCACCTTCAGGAGAGGAGGGGGACCTGTACCCCAGTGAGAGTCAGCACCTTCAGGAGAGGAGGGGGACCTGTACCCCAGTGAGAGTCAGCACCTTAAGGAAAAGAGGGGGACCCCGTACCCCAGTGAGAGTCAGCACCTTCAGGAGAGGAGGGGGACCCGTATCCCAGTGAGAGTCAGCACCTTCAGGAGAGGAGGGGGACCTGTACCCCAGTGAGAGTCAGCACCTTCAGGAGAGGAGGGGGACCTGTACCCCAGTGAGAGTCAGCACCTTCAGGAGAGGAGGGGGACCTGTACCCCAGTGAGAGTCAGCACCTTCAGGAGAGGAGGGGGACCTGTACCCCAGTGAGAGTCAGCACCTTCAGGAGAGGAGGGGGACCTGTACCCCAGTGAGAGTCAGCACCTTAAGGAAAGGAGGGGGACCCCGTACCCCAGTGAGAGTCAGCACCTTCAGGAGAGGAGGGGGACCCGTACCCCAGTGAGAGTCAGCACCTTCAGGAGAGGAGGGGGACCTGTACCCCAGTGAGAGTCAGCACCTTCAGGAGAGGAGGGGGACCTGTACCCCAGTGAGAGTCAGCACCTTCAGGAGAGGAGGGGGACCTGTACCCCAGTGAGAGTCAGCACCTTCAGGAGAGGAGGGGGACCTGTACCCCAGTGAGAGTCAGCACCTTCAGGAGAGGAGGGGGACCTGTACCCCAGTGAGAGTCAGCACCTTCAGGAGAGGAAGTGAAAGATAAATTGTTTTCTAAAGAAAACCTGCGTCTGGATGCTTTCAGACTCTCTGGCCTATGTACTGTCATTCCTGTAGTCATGTTTTTAACTGTTCTCTGGTGTAAAATATCTCTGCTCTCTATGAAAAAGAATGTACAGCTGGGCTGAGACACTGACTTTCTGTCTTGTCAATTTAGGGGTCTGGAATAATTGTCCCAAAAGAGCCCAGTGTTTGTTTTGGGGTAGATTTCAAGGTTCTTGTGAAGGGCAGGGTTCAAGTAATCAAATCATTAACTATTAACCAGACTGTGGGGCAGTTAGGAGTTGCCAATCCTGCAGAATTGAAGCTTGATCTCCTGGCACTTTGTTTCCAGCCAATCTGGTGAAAACTAAGAAAGATTATTCCGTTCACTTGGACACTTTTGTTAGTTATTCAGATATTGGACAGGGGGTCTTGACAATCAAGAATTATACAATTGGCTAAGGAAGGGTCTGCCTGCTTTCCAATTGTCTAAAAGGATGGGGGGCAGCATGTCCATTGGCAGGTCTGGTGACCAATGATGGGAGTTGGGAGGGGGGGGTGGTTTTGGTGATAGAAAGGTCACGTAATGAAATATTCCAGATTATGTCCAAATAGAGTTGACATTCCTAGTTTGGGCTGATAGTGAATATTATCAAGAGGCTGCCTAAGGTTATTGAAGGAAATTTCTGAATGCAAAAATGTTAATTGTCTGATTTATCGACATAAGGGACAATTGGGATTTGAGGCAGAGTGTCTGATGGAGCATAAGGTCAGAGGTGGGAGGGAGACATTTCAGTCCCACAAACCCTTGCTATTGTTTGCTCAGGCTGGGGTTACCAACTCTCACCTGACTTGTTCGTGGAGGTTTAATCACATGACCTCCAACCTTGAACCACCCAACCCTGCACTCCCTCCATTGGTCCACCCTCCAAACATTCCCAGAGCCAATCAGAAAGCAGGGAGACTTTTTCGTTATCCGGCTGGATGAATCTTCACCGTCAATCAAAGAGCTGTTTTCCCCAACCTCCAGTATTTCTGTAACTAATAAATGATTTTGATCAAAAAAAACTGCACAATATTTTAATGTGAAATTTTTGATTCCTGGGTTTTTACTCCCATCTGTGTCCTCAATTAATCTTCAATTCCTGTAGACTCCAGGCCAATCTTTATTGGTGATATTTTGCGGTATATTCTTGACTAATCCCACAGGGGGGTTTAATTATGCTTTGCACTATTAATTGGATTCGCTGCATTCCCCTTAAAGGCATCAGTGAGAAAATGGGCATGAAAGTTGCACTTAATCCTGACTCTGTTTTCTGAATGTCTGATACCATGTATGGGGGGTGAAGATTGGGTTTTGGGGACGTTTCATCAGCTTGAGGATTTTGCCCAGTTGACAGTACAGCGTAGCGATCAAATTTGTTGGGGATCCAGGGGCTGATTTCGTTTTCAGCCCCACCACAGAAGGTTTGGATGGTACAGATCCTTCATTTATTCTTGGATCTAGAACATTCTAAGTGAGGATACAATATCGTAGTCTTTTTGGGTGTATTAATCTGGGTGACTGTTCAAGGAATTGGGGTAGTTGGCATTTCCCTTTACACCATGTGACACTCTGCTAGGTGCTGTATTGTGCACTTTGCCCCAGGCACACTTTTTTAAAGAAAAGAATTTTATTCAAAGCAATTTTTTCTTTCAATTTATACAATGAAAAAATGGCAAATTAACTTTGTTGTGATGTCATAACAAAGTTGTTATAACCTGAGAGTTTTGTGATGTAAGCAGGGAACTGATACTGTTACAGTATGTGGTTGTTCCCCCACACTTTATATTATTGGATGGTCTGGAACCTAAGATGGATATCTTTGATTTATATAATTATTAAATGTATATACATCTGAAAACTAGCCAGGACTTCTTTTGAGAAATAGCCTTCATTTTGATGTTTACTTTATTTTTTGCTTCTCCATTCCTTCTGTCTCTGGTTCTGTCTCTTCTAACTGGGCCCTTTCTTTCTCTCCCTCCCTCCCTCCCTCCCTGACCACCCTGGCCCAGAATTCCAGGTGGGGTTTGGAAGTTGGAGGTTTGAGATGCCAAGGGGTTCCTGTGCATCGAATTGTGTTTCTGTAAATACTGATGGTGGCCAGCTTCCTGTGGTGAGGTCCAGGCTGTACACTGAACCAAGCAATAAAAACTGACACCAAACCAACATTGACTCGGTGGTTTTCATTCAGTATATAGGAGTCTTGCTGAGGAGGGAAATCATGAGTTTTATAGAACAGCAGGAAACTATTTGGCCCAGAGTGCCTGCCTTAGCACTTTGAAAGATCTCTCCACTTTTGGTTCCCCTTCCTTCCCTAGGCTTACAAATTAGTTCTTTCCAAGAACATGTTCAATGGTTTTTGAAAATTCCACTGGAATTTGATTCCATCCTGTTTTCAGGTTGTGCAGTCCAGATTGTAACCCACTGAACAAATTTTTGCTTGTCTCAATCCTAAAGCGCCGCCCCCTCCTTCTGAAGGGGTGATCTGTAGTTCTCGACTCTCTGGCTGAAGGGAAGCAGCTATGTCACACCCGGCAATAAAGTTTGTTTGTGTGATCGTCTCCCATTCTTCTAAACCCTAGGGAATAAAGGGTTAGTCTACTCATCTCTCCTTATCCCAGGAATTAGTCTGGTTTGTTTTGAGCTGTTTGAGGGATCTGGCTGTGCTTAAATTTATTGTCGCCTTTCCCTACATATACTTTATAGTCAAAAATACTTTATGCTCTGGACTTTGACAACCTGAGGTCATGACGTCTGTCGTTCAATGTCAGTCTAACTGGCTGTCAGCGGCTGTCTGGATTTGAATCATACATAGCGTGTGTTTTTTGCTGGGCTGTATCAAAATACTTGAACTGTACCAGCCCCATGAAGGAAATACTGAAGCAAGAGAGGCAGTGATTAGAAGAGCCATCAGTCTGATGGGTTTGATTATGTCACAAGACTGGAGAAACTGTATCCCTCGTCTTAAATGGTGACTGAGAGGAGAAGGAAGGTGGAGAGGGGAATGGGAGGGGAAGGTGGAGAGGGGAATGGGAGGGGAAGGTGGAGAGGGGAATGGGAGGGGAAGGTGGAGAGGGGAATGGGAGGGGAAGGTGGAGAGGGGAATGGGAGGGGAAGGTGGAGAGGGGAATGGGAGGGGAAGGTGGAGAGGGGATGGCAGAGTCTGGGGTAAAGGAAATCGGGGGTATGCAAGAGGCTGCAATTGGAGGGATGCAGAGACCACACCTGAATCCTGCAAGTTTATTTCCCCCGAGCGTCCATCCAATTTCCTTTGGGCAGGTGAGCGGAGACTGGGTAGAGATAACTAGAAAACGGACCGGACAGAATTCAAAACCTCATGTGTGAGGTACAGCACAGAAGGAAACAATTTGTCTTATCGGCTATTCCCACTCCCTTGCCTTATTCCTGTAACTGTAATGTTTCTATTTAGATAATTATCTTTTCCCCTTTAGAAAGACACAATTGAATCTACCTCCCCCATCCCGGATCCTAACCACCAACTGAACAAAACCAAGATACTGCGGATGCTGGAAACAGAAATAAAAACAAAAGGATTTGGAAATAATCAGCAAATGTAGCAGCGCTTGTGGAGAAAGTAAATATTTCGGGTCACTGACCTTTAATCAGAATCAATGTTCAGACCGCTGCAGTAACACAGCCCGGCCTGAGATGGTGCTGTCCTGGGAGGACCCGCTGTGCTGCAGTAACACAGCCCGGCCTCAGATGGTGCTGTCCTGGGAGGACCCGCTGTGCTGCAGTAACACAGCCCGGCCTGAGATGGTGCTGTCCTGGGAAGACCCGCTGTGCTGCAGTAACACAGCCCGGCCTGCGGTGGTGCTGTCCCGGCCCACTGTGCTGCAGTAACACAGCCCGGCCTGCGGTGGTGCTGTCCTGGCCCACTGTGCTGCAGTAACACAGCCCGGCCTGCGGTGGTGCTGTCCTGGCCCACTGTGCTGCAGTAACACAGTCCGGCCTGCGGTAGTGCTGTCCTGGGACGATCTGCTGTGCTGCAGTAATTCACGCGGCCTGCGGTGGGGCTGTCCTGGGAGGACCCGTTGTGCTGCAGTAACCCACGCGGCCTGCGGTGGGGCTGTCCTGGGAGGACCCGTTGTGCTGCAATAATCCACGCGGCCTGCGGTGGTGCTGTTTTGGGAGGAGCTGCTGGCTGGTAGCCGGCTGCCAGCAGACAAGTGACGGCGCTTCAGCGCTCATCCTCAGGGTAGGATGGTGAGTGCGGCCTGTTCCCGCCAGCGAGAGCTTCCCAGGCGGCAAAGCCGGTCACCCGGCGATTTCAATCGGTAACGAGCAGGACGCAGGCCCCGGAGTAACCCCGCCGCCCGGAACCTCCTCGCCCGGCCTGTGGACTCCGCCTTTCCCGGAGTCAACAAACCTGCCATAAGCCGGGGACTGAAGCCGGGTCCGGCCCCCGGGCGGGTGGCCCGAGTCGTCCCGGCCTCGGCCCCTGGGCTGTGTCCCGCTTTCGGCGGGCTGGCGGTTGGGCTCTTACAATTCGGCCATGGGGGGCATCACGGACCAGCCTGCACATGCGCACTCTTTCCACACCAGTCACTGAGGCCCCGGCTCATTTCCCCAACCCCCCACCCCCCAAACCTTCCTCGTCCCCCTCAACCGCCTCCCCTATTCCCCCTTTCCCCTCAATCTCCATCCTGTTCCCCCCAATTTCTGAACATCCCCCATCCCCACACCTTTATCCTTCACTGGGTTTCTCCCTGTTCCACCCAACCTCCCCTGTTAACCCCAAACTTCCCCCATTCTCCCCCCCCCCCAACCTCTCTGTGCCCCACAATTTCTCCATGCAATTGGCAAAAGAACCTGAGGTGATTTGAGGATAAACTATCTTATGCAGCAAGTCTGAAAGTGCATCGATGCAAATTCAATAGTAAAACGAAAATAAAGGCTAGGTGGAAAGAGCAGGCTGATTGGATAGCTCTTTCAGTGAGCCAGTATAGGCATGATGGGCCAAATGGCCTCCTGTAAGATTTTCAGTTCTTTCTGGAAACACCATATTAATTGTTCAATGCTTTGTTGTTTTATTACAATCTGATCCACTCTCTTTGCCTTTTGTTCCAAGACATCTTTGTCATTTAATCTCTCCCACCCCCTTTCCTATCCCAGGCCTCCCCTTTTGATCTTCATCCTTCCCCCACCCCTTTCAAGAGCACATTTCTACCTTCCTTTAGTTCTCAAGAGTCACATTGGACTCAAAACGTGAACTGTTTCACTCTCCACAGATGCTGCTAGACTTGCTGAGTTTATTCAGCACTTTCTGTTTTTATTTCAGATTTCCAACATCTGCAATATTTTGCTTTTACATGTTGTTTGCTTGCTGTTGGTTGCAGAGTGCAAGTGGACTGAATGCATTGGTGCGGAGCCTCTATGCGCTGCAGGAGGAACGTGTTGAAGCTTATCGGCTTTTTGACCTGTGAGTAAACTACTGATTTATAGAGAGTCTGTGGTGGCGTTTTTTTAAAGCAGTTCCCCAACTTTCTTGTTTCTTCCTATGTGAGCCTGCACACAACGTCAAGAAGATATTCAACCATGGCATGAGTGTCTCTCTCATCTCAATACCAGCTGGGGGATAATATTTTAATAGCTTTCCTTGTGGGTGATACAAAACTTGGAAGTGTTGTGAACTGTGAGGAGGATAGTGTAAAACTTCAAAAGGACATAGACAAGTTGGTGGAATGGGCTGAGAGGTGGCAGATGAAGTTCAATGCAGAGAAATTTGAGGTGATTCATTTTGGTGGGAAGAACGTGGAGAGACAATATAAAATAAGGGGTACAACCCTAAAAGGGATGGAGGAGCAGAGGGACCTGGGGGTATATGTGCATAAATCGTTGAAGGTGGTAGGACAGGTTGAGAGAGTGAGTAATAAAACATACAGTATCCTAGGTTTTATAAATAGAGGCATGGAGTACAAGAGCAAGGAGGTTATGTTGAATTTATATAAGTCACTAGTTCGACCTCAGCTGGAGTATTGCGTCCAGTTCTGGGTGCTGCACTTTAGGAAAGATCTGAAGGCATTAGAGAGAGTGCAGAAAAGATTCATGAGAATGGTTCCAGGGATGAGGAGCTTTAGTTATGAAGGTAGATTGGAGAAGTTAGACTGTTTTCCTTAGAGAAAAGGTTGAGAGGAGATTTGATAGAGCCATTCAAAATCATGAGGGGTCTGGACAGAGCAGATAGGGAGAAACTGTTCCCCCTTGTGTAAGAATCGAGAATGAGAACAAACAGATTTAAAGTAATTAGTAAAAGAAACAAAAGTGATATGAGAAATGTTTCTACGCAGTGAGTGGTTCGGGTTTGGAATGCGCTGCCTGAGAGTGGTGGGGGCAGGTTCAAATCAAGCATTCAAGGAGGAATTAGACAGTTATCTGAGAACGAAGAATGTACATGGTTATGGGGAGAAGGCGGTGGGATGGTACTAGATGAGTTGCTTGTTCAGAGAGCTGGTGCAGACATGATGGGCCAAATGGCCGCCTCCTGCACCATAACAATTCAGTGAGGTGGGTCTTGGATCCTCTCTGACCCAACAGCTCTGTTAGTTTGTGATCAGTGCACAGAACCTTGTACCCTACTGGGACTTCTCCAGTCTGGGACTGTTGGTGCCTGCTGCACGCTATCAATAGCCCTCGCTGCCCACACATACACTCATTCTCCCGGGCTAGGCTGAGATTCCATGTTAACTAATCAGATTTATTTAGAGATTAAACCTTTGACAGATGAGTACCATTACAGTGAGAGGCTCAAGCAGTATGCTGTAACACGCCAGGCAGCCACTTCCAGTCCCCATTTCACCCATTCCTTAGATTCCCAAATTTAACTGCTCCTCCTATCACCACTGTTGCTCTCAATCTGTCTCCCCTCCCCCCTCGTCCTCTCCTCCCCCCCTCGTCCTCTCCTCCCCCCCTCGTCCTCTCCTCCCCCCCTCGTCCTCTCCTCCCCCCCTCGCCCACTCCTCCCCCCCTCGCCCATTCCTCCCCCCCTCGCCCACTCCTCCCCCCCTCGCCCACTCCTCCCCCCCCGCCCACTCCTCCCCCCCGCCCTCTCCTCCCCCCCTCGCCCTCTCCTCCCCCCCTCGCCCTCTCCTCCCCCCCTCGCCCTCTCCTCCCCCCCTCGCCCTCTCCTCCCCCCCTCGCCCTCTCCTCCCCCCTCGCCCTCTCCTCCCCCCCTCGCCCTCTCCTCCCCCCCTCGCCCTCTCCTCCCCCCCTCGCCCTCTCCTCCCCCCTCGCCCTCTCCTCCCCCCTCGCCCTCTCCTCCCCCCCTCGCCCTCTCCTCCCCCCCTCGCCCTCTCCTCCCCCCCTCGCCCTCTCCTCCCCCCCTCGCCCTCTCCTCCCCCCCTCGCCCTCTCCTCCCCCCCTCGCCCTCTCCTCCCCCCCTCGCCCTCTCCTCCCCCCCTCGCCCTCTCCTCCCCCCCTCGCCCTCTCCTCCCCCCCTCGCCCTCTCCTCCCCCCCTCGCCCTCTCCTCCCCCCCTCGCCCTCTCCTCCCCCCTCGCCCTCTCCTCCCCCCTCGCCCTCTCCTCCCCCCCTCGCCCTCTCCTCCCCCCCTCGCCCTCTCCTCCCCCCCTCGCCCTCTCCTCCCCCCCTCGCCCTCTCCTCCCCCCCTCGCCCTCTCCTCCCCCCCTCGCCCTCTCCTCCCCCCCTCGCCCTCTCCTCCCCCCCTCGCCCTCTCCTCCCCCCCTCGCCCTCTCCTCCCCCCCTCGCCCTCTCCTCCCCCCCTCGCCCTCTCCTCCCCCCCTCGCCCTCTCCTCCCCCCCTCGCCCTCTCCTCCCCCCCTCGCCCTCTCCTCCCCCCCTCGCCCTCTCCTCCCCCCCTCGCCCTCTCCTCCCCCCCTCGCCCTCTCCTCCCCCCCTCGCCCTCTCCTCCCCCCCCACCTCCTCCCCTTCCTCGCCCTCTCCTCCCCCCTCCTCTCGCCCTCCCCTCCGCCCTCACCCTCTCTCATAAGAACATAACAAAGAGGAGGAGTAGACAATTCGATCCCTCAAACCTCTCCGCCATTTATTAAGATCATAGTTGATCTTCATGTTTTACCATTTCCACATTCCGTCTAACCCCGATAACCTATGATTTGCTTCAGGATTCCAAAGTTGCACAACCCTCAGAGAAAAGATTTCTCCTCATCTTTGTCCTAAAAGGGCGATCCCTATTTTCAAAACAGTGCCCCCTAATTCTGGATTCCTCCGCAAGAGGAAACATCCTTTGACATCCACCTTGTCAAGGCCGTCCAGGATCTTGTAAACTTCAATCAAATCACCCCTCACTCTTCTAAACTCCAGTGGAAACAAGCCCAGTCTGTACAACCTTTCCTCATAAGACAACCCACTCATGCCAGTTATTAATCTCGTAAACCTCCTTTGAACCGCCTCCAATGCATTTACATCCTTCCTTAAATCAGGAGACCAAAACTGCACACAGTATTCGAGGTGCAGTCTCACCAATGCCCTGTTTAGCCCAAACATAACATCCTTACTTTTATGTTCAATTCCTCTCGTAATAAAGGATAGCATTCCATTAGCCTTCTTAATTACTTGCTGTACCTGCACACTAACTTTTTGTAATTCATGTACTAGAACACCTAGATCCCTCTGCACCTCAGAATTATGCAGCTGTTATCCATTTAAGTAATACTCTGTTTCTTTGCTCTTCCTGCCAAAGTGAACAACTTCACATTTTTCCACTTTAAACTCCATTTGCCAGATGTTTGCCCACTCACTCAGCCTATCTATATCCATCTGCAACCTCCTCGTGTTCTCTTCACAACAAAACTTCTTACCTATCTTTGTGTCATTTGTAAATTTAGCTCCCATGTCCTCACTCCCCTCATCTAAGTCATTGATGTAAATCGTAAAAAGTTGAGGCCCCAGCACAGACCCCTGTGGGACTCCACTCGTCACATCCTGCCAATCAGAAAAAGATCCATTTATGCATACTCTCTGCTTCCTGTCAGCCAGCCAATCTTCTATCCACGCTAAAATGTTACCCTCTACACCATGAGCTTTTATTTTCCGTAATAAATTTTGATGTGGCACCTTATCAAATGCCTTCTGGAAATCCAAGTACAGTACATCTACAGGCTCCCCTTTATCCACTGCGCAAGTTACTCCTTCAAAAACTCCAATAAATTAGTTAAACATGATCTGCCTTTCACAAAACCATGCTGAATCTTCCCAATTGCCTTGAGCTCTTCCAAGTGCTCAGCTATAATCTCCTTAATGATCGGTTCTAACACCTTCCCCACGACAGACATCAAGCTAACTGGCCCATAGTTTCCTGTTTTCTGCCTCCCTCCCTTCTTGAATAGAGATTTGCTACTTTGCAATCTGATGAATCTTGCGAATTTTGGAAAAATTAACACCAGCGCACTGACTACCTCATTAGCCACCTCTTTTAAGACCCTAGGATGTAGTCCATCGGGACCTGGAGACTTGTCAGCCTGCAGCTTCATCAGTTTGTTCAGTAACGTTTCCTTAGTGATTTCAATTTCACCAAGTTCCTTTCTCCCATTCACCACCTGATTTGCAGCGATGACTGGAATGTTTTTTTTATATCCTCTATAGTGAACACAGAAGCAGAATATTTGTTCATTTCTTCTGCCATTTCCTTATTATCTACTATTAACTCCCCACTGTCACTCTCTAGAGGACCAATACTTACTTTACTTACTCTTTTCCTTTTTAAATACCTGTAGAAACTCTTGCTATCCATTTTTACATTTCTAGCTAGCTTCCTCTCATACTCTAATTTTTTTCTCCTGATTAATCTTTTAGTCATTCTCTGCCGTTCTTTATATTCTGTCCAATCATCTGTCCTGCCACTCATCTTTGCGGAGTTGTATGTTTTTTCCTTAAGTTTGATGCTTTCCTTAACATCTCTAGTTAACCATGGACGATGGGCCTTCCCCTTAGAATTTTTCTCTATAGTAGGAATGTACTTATTCTAAATAATCTGAAATATCCCCTTAAATGTCTGTCACTGCTTTTCTATAAATCTATCTTCTAGCCTAGTTTCCCAGTTCACTTCAGCTAGCTCAGCTTTCATCCCCACGTTGTTGCCCTTATTTAAGTTTAAGGTACTAGTTTTAGACCCACTCTTCTCCCTTTCAAACTGGGTGTAAAATGCAATCATATTGTGATAGCTGCTACCTAGGGGTGCCTTCACTCTGAGAGCATTAATTAATCCTGTCACATTACACAATACCAAATCTAATATCACCTTGGTTGGTTCCAGAACATGCTGCTCTAAGAAACTATCTCGAAAGCATTCTATGAACTCCTCATCCAGGCTACTACTGCCAATCTGATTTTTCCAGTTTATGTGTAGATTAAAATCAGCCAGATTATTGCCATCCCTTTATCACAAACACCCAGTATTTTCTCTTGAATACTTTGTCCTACACTGAGGCTACTGTTAGGGGGTCTGTAGACCACTCCCATTCCTCATCTCCACCCAAACTGATTCTACATCCTGATCTCCTGAACCAAGGTCATCTCTAACTACTGCACCAATGCCCTCTTTGATTAACAGTGCTACCCCTCCACCTTTACCTAGCTTCCTATCCTTCTTGAATGTCGTGTATACTTCAGTATTAAGGACCCAATCTTTGTCGTCCTGCAGCCACATCTCCGTAATCGCTATCAGATCATATTTATTTACTTCATTATGGACCATCAATTTATTTACTTTGTTATGAATGCTCCATGCATTCAGATAGAGAGCCTTCAGTTTTGTCATTTCGTTACTGTTGTAACATTTAGTCTTGACTGTTAATGTATTCTTAGGTTTTTTCTCTCTGTCCCTTCCTGCCATTCTCTGACCCTCATTTCTCATATTACTATTTTCCTCTCCTGCCTTGACTTGACACCTTGAATTGCTACCTCTACCCAAGCTTGATTCCTCACCCCTCTTGTTTAGTTTAAAGCCCTCTGTACGTCCCTAGTTGTGCGATTTGCGAGGATATTCGTCCCAGCACGGTTCAGGTGTAAACTGTCCCAATGGTACAGCCCCCACTTTCCCCAGGACTGATGGCAGTGCCCACAAAACGGAAACCCCTCTCTCTCTCATTCTCCCCTCCCTCTCTCACTTGTTCACCCCTACCCTCCTCTATCATTCTCCCCCCTCTCGCCCCCGTTCCCTCGCGCTCGCCCCCCCGTTCCCCCCTCTCGCCCCCCATTCCCCTCGCTCGCCCCCCATTCCCCTCGCTCGCCCCCCATTCCCCTCGCTCGCCCCCTGTTCCCCTCGCTCGCCCCCCCATTCGCCTCGCCCGTCCCCGCCCCCCTCGCCCGCCCTCGCCTTGCGCCCGTTCTCCTCTCTCTCCCATTATAACTGTCTAGAACGCACTGAGCGTTCAGCTATGCACAAATAACAAATTCCACTGTCACAGACTAATAGTGAATGGCAGGACACAATTCCCGGAGATGGCCAGACATGCCACAGCCAGAGGGCTGTCTGACCCTTCCCTCCACTGGGCTCAGCATAGGCTGGGGGATAAAACTAGTCCTGTGTGCCTCAGTGCTATGAGGAAAGTAGGAGTTTAAAAGTTACAGGAATGTTTGATAATGAATAGAGATTTTTCTCCCTCCCAACCAACCGCTTCCAGAGGACACCAGGCATATCTGCGTTCCGCTCCCAATTATGACTTCATCCAATATCGGCAGCTCGTGCACGAAATCACACAAGCGTTTAACCGGATCTCGAAGGAAGTGATTCAGCTCAAGGACCAGTTTCATGAAGAGTATGATCGTCCGGACCTCTCCGAGCACATCGAAAGGATACAGGAGCGGGAGCGGGAGAAGCTGGAGTTGGTGAGGCGAAGGGGAAAAGGAGGCCACTAAAGGGATTGGGGCAACCACTTGGGTAAGGGTGTACAGTGGGGATAGTGAACACTGGTTTAGCCGACCTCACATTGGGAAGGGATCAGTCCATCTCTCTTTGAAAAGGGATTCCTGCAGTGATTATTGAGGATGCAGCCAATTGAGTGCCAAATCTCACAAGGACATTTGTAAACTCGTGGTAATCATTCCCACTGACATAGATTCCTGGCACTGCCTGTCAATTCTTACTCTGAACTTCTATTGGGATATTTTGTGTAATTAAGATTAAAAAAAAGTTAATGCTCAGGAAAAGACCACTTATCAATTTGGCTTCTGCACTGTCCCATCCAACACCTCCAGCACAGGTACAGCATGGGTTTAGAAACAGAGTAATGCTCCCTCTACACTGAATTTTTCTAGTATTTTGAATGAGGGGGTGACCAAAGTGAAACTTACAACATTTTTACAGGGTGGACATAGATGAGATGTTTCCCTGGCTCATGAGTCTAAAACCAGGGGACATAATCGCAGGATAAGGGACAGGCCATTTAAAACTGAGCGGAGAAGGAATTTCTTCACTCAGAGGGTGGTGAGTCTTTGGAATTCTCTGCCCCAGAGGGCTGTGGAAGCTCAATCATTGAACATGTTCAAGACAGAAATGGATAGATTTCTGGAGACTGATGACGTCGAGATATGGAGATAGTGTGGGAAAGTGGCATTGAGGTAGATGATTGGCAGAACAGGGCCGAATGGCCTACTCCTGCTCCTATGTTCCTAGAGTAAAGCTCCCTCTACATTGTCCCCATCAAACACCCCCAGGACAGGTACAGCACGGGGTTAGATACAGAGTAAAGCTCCCTCTACACTGTCCCCATCAAACACTCCCAGGACAGGTACAGCACGGGGTTAGATACAGAGTAAAGCTCCCTCTACACTGTCCCCATCAAACACTCCCAGGACAGGTACAGCACGGGGTTAGATACAGAGTAAAGCTGCCTCTACACTGAGGAGAGTTGTAAGTTACTGATAAAGTTCCTTTTATTGCCCTCCAGACAGCCCAGCTACAGCTTGCCAAACAGAACGTGTTGGACCATCCGGGCAACGAGACACACCAGGAGGAGGCCCAGGAGTTGAAACACAGGTACGAGCATTGTCATTCTGTACACAACACCAGCTTCATCACCTCCCTTTGTCTGGCTTGGATCTGTCCATCTCCGCCCTCCATCTGGTTACCATGCACTGTGCTCTCACCAGGGGTGGTAGTGACCCCAAGCTCTCGGGGGTTGTGATTCAGAGGAAGCATCACCACCTGATTTACTATTCAGTCTGTCATACAGAGCTGGAACTGCCAACAGCTATTGGAGCTGCCAATAGTCTGGAAATACTGAACAGCTGAGACTCTGGTGTCTGGAAAAGAAAAAGCTGAGAGGTGATCTGATAGGGGTCTTTAAGATTATGGAGGGTTTGATAAAGTAGGCATAGAGAAGCTGTTTCCCCTTGTGAGGCAGACTAGAACAAGGGTCATCAATATAGGATAGTCACTAATAAATCTAATAGGGAATTCAGGAGAAACTTCTTTACCCAGAGAGTGGTAAGACCATAAGACACAGAAGCAGAAGTAGGCCATTCAGCCCATTGAGTCTACTCTGCCATTCAATGAGATCATGGCTGATCTGATAATCCTCAATTCCACTTTCCTGCCTTTTCCCCATAACTCTTGATTCTCTTACTGATTAAAAATCTGTATATCTCAGCTTTGAATATACTTAACGACTCAGCCTCCACAGCCCTCTGCGGTAAAGAATTCCACAGATTCACTACCCTCTGAGAGAAGAAATTCCTTCTCATCCCTGTCTTAAATGGGCGACCCCTTACTCTGAGATTATGCCCTCTGGTCCTAGACTCTCCCATAATGAGAAACACCATCTCTCAGCATCTAAGCCCTCTAAGAATCTTATATGTTTCAATAAAGTCGCCTCTCATTCTTCTAAACTCCAATGAGTACAGACCCAACCTACTCAACCTCGCCTCATAAGAAAATCCCTCCATACCCGGGATCAACCTAGTGAACCTTTTCTGAACTGCCTCCAATACCAGTATCTGTTTCTTGGTGAACTTACTTAGCTGTACGCTGCTGTTTTGCAAGCCCTGGAAGCAATCTCTGTCACGCGTGTCAGATCCTTGTGTTCTGGGTAGCTGGGCAGAGCAGTCTGCATCTGCTGCAGTGGTAAGGTGAACCCCTGCTAACTTTTTTTTCCCCCCCCCCCACCCCCGCTTCCAGCTTCCCCCATCAGAGTCCATTTGTAAAATGTATTTCAATAACAGCTATTCAGGTCCTAAGCTCTAGAATTCCCTCCCTTAACCTCTCCACTTTGCCTCTCTCTCCTCCTTTAAGAGATTCCTTAAAACCTACCTCTTTGACCGAGCTTTTGGTCACCTGTCTCACTATGTGACTCGGTGTCAAATTTTGTTTGATAACATTGTTGTGAAATGCCTTGGAATGTTTTACTATGTTAAAAGTATTATATAATTGCAAGTCGTTCAGTGTGTAGTGTGCATTCCCTATGATTACGCTAGTCAGAGCTGAACTTTTAGCTGAATAATTTCTTCTGCTCTCCCTGTGCTTTCTCAGTGCCTGGGTCTAGATGAGAAATCAGCCTCAGTTCCTGCATTTGAGTCCTGCTTCATGTTAGGTGAGGACCCAGTGGATAAATCTGGCCTCCCATTTATAATCTTAACTATCCCAGGACAAAAAGCCCTTCACAATTCTAACTGACACCTCCATGATAGTGATTCTGTACCAGGCACAGCTGCTAAATTCCAGGCCTGTATCCCACCCTCTGCCCCATTAAGTGCTCTTGGTTGTTAAATGCCCCCAACACCTCCTGGGCTGAGGTAGGGAAGAGGAAATCAGCAAAGGTTTCTGCTTCTGACCGCCATTCGGTGACTGTGATCACCATCTCTCCCTCCCAACCCTCGCCTTCCTCTTCCCCACCTCCCGCCTTCTGCTTTGCTGAGTGTGACTGCATACTGGGCGTGAACAAGATCAAGCTTCACTGGTGTCTTCCATAGTCAAATAGTTTGCTACCGCTCACTGTTTTATGCGTCTGATGTGCGACTGCTTTGGCGAGGCACCCGGGACAACTCACAGAAGCTGCATCCAGTGAGAATCAGCAGATTGGGAGAAGGGGAGGCAGGTGTATTTCTCGCGAGACTCTCCATCCTCCCTGGTTTTATAAAGCATTTATTATTTTCTCCAGGATTAATAAAACCATTGAAGCAATTAACGAGATTCTTCAAGACTTCAAATACGATTCTGAAGAGATCGAAGCCAGTGAGTAAAATTGTTCTCACCGGGGGTTACAGATCTGTTGGAGCCGCCTCCTGCTGGGTTTGTGCCTCTGACCAGACCTCAGCATCAACACCTCTTGCAATTTGCAAGATGTCCCTGTTCCCCACAAACACCCGAGGCTGAAGTTTCTGCTGGTTTCACGTTCTCTTTGCCACTCGGTCGGAACTCTGTTGTCACAAATCGGCCCTGAAAATTCCCTGCTCTCAAGGTGCAGAAAGGAAAAAGACAGAGGGAGACCTTTTTCTGGGAGGTGTCTGGAATGACATTCCCACTCGAGGGAGGATCTCGATTCGGGCTGTGCACCCCAAAGTTCAGCAAAGACTCACCAGAGACTCTAATCTGTGATGGGATCACTGAGCCAGCTGTTTGATAACCTACACATACCGTTCACTCTCTGTGTAAATCTTCTGGAAGAATAAATGATCATTCTCCTTGTCAAGTATTTTAAAATGCAACACTCGTTAGCCTGTGTTTCTCTATAACACAAGTCTCTCTGAAACATCCCTAAATGCTTGAATATTGTGTAGGCAAACACTGCAGCTGTTGAACACAACAATATCCCATAAACTGCAGTGAGAGTGACTAACTGATTTGTTTTAATGGTGTTGGTTGAAGATAACAGGACACCGGGGAGAAGTCCTCCACTCTTGTTCAAAATAGTGGACGTGGAATCTTCCATTTCCACCCAAGAGGGCAGATAGTGTTACTTACAATAAGAGGTTGTGGTGGAAGAATTAATCCAGGCTCTTGGTTAAAGCTGGTTTATTTCCAATACAACTCCTCAGTGCTACTAACTTCCTAGTAGCTTCCCCACAAAGTGTTCCAGCTGTACCTTTTTATTCTATTCAGTTGGGATAATTAATGCCTATCATCCATTTATCTACCAATTGGTTTTAACAAGTTGATTGCCATATTAACAGACGGGACCTCGGTTTAATGCCTTATTTAAAAGATGGCATCTCCAACAGTGTAGCTCTCCTGCAGTATTGCAGTAGGAGTGTCAGCCTGAATTATAGGTACAAGTCTCTGAAGTGGGACTTGAACCCACAATCTTTAACAGATCTTTCACTTTGTATTGCCCGGCAACAAGCAGCACTTGTGTTGCCACATGAAGTCAGTTTGTACTGTGACACTAGGAGTGGGGAAATTGAAGTTTTGAGGTCCAATTAGGGACATCTTAAACATGAGTATCCTTCTCGGTGTGGTCAGTAGATAACCGTGAGCCATGTAACTTGAAAAGAAATCCAGAGCCAAACTTGCTCCTAATTAATACCGTTATTCATCCCCTTAAAGCACCCCTGAACTGAGGGGAGAATGGTCAGCCAGTCACAAACTGACCGATCGCTCTGTCCGGCCGGGCGCCGGCCCATTGCTCCGGCTAGATGATCTTGTTGAAATGTAGATTGATGGAGCTTGACAGGGTAGATGCTGGGAGGATGTTTCCTATCATGGCGGAATCTAGAAATAGGCGGCAAAGTTTCAAAATGAGATGTCTCCAATTTAAGGCTGAGATCAAAAGGACGTTTTTCTCAGATGATAGTTAGTGTTTGGAATTCTTTGCCCACAGAGCAGTGGAGGCTGGGTCATTGAATATATTTAAGGCAGAGGTAGACAGATTTTTGATTGAGAAGGAAGTTGAGGGCTGTGGAGGGTAGGCAAGAAAGTGGAGTTCAGGCCACAGTTAGATTAGCCATGATTTTATGGAATGGTGGAGCAGGCTTCAGGAACTTAATGGCCTATTGCTCCTATTTCTATGTCACAGACTGACCGATCTACCAGTTATTTGAAGGACAAATTGTTGAAATACCAATGCCATTAGTAGCTGGGCTCTGTGTTCCCAGGCAATCCTAGGTTGATGGGCACTCTAGCTGCGGTGTGCTGTCTTCTGTTGAATATTGCTTTATGGCAAGAGAACGGAGGTCAGTGCGGGGGTAGATGGAAGCAGCATGTCTGCAGGCCTTCAAAAAGGAGCTGGACTCCTTCCTGCGTGGGGCAGAGAACACATCGTATAGCAGATAGTGCTTTATAGAAAATATTTATGTGATCTCTTAAGGGGATCAGAGTGGAATTTTCCAAAGTAGGAACAGTATGAACAGGCAGAATCTGTTCAGCCCATCAAGCCTTTTTGCCATATAATTAAAATATGGTTGATCTGTAACAACTTGATTGATCCATTTTGCTGCAGCTCCCTTGCTACCTTTGCTCAACAAAAACCTCAATCTTGAAAGCTCCAATTGACCCCCAGCACCACAACTTACTGAGGGAGGGAATTCCAGATTTCCACCATCCTTTCTGTGAATAAGTCCTTCCGGACATCATCCCTGGCTCTAATTTTAAGGTTCTGCTCCCTTGTTCTGAAACCCCCCCGCCCATGCGCCCACTCGCACCAGGGGAAATAGTTTCCCTCGATCTGCTGGGTTGATAAGAGTGTAGAGTGGGAGGAGGCTCGTGTGGAGCTTAACACCAGCAGAGCACAAATGGGCTACATGGCCTGTTTCTGTGCTGTACATTCTATGTAACCCTCTAAACCCTTTTTATGGCCTTTCTTATTTTGTCCTTTTCTGGTACCTCACCAAAGCAGCCATTCTTTATATTAGACCCTGGAGGCAAGTGCGGGATCAGCTATCCAACCGCATGGGGCATCAGAGCCAAGTGAAATCTTGCTGTCACTCATCAATCACACACACTTTCCAGCAAGGAGGTATAGGGTGGCTAGATGATGATCAGGGGCAGCAACCCTGGCTGATTTCGCCCTACACAACCCTCCCCACCTTAACCAGGAGGAACAGAAATTGGTGCCAGATCCCCTAAACTACCTTAATCGGTGCCCTTCAGCTCTATGCACAATACCACACCTGGTGGAGCATATTATCAATTGAACCACCATGAAGTAGCTTTTGACAATCTCTTAAGAGTTCCCACTCTAGTCATAAAGAGAATATTACTTCAGAGAAAAATCTTAATATTTGATTAAATACAATTTTTGGTTTATTTGAATTTGATCGAATGTTCATTCTGGGGTATTTTGGTTCAATAGTTTTTTGCATTAAGGTGGGAAAACATTGTTCCTTGTACCAGCTGGGTTTTCTGCTGCTTCGTATCTTTTTCTTCCTGGGAATTTTGGATGCTTAATCCTGCTGATATTTTGGACTATTTAACAATAACTTGCATTTATACTGCGCCTTTCATGTATTAAGAGCACCTCACCCAACATACTTCACAGGAGTGCTATCAAACAAAAATTGACACTGAGCCACACAAGGGGATAATAGGACCAAGAAATAGAGACACAAACAGAAAGAGTGGCTAGAAGAGCATCAAAGCTGAGAACTAAATTGAAAGAAAGTTATTGAAAATGGGATGTAGACCAGCAGTTCAAGAAGAATGACCTTCAACTCTTGTGGTGAGTTTGATCATAGATTCCTGAGGTGACAGATCAGTGTCTAAACACCGTATGCCACTCAGTCATCTTCTGGATCTTTATTTTATGAATGAATACACATGTGTTAATGTCGGTAACTGCTCCATGACTAACGATGGGGGCCTGTTGTGACTGCTTCATACATTCTTACTGGATTATAGACCTTTCGATAAGCCCCAAGGTGTCCGTACTTTCGGAGAAGAATATTTGGAGTTACCGGCCAGGAGAATCTGAAAAAAAAAAGGATTCAGAAAGAGATAAATGGGTAAAAACATTAAAGATGGGTAAAGAGATCTGCAGAGAAAGAAATAAAACTACAGAGTTGAAGAAAGACTGAGACACACACAGGAAAAAGGGGACTTGACAGGGTAGTTGCTGAGAGGATGTTTCTCCTTATGGGAGAGACTAGAACAAGGGAACAGAGTTTAAAAATAAGGGGTCTCCCATTTAAGGCGGAGATGAGGTAAAAGTTTTTCACTGTGGGTCGTTAGACTGTGAAATTTTCTTCCTCAGAGAGCAGCAGAAGCTGGGCTGTTGAATATTTTTAAAGCTGAGTTAGATTCTTGATTGACAAGGGAGTCAAAAATGTAGGCAGGGGGAATTGAGGCCACAATCAGATCAGCCATGATCTTATTGGATGGCGGAGCAGGCCCGAGGGGCCAAATGGCCTCCTGCTCCTAATTCGTATACTTGTAAAAACCCATCATTGGCATCCAGTAAGGTTACCAAACCTCCCTGATTGACCTGGAGTCTCCAAGCATTAGAAATGGATCTCCAGGACAGGGCTGTGAACAAAACCCAGGAGAAAATCTTTCAGGACGTTAATAACATTGTGCTTTTTCATGTTGTTTCAACACTTTGTTTATTAAAAGTCTATTTGAGCCGTCATCTTGTGTATAACTGAGTGGCTTGCTGGCCCATTTCAGAGGGCAGTTAAGAGTCAACCAGCCTATAGACTGGAAAAGCTAGGATTGCTCTCCTTAGAGTGGAGAAGATTAAGAGGAGATTTAATAGAGGTGTTCAAAATCATGAAGGGTTTAAGTAGATTGAGGAGTAACTTTCAACGGGTAATTGGAAAAATACTTGAAGGGAATCTATTGTAGGTCAGAGGGGAAAGAGCAGGGGCCAGTGAGGCTCAGAGTCAACATAGCCATGATGGCTGAATGGCCTCCTGGTTTCGAGATTCCATTTGACAGTGAAGAATTATTCATTTGGGTAACAAAGTGTCTGATTTCTAATTGGCTGTGGGCAGATCGGGCACTGCAAGGATAGATGTCAGGTGGAGGGTGGGCACCAGGGAGTTGGAGGCAGGAAGCCGTGATAAACCTGCAGGAAAAGGTCCAAGCAGAGTTGACAACCCCAATATCATGGTGAGAGATGAACAGAAGGAAAGGCAGGGGTAGAAGGTGAAACAAACAATGAGAGAAGTAAATTGACAGATGGCTCAGTATAGAGAGATTTTCTCACAAATGTTAATGATCAATTCTGGCGCTCATCAATAAATCTAAAAATTGAAAAGAAATTTGGTTCAGCAGTGTGGGAAAAGGGCCTCAGGGATATTGAAACTAAGGGTAAAGCTAACCTGGGGATTCTGACTGTGCTAGCAATTCAAATCCTGCGAACACTGCTGCCTTCATTTTGTTGAAACCATACAATGGCCTGCTCACTCGCTGTTAACCGATTAAAGTAATGGTTCACTTACCCAACTTCATCTCACTCACCTTGCTGCAACCCAACGAAAACAGCAACTTCTTGGTTCTAGGAGAAGAGAAAGGAACAGAGTGTCAGTGAGGGCTGAGAATGAGAGAGAATTTGAATTTGTGAAAGTGGGGGCAGTGCGTGAAGGAGGTGACCTTCTGTAGTCAGCTGCTTTCTTCCTTTGCTGGAGCCTGCAAGCTTGAAAGGAAAACAACCACCTCCTGCCCCACCCCTGCTGAACCCACCCTTGGCAACACATCACCTTCACACTCAGTACCAGATTGTGGCTGCACCATAATAAAAGCAAAATACTGCGGATGCTGGAAATCTGAAATAAAAACAGAAGCTCTGAAGGAGAGTCATACGGACTCGATGCTAACTTTTTCTCTCTCCACAGATGCTGCCAGACCTGCTGAGTTTTTGCAGCACTTCCTGTTTTTATTATGGCTGCACCTTGCTCTGTAGCTGCTCAATGGGCAGCACACACGCTATTTGAATCAAGAGTTCTTAGCAGAGAATTGAGCCCCATAATCTAATCAGTTCAGTACTAAGGGAATGCTGCACTATCAGAGGTATGAGATGTTAAACCGAAACCTGTTTTCAGTGGATGTGAAAAATCCCACGGTGACTATTTCAAAGAAGAGCAGGAGAGTTCTCGCCTGGTCAATATTTACCCCTCAACCGACATCATCTAAAACAGATTTTCTAACCTTTTACCACATTACTACTTTTACCACGTTCAAGGCAATTGGGAAGAGTCAGCATGGTTTTGTGAAAGGAAAATCATGTTTAACCAATTTATTGCAGTTTTTGAAGGAGTAACATGTGCAGTGGATAAAGGGGACCCTGTAGATGCATTGTACTTGGATTTCCAGAAGGCATTTGATAAGGTGCCACATCAAAGATTATTACAGAAAATAAAAGCGCATGGCGTAGGGGGTAACATATTAGCATGGATAGAAGATTGGCTGGCTGGCAGAAAGCAGAGAGTATGCATAAATGGGTCTTTTCCTGATTGGCAGGATGTGACGAGTGGAGTCCCACAGGGGTCTGTACTGGGGCCTCAACTTTTTACGATTTACATCAATGACAGATGAGGGGAGTGAGGACATGGTAGCTAAATTTCCAGATGACACAAAGATAGGTAGGAAAGTATGTTGTGAAGAGGACATGAGGTTGCAGATGGATATAAATAGGTTGAGTGAGTGGGCAAAGATATGGCAAATGGAGTTTAATGTGGGAAAATGTGAAGTTGTTCGCTTTGGCAGGAAGAACAAAAATGCAGAGTTTTTAATGGAGAACAGCTGCATAATTCTGAGGTGCAGAGGGATCTTGGTGTTCTAGTACATGAGTCACAAAAAGTTAGTAAGCAGGTGCAGGATGTAATTAAGAAGGCTAATGGAATGCTATCCTTTATTACGAGAGGGATTGAACATAAAAGTAAGGATGTTATGCTTCAGTTATACTGGACATTGGTGAGACTGCACCTCGAATACTCTGTGCAGTTTTGGTCTCCTTATTTAAGGAAGGATGTAAATGTGTTGAAGGCAGTTCAAAGGAGGTTTACTAGATTGATATCTGGAATGAGTGAGTTGTCTTATGAGAAAAGGTTGGACAGACTGGGCTTGTTTCCACTGGAGTTTAGAAGAGTGAGGGTGACTTGAGCGAAGTATACAAGATCCTGGACGGTCTTGACAAGGTGGACATCGAAAGGATGTTTCCTCTGGTGGGTGAGTCCAGAACTAGGGGGCACTGTTTTAAAATTAGGGGTCGCCCTTTTAGGACAGAGATGAGGGGAAATTTTTTCTCTCAGAGGGTTGTGTGACTTTGGAACTCTCTGCCTCAGACGGTGGTGGAAGCAGGGTCATTGCATATTTTTAAGGCAGAGGTAGATAGATTCTTGTTAGGCAAGGGAATCAAAGGTTATCAGGGTAGATGGGAACGTGGAAATCGAAACTCAAGAAGATCAGCCATGGTCTTATTGAATGACGGAGCAGGCTTGAGGGGCCAAATGGTCTACTCTTGTTCCTATTTCTTATGTACTATTAGTGGGATCTTGCTGTGCCCAAATTGGCTGCCATGTTTCCTATATTCCATCACTTTCAAGAAGATACATCATTGGCTGCAATGCCCTGAGGTTGTGAAGAGCACCATATCAGTGTAAATTACTTCAGTGTGTGCGAGCCCTCTGTAAACATTGCATAGCCACACCCTGTCAGTAAAGTGTGTACCTGGTTCCGTGCCTTGTGCGATTTCTGCAGCCACACACGCCACTGGTCGTACAATTTGATGTTGAGGGCTGTGCACCCATAGGCATGCTTCTTCACCCAGCCAAAGAACTGCTTCAGCTCGCGCCGCAGGTTAGAGCCACTCTCTCCACTCTTCTGGTAACAGGTGCTACTCGATCTCTCTGCCGAGACACCAAGGAACCTTGCTATTTAACTTGTTTGTGGAAAGACTACACATTGAAAAATCAACACCTTACTACATCACCAGAGACCCAGAAAAAGTAGTATCCTGTCCCCTTAAACCGTCTCTGGCTATGTGAGATACAGAGCAAAGCTCTCTTTACACTGTGCCCATCAAACACTCCTAGGGCAGGTTACAGCATGGGGTTAGATACAGAGTAAAGCTCCCTCTACACTGTCCCCATCAAACACTCCCAGGATAGGTACAGCACGGGGTTAGATACAGAGTAAAGCTCCTACTAAACTGTCTCATCAAACAATCCCAGGATAGGTACAGCACGGGGTTAGATACAGAGTAAAGCTCCTACTAAACTGTCTCATCAAACACTCCCAGGATAGGTACAGCACGGGGTTAGATACAGAGTAAAGCTCCTACTAAACTGTCTCATCAAACAATCCCAGGATAGGTACAGCACGGGGTTAGATACAGAGTAAAGCTCCTACTAAACTGTCTCATCAAACACTCCCAGGATAGGTACAGCATGGGGTTAGATACAGAGTAAAGCTCCTACTAAACTGTCTCATCAAACGCTCCCAGGATAGGTACAGCACGGGGTTAGATACAGAGTAAAGCTCCTACTAAACTGTCTCATCAAAAACTCCCAGGACAGATACAGCACGGGGTTAGATACAGAGTAAAGCTCCCTCTATACTGTCCCCATCAAACACTCCCAGGACAGGTACAGCATGGGGTTAGATACAGAGTAAAGCTCCCTCTACACTGTCCCCATCAAACACTCCCAGTGCAGGTACAGCACGGGGTTAGATACAGAGTAAAGCTCCCTCTATACTGTCCCCATCAAACACTCCCAGGACAGGTACAGCACGGGGTTAGATACAGAGTAAAGCTCCCTCTATACTGTCCCCATCAAACACTCCCAGGACAGGTACAGCACGGGGTTAGATACAGAGTAAAGCTCCCTCTATACTGTCCCCATCAAACATTCCCAGGACAGGTACAGCATGGGGTTAGATACAGAGTAAAGCTCCCTCTACACCGTCCCCATCAAACACTCCCAGGACAGGTACAGCACGGCGTTAGATACAGAGTTAAACTTTCTTCTACACTATCCCTTTAATGTCCCTGAACCCCGGCCTCGGCAGTTCACCTACTTCAGTCCTCCTTCCCTAGTCCCTCATCAGCTTCTCTGAGGTTTGCCTGCTAATTGATTGCTGAATTTGGGATCCCTCTGCGCTGAGAGTTTGGGTCCCTGGGTTTTGTTTTTCTGTCGAATTCAGAAAATGGGGAAGGTGAGAATACACCCACCGTTCCGGGGAGTGGAGGCAGCTGTGGGGACACTCCATTCACTCCAAATCCCAGCCTTCCTCGAACCATAAATGCCGACAGGATTACAACGCACTTGCACAAAGTACACAGTGCCTGGTCTCAGCCCTGCCAATCGGCACAGGGTCTGGTTTCCAATATCATCCACAACCTGCAGGGAGAAAGTGGGAGAGATGGGGTTAAATTATGCAGGCAGGTTGCACAGAGCAGGCTTGTTTTCCGTCAAATTTAGAAGATTATGGGGTGATCTAATTGAGGGGTTTAAGATGATTGAAGGAGTTGACAGGGTCGATAAAGAGAAACTATTTGGTTGGGAGTGTGTGGGGGACAGTCCAGAACAAGGGGGTAGAGCTTTAAAATTAGAGCCATGCTGTTCAGGGGTGATGTCAGGAAGCATAACCTCACAGGAAGGTAAATGGAAATCTGGAACTCTCTTCCCTCCAAACCTGTTTAGGCTGGGAGTCAAATTGAAAATTTCAGAACCGAGTTTGCCAGATTTTGTTGGTTAAGGATATTAACAAATGTGGACCATGGTGGCTATACAGAGTTAAGATACTTACAGCCATGATCTAATTAAATAGTGGAACAGGCTTAAGGAACTGGGTAGCCTCTTCCTGTTCCTGTGCAAATCAAGTAGAATGTGCAGTGATGGTTCTCTGTGCTGACCCAGGACTCCATCAGCGCTCTCAGCACCACTTGTTTCTGCTTGGACTCTCAGAGCTAACTCTGCCCCCTTTTGCTACTTCAGTCAGTGCCCAACCTTTGTGTGCAAGTCTGGGCACTGAATGTCAGCAAACTATTGGACCACAAGGGGCATCACAGTTAAGCTCAAACCTGACAAATATCTGTGTTCATGCACATGCAACACACATGTACAACTATACTTATGCACATACATGACTACATACATACGCACTCACATATGCATACATACACATAAATACGGTCACAGGCACATGAAGCTAAGACCTCACACTCTTATATTTTTATTTTGTATACCTAAATTAAGGCTAATCTCTAAAATTTAAAAACAAACGGACAATGACCTTTTTAAAATGGCTAAAGCTATGTCTGTCTGTGACCCTGAACAAAAGGGGCTATTTGGCAGTATTGAAGAAATTTGCACCTCGTTATTTCTGAAGAGGCCCGAACAGCTCTATGGATTTGGTCTCTGCAGCCCACAGAGGAACTATATAAATGCCATCTACATTTCATAAGCCAGGCCTGGCCAACTGGAGCCTATTCATCTGCTAGGACAAAGGACCCCGCAACCTCCCTTTAAGACTTAATGGTTGGAACATTAACAATCTCAGGGACCCAGACAAAGGGATATACACCCTTATCAAGGCCAAGGTGGAGAGGTGGGAGCCATGTGACATGCCCCCCTAGCTAGTGGAACTAGCAGTATTGCCTTGCGGTACTAAGAAACCCCAGTCTGCCATCTTTCCATCTACCTGCCCCCACCACAGAAAAGGGTCTCTGTCCAGGTTTGAGTGCCTGGCCCCATTTACACTGTCTCTACTGGAACTTCTGAACTTCTACACCATCACCTACAAGACTGATTCATTTCTATGTGCCTATCTCATCGTGGAAGTCAATTCTACTAGAAAATTGAATTATCCAGCATTAGTTCAGCCTGCCAACCCCTGTGAAGTAATACATCATTAGACTTGGATTCTGGACTCTGGACACACGTGAAACAATAATTCTTTCCTGTGGTCTTTGCCCTGTAAATCTTTCTATCTCTATCCCTCTTTTATTGTATGTGTGCACAGGGGGCTACATAGTGACCCTCCTCCTGTGTTTGAGTGTGTGCAAATAAACTAACCCTTTGAGTTCATCCTATCTCGAGTTTGCTGTGAGGTTATTAATAGAAACTGAATCACACCAAAGCTGAGGGGTTGGGAAATACACCACTGCTTATAAAGGGGGAAATGAAAATCAAAACACTTCTCTGTTTACGGACGGGTGGTGAGAGGAGAAATCAGGGCTGTTTAAATTAAGCCCCCTCCTGTCCGTAACAAATTGGATTCACTGGATAGAGATGAGGATCTGGGATCCTAGCTGATTATTCCCATCCCTAACCGAGGATCAGGATCCAGCATTCAGTTATCCCATGCCTGCTCTGTACGTCATCTGCAATTAACCAGGAAAGTAACATTAAAAGATAATCTAATAAAAATGCTAGATTCACCTTCCACTCGGTGCTGTCCTCAACACGATACCGGATCTGGTACTTGGCCTGAAAGAGGAAGTCTTTCAATGCTGTTGGGGAGCTCCAACGGACACTGAGCTGGTCCTCAAGATCCCCAACACGATTCACCTGAACATCAAATGGAGCATCCGTGGTAACTGTTCCAAAGAATAAACGGACATGTGGAAACGTTAGTGCTCTGGGTAACAGGACTGAGTGTCCCAGAACTGCCTGTGTGTGTTCATAACAGGAGTAAGTGACCACGCACACACTGCCTCAGAGTAATAGGACTGAGTGTCCCAGCACTGACTGTGTGTGTGTGTGTAACAGGACTGAGTGTCCCAGCACTGACCGTGTGTGTATAACAGGACTGAGTGTCCCAGCACTGACTGTGTGTGTATAACAGGACTGAGTGTCCCAGCACTGACCGTGTGTGTATAACAGGACTGAGTGTCCCAGCACTGACCGTGTGTGTGTAACAGGACTGAGTGTCCCAGCACTGACTGTGTGTGTATAACAGGACTGAGTATCCCAGCACTGACTGTGTGTGTATAACAGGACTGAGTGTCCCAGCACTGACTGTGTGTGTATAACAGGACTGAGTGTCCCAGCACTGACTGTGTGTGTGTGTGTAACAGGACTGAGTGTCCCAGCACTGACCGTGTGTGTATAACAGGACTGAGTGTCCCAGCACTGACCGTGTGTGTATAACAGGACTGAGTGTCCCAGCACTGACTGTGTGTGTATAACAGGACTGAGTGTCCCAGCACTGACTGTGTGTGTGTGTGTAACAGGACTGAGTGTCCCAGCACTGACCGTGTGTGTATAACAGGACTGAGTGTCCCAGCACTGACTGTGTGTGTATAACAGGACTGAGTATCCCAGCACTGACTGTGTGTGTGTAACAGGACTGAGTGTCCCAGCACTGACTGTGTGTGTAACAGGACTGAGTGTCCCGGCACTGACTGTGTGTGTATAACAGGACTGAGTATCCCAGCACTGACTGTGTGTGTGTGTAACAGGACTGAGTGTCCCAGCACTGACTGTGTGTGTGTAACAGGACTGAGTATCCCAGCACTGACCGTGTGTGTGTAACAGGACTGAGTGTCCCAGCACTGACCGTGTGTGTGTAACAGGACTGAGTGTCCCAGCACTGACCGTGTGTGTATAACAGGACTGAGTGTCCCAGCACTGACTGTGTGTGTGTAACAGGACTGAGTATCCCAGCACTGACCGTGTGTGTGTGTATAACAGGACTGAGTGTCCCAGCACTGACCGTGTGTGTAACAGGACTGAGTGTCCCAGCACTGACTGTGTGTGTGTAACAGGACTGAGTGTCCCAGCACTGACTGTGTGTGTGTATAACAGGACTGAGTGTCCCAGCACTGACCGTGTGTGTATAACAGGACTGAGTGTCCCAGCACTGACCGTGTGTGCATAACACGGATTAAACCTGTGCCATTGCCCTGTGTGGGGCTCATTATGACATGGGCAGTCTATTTTTAAGATGAAAGCAAAATAATGCGGATGCTGGAAACCTGTAATAACAACAGGAAATGCTGGAAAAACTCAGCAGGTCTGGCAGCATTTGTGGGGAGAGAAACCGAGTTAGCGTTTCGAGTCCTTATGACTGAAGAAGAGTCACACGGACTCGAAACATTAACTCTGTCTCTTTCCACAGACGATGCCAGACCTGCTGAGTTTTTCCCGCATTTCCTGTTATTATTTCAGTTTATTTTAAAAACTGACCTACGAGGGGGAGCCCTGGATGTGTATCATTTATATTTTGACATTTTAAATCACACCCCCAATCAGACAAAAAACACTTAACAGGAGTCTCTCACCCACATCCAGGATGTCCAGAGATATGATGTCGGAAGCTGCCGACCCCAGTTTGTTTGATGCCTCGACCCAGATTTCATATGGAGTGAAGAGAGCAAGATCCTTGGGAATGCAGCAAGAGTTCAGTACAGCTGTGCCCTGGCATTCATTCACTTTACCATACCACCTGGGGAAGCAATAGGCAGCAATAGCAGAATCATGTGGGTAGGTCTTAACTCTCTGCAATGGCATAAAACAGGTGACAGTGACTCTGCAACACATTGCACCTCCCACCTCATCCCTATTTCCACTGATTTCATCATTGCCCATTTTGTACCATTGCACAAAGTCATCTCTGCCATCTCATAGTCATCCCATAGAATCTCAAAGCCATTCAGCCCATTGCACTCGTGCCAGCTCTTTTAAAGAGCTACTCAAGTAGTCGCATTCTCTGGCTCCTTCCCCATCGTCTCCCCAACTGTTGGAAAAAGCTTCTCTGTATCTACCTAGTCACTTCCTTTCAAAATCCTAAAAGAAGCTCAGTAAAATCACCCCTTAACTTTTATAAACCTAGTTTAGGTAATCTCGCCTTGTAACTTACACTTGGTATCATTCTGGTGAAGCTGTGCTGCAGGTCTTCCAAGACCAGTATACTTTTCTAAGGTGTGGTGCCCACAACTGTTCACAGTTACTCAGGATGTCATCTAATTTGTCTGTGACTACTACATCTTAGTGATCCATACATGGACACCTAACTCTGTTGACTCCCACTGTTCCGAGCTTCACACCATTTTGATAACACTCATCTATATCTTTTTTTTGTCCATAATGGATGATCTCACACTTATCTATGTTGAAATCCATCTGCCACAGTTTTCCCCACTGATTTCATCTATCAATGTCTGTTTGTAATTTTATACTCCCGTCTATATTACCCACCAATCTTTGTGTCACTGACAAACTTGGATATATGGCTCTTGCTCTCTATTGAGTTATAAATTGAATTGAGACTATTTAATCTGGGTCCTTTGATTTGTGCATTGACTAACAAAGCAACAGGACTCCCATTTGTGCTGCCTTACCGTAGCCTGTATTTCAGTGTGTACTTTGTATGAAGGAAGGATTCGCCCTTGCCTCCTGGGCTCCATTTACAGGTTAGGTCCTTAGCGTTCTTCGACCAGCAGGAGATGTTGGTGGGTTTCTCGGGGGGAACTGCATGAAAGAGAAAGAGAGAGAGAGAAAGAAACAACCAGATATTAAACACTTTGCGGAGTTGTGAGCCACCTCCACTTTCACTGAAAGGGCTTCACTGTCACAAACCTTTTCGGGTGACACCTGCTAAATTGGTCCCATCCTATCGTGCAGTGTAACCAGTCCCGTTTCAGAAGCAGTCAGCTGGCAGATGGATGACTCAACCCTTTTAAGAGCTTAAGAAATGGGAGCAGGACTTGGCCATTCAGCCCCATGGGCCTGCTCCACCAGGCCATTGCTCATCTTCTACATCAACTCCATTTCCCACACTACCCCATATCCCTTAATCCCTTGGTGCTCAAAAATCTATCAACTCTGTCTTGGATATATTTAACAACTGAGTATTCACAGCTCTCTTGGGTAGGGATTCTAAAAATTCACAACCCTCAGAGTGAAGAAGTTTCTCAGTCTTAAATGATTGACCCTTTATCCTGAGACTGTGACCCCTGTTCTAGACTATGAAAGCTGTTTGACTGACAGTCAAGAAACATCCAATCAATTAAGGAAGGCTGTATTCACCTTTCAATTAGCTGTGGGGTGGGGTTCCATAAGGGTGTGTCAGGCGACCAATGGTGGAGCTGAGGTGTCACGTGACAATAGCTAGGAATACATCCAACAAAAGTTGGCAACCTTCGTTGACAGTTGGCCCTTGACAGGAAGACGAGAGAGAAAGAGTGAGAGGCTCATGACCAACGTTAAGCCATGAGGGGAGAAGCAGCCTCTCCAGCAGGGGCACTGGATAGCAGTCAGTTATTAGGAACCCTGGGCCAGATTTTCAAAGCTGAATGAATCCCAGATCTTACCCTATGTCTTAGCGCTATTTTTAAATTCAAATAGCTTAAGTGGGCAGAAGATGAGCTCAGCGCCCAATTAGTGGCAGCAAGGTTCTCCAGGAGTCAGGAACTGCCTGCCTAGTGCCAGGGCAAAAGTAGACGGCAGCCATGTTGGGGGCTGCTGCTGCCTTGCTGATTGGAGCAAGCAGTTCCTCAGAAGGCCAGCAGTGTCAACACAGCTGGATGCAGCCATGCAGGAAAAATTAAGGTCCAGCACTAGCACCAACACAAGTAGGTTCTTTAATAAACAGTTTTAAATGATTGTGTGTCTGTGTGTGTGAATATATGAGTGTGTGTTATGGAGACTGATGTCAAAGATTCTCTACATAACAATGCAAACTGGCACAGCATTTTATTCACCTGTTGAACAGGTAAATCTGCTCTGCTGTGGAACTGAGCTAAAGGCCAACAGCTTCACAGGCTCAATGCCCTAGCCTGTAATAAAAACTGTAAATGCCAGAAAGCATGTCTGGCAGCATCTGTAGAGAGAGAAACAGAGTTAACGTCTCAGGTCAATGACCTTACATCAGAACAGTCGGTGTAGGTCAGCTGATTCCAGTAGGGGTAGCAATTGGCCTCAGTGCCCCTGAAGGTGGAGGGATGAGAGAGTGAGATACAGGGGGCCAGATTTCCAGAAGGCCGTGGGATAGGGACCTGGTATGGGCATGATATCAATATCATGGTCCCGGAGGTTTTCTTGGGATCCAACAACACCTCTGGGGCAAATAAACTTTATTTGGACCTGGGACAAACATGACAACTGTGCACTAAAGTCCACCAGACTGTCCAGGTTTGCCAAAATAAGGTTTAAAAATTCCATCCTCCATTAGATAGGCCCATGAACAAGTCTTTAACGAGTTTAAGTTAATTGGTGGCTGAGCAGATTTCCTGTTCCCTTCATCCTGCCGACCCTTTGAAAATTACAAACTGCTACCCCTCCTGGGATCAGCTGACCCACACCGACTGTTCTGATGAAATGTCATTGACCTGAGACGTTAACTCTGTTTCTCTCTCTACAGATGCTGCCAGACATGCTTTCTAGCATTTACAGCTTTTATTACAGGCTAGGGCATTGAGCCTGTGAAGTTGTTGGCCTTTAGCTCAGTTCCACAGCAGAGCAGATTTACCTGTTCAACAGGTGAATAAAATGTTGTGCCAGTTTGCATTGTTATGCAGAAAATCTTTGACATCAGTCTCCATAACTCGCACTCACTCATATATTCACACACACAGACAAGCACATGAAGATGCACACAGGACACACACACAGATATACACACAGATGCATGTACAGACATTCACATACACACACACACACACACACACAACAACAACTTGCATTTATAAAGCACCTTTAATATAGTAAAGCAAACAGGAGTGATCATCGAACAAAATTTAACTGTGAGTTACATAAGGAGATATTATTACAGGCGACCAAAAGCTTGGTCAGAGAGGTAGGAGAGAAAGGTGGAGAGGTTTCAGGAGAGAATTTCAGAGATGGGGGCCCAGGTAACTGAAGGCCCGGCCGTTAATGGTGGAGCAATTAAAATCGGGGATGCATAAGAGGCCAGAATTGGAGAAGTGCAGAGATCTTGGAGGGCTGTAGGGCTGGAGAAGGTTATAGACATTGACTGGGGTTGAAGCCATGGAGAGATTTGTAAACAAGAATGAGCGTTTTAAAATTGAGCCGATGTTGGACTGGGAGCCAATGGAGGTCCGCGAGTTCGGAGTGACAGATGAACAGCACTTGGTGCAAGTTACGATACAGGCAGCAGAGTTTCGGATGAGCTCACGTTTAAGGAGGGTGGAAGTGGGAAGCTGGACCAGAGAATATTCAAATAGCCAGGTCTAGCGGTATGAGGGGTTTCAGCAGCAGGTGAATGAGGTAGGGATAGAGGTTGGCATTATTACAGAGGTAGAAATAGGCAGTATTAGTGCTGGGTGAGGATAAGTGGTCAGAAGTTCAGCTGATATGCACAGATAAGCGAGAACTCACATTTCCACACTCTCGAAAATAAATGTGAACACATGTTCACTGCACACTGGTGCAGAGTCAGGCAGTTTCCTGGTGCCAGTGGAGAACAGAGCAAGAGTGGCGAGAGAAACTTACGGCCCACGTAGAGACATGACCCGCCGAGAATCCTGCCGTCCACTCGGTGGCACAGCAGGTTGTCGCCGGATAGTTGCTGTGACCCATTCAGCCCATGCAACGTCACTTTCAGCGCACTGCTGTTCACCAGTGTGTACAGCTCCGAGGGAAGCCTCTCGTCATTCAGCGTCCAGTAGAGTTCACGGGAGTCCACGTTCACCTTGGGCTTTATAATGCAGGTGGCAGTTAGCGATGACCCCATGGTTAGGACTGGATCCTGGGGTACAATCACGGCAAGCGCTGTGAAGGAAGGGAGCAGAAGGAACCTCTTAAAATATTTTAAATAGTGAAAAACTCTCAACCTACCTCCCTCAGATTTCTTCCCTGAAAATTGAGGTACAATTTCACAATTCTTTAGTAAAAGCAATTATCTGCTCTTCTATTGCGCCTGCCATGACTTCAAGACTTCCCAACGTATTTTACAACCAATGAAATATTTTTGAAGTGTAGCCACTGTTGTAATTTAGGAAATGCAGCAACTAATTTGTGCACAGCAAAATTTCACAAACAGCAATGACCAGATAATCTGTGTCTGTGGTGTTGGCCCAGGGCACCAAGGAGAACACTGTTGCTCCTTTATGAACAGTGGCCGGGGGAATCTTTTATGTTCACCTGAGGAGGCAATCAGGCCCTCAGTTTAATTTTCACGTCAAAGACAGCATTTCCAACAGTGCACCACTCATTCCGACAGTGCAGCACTCCTTCTGACTGTGCAGTACCCCCTCCGACAGTGCAGCACTCCCTTCAACAGTGCAGCGCTCCCTCTGACAGTGCAGCGCTCCCTTTGACAGTGCAACGCTCCCTCCGACAGTGCATGAGACCATAATATGTAAAAGCAGAAGTAGGCCATTTGGCCCATCGAGTCTGCTCTGCCATTCAATGAGATCATGGCTGATCTGATAATCCTCAACTCCACCTTCCTGCCTTTTCCCCATAACCCTTGATTCCCTTATTGATTAAAAATCTATCTATCTCAGCCTTGAAAATACTTAACAACCCAGCCTCTACAGCTCTCTGCGGTAAAGAATTCCACAGACTGACTACCCTCTGAGAGAAGAAATTCCTCCTCATCTCTGTCATAAATGGGTGACCCCTTACTCTGAGATTATGCCCTCTGGTCCTAGACTCTCCCACAATGGAAAACAACCTCTGAGCATCTACCCTGTCAAGCCCCCTAAGAACCTTATATGTTTCAATAAGGTCACCTCTCAATCTTCTAAACTCCAATGAGTACAGACCCAACCTACTCAACCTGAAAATCCCTCCATGCCCAGGATCAACCTAGTGAACCTTTTCTGAACTGCCTCCAATGCCAGTATATCTTTCTTTAGATAAGGGGACCAAAACTGTTTACAGTATTATAGATGTGGTCTAACTAGTGTCTTGTATAGCTTTAGCAAGACTTCCCTATTGTTATGCTCCACTCCCTTTGAAATAAAGGCCAATATTCCATTTGCCTTACCTATTACCTGCTGAACTTGTATGTTAGCTTTTTGTGGTTCATGCACAAGGACCCCCAAATCCCTCTGTGCTGCAGCTTTCTGCAGTCTTTCTCCATTTAAATAATATTCAGCTCTTCTATTCTTCCTGCCAAACTGCATAACCTTACATTTTCCTACATCATATTCCATCTGCCAAGTTTTTGCCCACTCACTTAACCTGTCTACATCCCTCTGTAGACTATTTGTGTCACCCTCACCACTTGCCTTCCCACCTATTTTTGTGTCAACCACAAACTTGACAATAGTACATTCACTTCCCTCGTCCAAGTCATTAATATATACTGTAAATAATTGTGGCCCCAGCACTGATCCCTGTGCCACTCCACTAGTTACAGGTTGCCATCCTGAAAATGCCCCCTTATCTCAACTCTCTGTCTTCTATTAGTTAGACAATCCTCTATCCATGCTAATATACTACCCCCAACACCATGAGCTCTTATCTTATTAAGTAGCCTTATGTGCAGTACCTTATCGAACGCCTTTTGGAAATCCAAATATATTACATCTACTGGTTCCCCTTTATCTATCCTGCTTGTTACCTCCTCAATGAATTCTAATAAATTTGTCAGGCATGATTTCCCTCTTCATGAAGCCATGCTGACTCTGCTTGATTATATTATGTATTTCTAAATGCTCTGCTATTACATCCTTTATAATAGACTCTAACATTTTCCCAATGACAGATGTTAAGCTAACTGGCCTATAGTTACCTGTTTTTTGTCTCCCTCCCTTTTTAAATAAGAGTGTTACATTGGCAGGTTTCCAATCCTCTGGGACTTTTCCAGAATCTAAGGATTCTTGGAAGATTATTACCAGTGCATCCATTATCTCTGCAGCTACTTCCTTTAATATCTTAGGATGCAACCCATCAGGTCCGGGGGACTAATCGGCCTTTAGCCCCATTAGTTTCCCTAGTACTTTTTCTCTAGTGATAGTTATTGTATTTATTTCCTCAACCTTTTTTGCCCCTTGATTATTTAGTATTTTTGGTATGCTATTAGTGTCTTCTACCATGAAGACTGATGCAAAGTATTTATTCAACTTCTCTGTCATTTCCTGGTTCCCCATTATTTCCCCAGCCTCATTCTCTAAGAGGCCTATATTCACTTTGGCCTCTCTCTTCCTTTTTATATATTTAAAGAAGCTCTCACTGTCCGTTATTATATTACTTGCTAGTTTACCCTCAAAGTTTATTTTTTCCCTCTTTATTATTTTTTTGATCATCTTGTGTTGGTTTTTAAAACTTTCCCAATCCTCTGGCTTACCACTAATCTTTGCCACATTGTATGTTTTTCTTTCAATTTGATACTGTCCTTAATTTCCTTGGTTAACCATGGTTGGTTTATCCCCTTCCGAGAATCCTTCATCCTCACTGGGATATATCTTTGTTGTGAGTCATGAACTATTTTCTTAAACATCTGCCACGGTTCATCAACTGTCTTTTCTGCTAAACTCCTTTCCCTCAGTCACTCCAGCCAACTCTGCCCTCATTCCTTTGTAATTACCCTTATTTAAGTTTAGCACAGATGTTTCCAACCATAGTTTCTCACTCTCAAACTGAATGCTAAATTCTACCATGTTATGGTCACTGTTTTCCAGGGGATCTTTTACTCTGAGATCATTTATTAAACCTGCCTCATTACACATTACCAGATCCAAAACAGTCTGGTCCCTGGTTGGATCCACAACATATTGTTCTAGGAAACTATCCCGAATACACTCTATGAATTCTTGCTTATGGCTACCTCTGCCAATTTAATTTTCCCAATCTACATGAATATTCAAGTCACCCATGATTTATATACTGCCTTTTTTACATTCCCTCATTATCTCCTGATTTATTCTCTGTCCTACTGTATAGCTACTGTTAGGAGGCCTGTAGACTACTCCCACCAGTGTCTGCTTCCCCTTGTTATTTCTTACCTCCACCCATATGGATTCTACACCCTCCAATCCAAGATCATTTCTTGCTATCATTCTTATTCCATCTCATACTAACAAAGCTACCCCACCACCCTTTCCTTCCTGCCTGTCCTTTCGAAAAGTCACATACCCCTGAATATTTAGTTCTCAGCTGTGACCTCCATGTAATCATGTCTCCATCATGGCTATAAGAGCATACCTATTAATCTCTATTTATGCCATTCATTCATTCATCTTGTTCCGAATACTATATGCATTTAAATAAAGAGCCATTAATTTTGCCTTTTTATCATTTTTCCCCCTTTGACCCTATTTGCTGCTGTTTTTTTATGTTTGTACACTCTGTCCCTTCCTGTCACACTCTGGGTATCATTACCTGAATAGCTGCCCTGCAAGGCTGCCAAATCCTTTTGCTTTGTAAGCCTACATATCCCCTTTCCAGAACCTTCCCCACCTCTATTTAGTTTAAAGCCCTCTCTACAGCCCTAGTTATTAAGTTCACCAGGACACTGGCCCCAGCACGGTTCAAATGAAGCCCGTCCCACTGGAACAGCTCTCTTTTACCCCAGTACTGGTGCCAGTGCCCCATGAACTGAAACCCATTCCTCCCACACCAGTCCTTGAGCCACGCATTTAACCCCTTGACTTTAATTACCCTATACCAGTTTGCCCGTGGCTCATAGTAATCCCAAGATGATTACCTTGGAGGTTCTACTTTTTAATTTAGCTCCTAACTGTTCAAATTCTTTCAGCAGAACCTCCTTTCTAGTCCTATCAATGTTGTTGGTACCAACATGGATGACAACAACTGGATCCCTGCCCTCCCACTCCAAGATCCTCTCTCACCCTGAGAAGATATCCTTAACCCTGGCACTGGGCAGGCAACACAGCCTTAGGGTCCCATGCTCATGGCTGCAGAGAACAGTATCTATCCCCCTAATTATACTGTCCCCTACCACTACTACCCTCCCATTTCCTCCCCCAACTTGAATGGCTCCCTTCAACAGTCCCTTCACAGCACTCCCTCTGACAGTGCAGCACTCCCTCCGACAGTGCAACATTCCCTGCAACAGTGCAACACCCCCTGCAACAGTGCAGCATTCCCTCCAACATTACAGTACTCCCTCTGACAATGCAGCACTCCCTCTGACAGTGCAGCATTCCATGTGACAGTGCAGCACTCCCTCCTGCAGTGCAGCACTCCCTCCGGCAGTGCAGCACCCCCCCTGGCAGTGCAGCACCCCCTCCGGCAGTGCAGCACCCCCTCCGGCAGTGCAGCACCCCCCCTGGCAGTGCAGCACCCCCTCCGGCAGTGCAGCACTCCCTCCTGCAGTGCAGCACCCCCTCCTGCAGTGCAGCACCCCCTCCTGCAGTGCAGCACCCCCTCCTGCAGTGCAGCACTCCCTCCTGCAGTGCAGCACTCCCTCCTGCAGTGCAGCACCCCCTCCTGCAGTGCAGCACCCCCTCCTGCAGTGCAGCACTCCCTCCTGCAGTGCAGCACTCTCTCCTGCAGTGCAGCACCCCCTCCTGCAGTGCAGCACCCCCTCCTGCAGTGCAGCACTCCCTCCTGCAGTGCAGCACCCCCTCCGGCAGTGCAGCACCCCCTCCGGCAGTGCAGCACCCCCTCCTGCAGTGCAGCACTCCCTCCTGCAGTGCAGCACCCCCTCCGGCAGTGCAGCACCCCCTCCGGCAGTGCAGCACCCCCTCCTGCAGTGCAGCACTCCCTCCTGCAGTGCAGCACTCCCTCCTGCAGTGCAGCACCCCCTCCTGCAGTGCAGCACCCCCTCCTGCAGTGCAGCACTCCCTCCTGCAGTGCAGCACTCTCTCCTGCAGTGCAGCACCCCCTCCTGCAGTGCAGCACCCCCTCCTGCAGTGCAGCACTCCCTCCTGCAGTGCAGCACCCCCTCCGGCAGTGCAGCACCCCCTCCGGCAGTGCAGCACCCCCTCCTGCAGTGCAGCACTCCCTCCTGCAGTGCAGCACCCCCTCCGGCAGTGCAGCACCCCCTCCGGCAGTGCAGCACCCCCTCCTGCAGTGCAGCACTCCCTCCTGCAGTGCAGCACTCCCTCCTGCAGTGCAGCACCCCCTCCGGCAGTGCAGCACTCCCTCCTGCAGTGCAGCACTCTCTCCTGCAGTGCAGCACCCCCTCCGGCAGTGCAGCACCCCCTCCGACAGTGCAGTATTCTCTCTTCCAGTGCTGTATATCAGTGGATTATGTCCTCAAATCTGTGACCTTCGGACTTAGAGGGGCGAGAGTTACCCATTGAGCCACAGCTGACACTAATGTGTTGCCCAAGTTGCTATTCTTCATGTATGAGCAGAGATCATGTGTGGGTGCATGTGTTTGTGTAAACATCTACGTAAGCTATTTAACCATGGGGGGAAATCTCAAAGCCTTATTCTGCTGCACGTATCCTAATTTGACCAAGTGTGGTTGCCTAGGCAACTATAGGGAACCCATTTAGTGCTAAAAGGGTTAATGGAGAAGTTGAATTATATGCATAAGCCTAAGAGAAAAATACTGCAGCCTTGAGAACAATACCATCTTGTCTGACCACAGTTGTAGGATGAGCCCTGAGACATTCCATTTTGTTCTTTCTCAGGCCAATGTAATCAGGATTGTGATAAGCATTTGCGAAAGCACTACGTCTGTTGTGCTGGGAATGAAAATTTACTGAAATATGGATTGGTCAGTTAACTTATGCAAATAAGCGGATAGGTTTGTGCAAAATTTACTGATTGGCTATAAAAATGCTTTTAACAGGTCTGTGTGTATTCTGCTACGAGACAGTACAATAGCTCTCGTTGTGTTGTCTCCCTTGTGCACAAGTAATAAATGGGGTTTCTACGTATTAATGATGCCTTGGTGTGATTAATCTCCTACAGTTTCTTGGAGGTCCCACCAAGATGACTAACCCCTAGGGTTGGGTCACGGAGCGTCAGCGTTAGGACCTCGCGTTTCAAGGACTCCTCAGTCTGCGGCAGCCCGATTTGGGCTTCTGGGGTTCGTTGACCCACGAGCTGCTTCCGCCTGCCTGTGGCTGACTCTTGGGGTAAGTCATCTAATTAAGTGTTTAGGAGATTAGTTGTCATGGTCCGGGACTGCTTTGGCCAGAATATACTCAGGGTTGGAGCTCTGGAGTTTAGTTTTAGTATATAGTCGGGGTTGGAGCCCCTGGAGTCTAGGTTTAGTTTTAGTACATAGTCGGGGTTGGAGCCCCTGGAGTCTAGGTTTAGTTTTAGTACATAGTCGGGGTCGGAGCCCCTGGAGTTTAGGTTTAGTTTTAGTACATAGTCGGGGTCGGAGCCCCTGGAGTTGGTACTGAGTGTGTGGGTGCGTGTTTGCGGCTCGGGGTCCGGGACCCCTTGAGCGTGTGAGTGGACTGATTGGTGAAAGTACCTTAGTAGTAGATTGGGGGTTGAGGACCCGCCAAGGACTGGCCTTTTTTAGTTATTAGATAAAGAATGGGTAATATGGTATCAAAGAAACCCCATTTATTTGGTTCCCCCTCCAAAGGGAACCCCAAATGCTTATATGTATATCCATATACCCGAAAGGTGCGCTACTGAATTTTCTGTAACTTAAAAAAAAATGAATTGATCTAAGTTACAAGAGCTGTTTGTGCTGAAGAGAGAGAGAGAGAGAGAAAGAGAGGGTCCCCCTAGGGGGTTAATGAGCAACTGACAAGCAGCAGCAGAGAAAATGTGAGCTTTCGTCAGTTTGAAGGTCCCTATAGGTGGAGCCTTTAAGATCCCTTTATTCCCCCCACTGCTACTTGAAGCTTTGTTTAGAGTTTTAAGTTCAATATTATAGGAATATAAATACATACCTTTATATATGTGTTTGTTTGTGTGCAAGGAAGCATTTGTATGTGAGCCTTAATGTGTTTTCTTCGCTGAATTGTCTTTTGTGTGTGTAGTTGAGCATTTTAGAGTCGAAAGCCCCATATTAGATTAAAGGAAAAGTATACTCAAACATTCCAAAGTTTTGAGTATAAGGTTTGAGTTGAGATTTCTGGCAAAAATCGTAATTTGAAGGTAGTGTAAAGATAAAACAGGGCTTGCCTTTGTTTGAGATGGACCAACCCTTGTACCACCCCCTTGCAGAGTAGTAGGGAATAACCCTCATCATCAGCTTCCAAGCTGATTGGGATTAATACATACGAGTTAGTATTCTAAAATTCTGAGGAAAAAAAAAATACTTGAAATTCAGAAGGATTCTAGGAAAACCAAAAGACATAAACACAAGGTCTAGGTGGTTCCAATGGATAAAAAGGGGTTTCTTTTGAAGAGATGAATTAAATATTAAAGGAAATCTGCATCCCAACAGCACTGTAATTTGAATTTGGGACAATCTTGAGATGTAAAGTGCAGTATAATTTAACAGGTTACTTTGAATAACGAGGATGCTATCTAAGATAAGGAATGTATCGATAAACATACGGAAGTTATAACTTGGATACAAATCACTACACATGAAAAAGAGGTTGTTTTAATTTTGATAGTGTAAATTGCAATTCTTACAAAGTTTAAAAAATTGAGGTTTGGTTCCTGATAATTTCTCAAAAGGGAATTTTCATTTTAAAAGGTTTGACAACAATTGGCACTAATTCAAATGCTGCAAGCTTTTGTATTTGTAAAGTCTGTTACCAAAATATGAAGCTAAGCTCAATACCTTGGCAAAGTTTGGCAGAAATCCAATTTTTGGCCGAGTTAATGAATCTGGGATAATTCTAAAAGAAGCGGGTCAGACACAATTTAATGGGTTACTTTTGAGACAATAAAATGTTTGAGAAGAAGATAAGAAAGCAAAACATGTCAATACCTGATTTCTGTTTTTAAAACTGTTATGAGAATATTTTATTTATTTTAAAGTCTCTCCAGGCAACTTGAACAAGATAAGATGGTAGCTGTTGCATGTGTAAAATGGTATGAGGCAAGTAGGAGAATGAGTTAGGGAAAGAGAACATAATGTACAAACTGTTTCAAGGGAAATGAATTTGATAATCTGGCCATCAACTGAGGCATTGGCACAGAGGGAAAGAAACAAAGATCTAGAGACAGAGATCCTTGTTGACAATAGAGAAACTGAACTCAAGAGAATCTTGGGATGATCATGGTCAGGAAAAAAAAACTTAGAGGTAAAACTATGTGGAATCTGTAGTTCAGGAATTGAAATGTAAGGAGAAATAATACCTAACAACAATTTACCACAAGATGGATACAGGTAAAGGGAAAGCTGGAAAAAGGCTAAATAGATGTATTACTGATTATATTAATGTGCCTGTGAGCTACAAAAAGTAAGACCACAGGATTAACACCTTGATGACAGACAGAGTTAAGCGGTTCCCAGAGAGAACCATCACTGGAAGTGAAGATACTGAGCCATTGAAAGATAGGGTAAGAAGGTGCATTGTAGAGTTGTTTAAGGAATTGAGGTCTGACATGAGACAGCAGCAGGAGAGAGTAAACTGGAAGGAGTGGGGGGGTGCCTACCCAAATGGATTCAGATCAGGGAACTCATTTCACAAGGAGAGTCATTAAAGAAATGTGTAATCTTATGGAGATTAAACAGAAATTCCATATTCCTTACCACCCCCAGAGTCCAGGGATGGTGGAAAGGATGAACTGAACTTTAAAAACATCAATTCAGGAGACAGGCAACAGTTGGGCCACCGTATTGCCCAGCATTCTGATGCGCCTTAGGGCTACACCAAATAGGACCACCAGGTTCACCGCATTGAACTGATAACAGGAAGGGCTATGCAATTACCTGAAGGCACTTTAATGGGAGGAGGAGATGTAGGGCCTCTGAAAGGAAAAATACGGACCATGTAAGGGAAATAAGTAAGCAATTGCATGAGTTAAGGAAGGAAGTTAGAGACTGACAGATGATTAAGGATATGGAAACAGGCAAATCCAAAGAGCAACAACTGACCCCCCAAGTGGGGAATAAGGTGATGGTCAAGGTGAGCCCGGAGCGAACAGTAATGGACCATACGAGGTAATTATGACAGGTGATACATGCGCACTTGTAGATATGAGAATGGGAAGTAAATGGAGGCATTACACACGGTTAAAGATACATGACAATTGACCAAGCGGTAACCCAGAGAACGGGAATTGATGTTAATGTCTCCACAGATCAACGATCCTGGTCATGGGCGTATCAGTACTGGCAACAAGGTCGGGGATCATCACTCCTCATCCCGCACCGCAGGAGGAACTTTGGTACAGCACGGACAGCGCCGAATGCAACACGCAATGGGGAATTATAAATGTAACAGTCGGAGAACAAGTGCTTTCAAATTGTAGTAAGGGTTTGCTTCAAATCGGGCATGGGAGGTCCACCACTATCCAGCCACCTTCCACCTCTACTTCCACAGTCCGAGTAGAGATAATTGAAGCCCCTCAAACCACACCGACTGACCCATCTTGTCCGACTATGCATCCAGGACCGACGAATGGTTTGGTACGGGTTAACCAGAAGTTTTGTATGATAATGTACACCATGAGCTGGTACCCGTAGTCTTGAATGTATCCGGTGTCGTCCTGCCCCAGTGGTGCTCAACCCATATCCAAGCACTCTATATGGCTCTGACGTGCCAATTGATGACTGAAGCAGTTCAGTTCAATGGCGAGATACGATCAAGCTTGGGAGGGAACCGCGTTAAGCGCAGCCTGATAAATGTTGCCGCTACGATATTCAATATAGGGACATCAGTGGTTAATTCAGAACCTGGCAACTGTTGACCAGAAGGTCCGTACCCTAAGCTTTAAGCTTAAGGAGATTCTAGAGCAGGGACAGGGGATCCAGGATACCCAACTAGATACGGACCAGGTCGTAACACGGTTAATCCAAAGTCTGGCTACCGTGCTCGAAAGTCATGCGGGGACTATCAATAATTGAAATAGGGAAAAATATTTCAGACGAAGCGAGCAGAAATGATGTTTGCAGCACCTATGGATTGCGGGCACTGGAACAAGCCCGAGAGAATTTAAGAAAGATTAATGAAGGAATATTCCCTTTATGGGTAACTAATGAGCATTTATTGAATCTCTCACGACACATGAATCATGACTTGATCGGTTGCCAGCTTAGGGGTTTGACACGCGTATATAGAATGAATGTTGAACGTATAATGAATAGTAATATGCTAATAGGCATTGTATTAGTAATAACTGTCATACCTATGTCAACACCCGGCAAGACATTATATAGAGTAGAAAATATTGGGGCAAAGGAATGGCACAGCAGATGTGGGTTGCGCCTGGGTTATTCGCTGGCAGCTAAAATAGCTAAAATAGCTTCACAATGTCTGCTTTGCCAACAACATAACCCAGGCAAGACGCCCACAGTGACTGCTGCTACGGGACCCCAACCATAGGGCCCGTTTGTACACCTACAAATGGACTTTATACAAATGCCTGAATGTATGGGATCTAATTATGTTTTAGTTATAGTATGTTTGTTCTCGCGATGGGTGGAGGCGTATCCCACCCGACGGAATGATGCTGTTATTGTTGTAAAATTGTTGTTGTGTGAATACATACCCAGGTTTGGGATACCAGAGATTTTATCAAGTGATAATGGGCCTCATTTTACCGCTAAAGTGATAAAGGAACTGCTGAAGACCTTACAATGCAACCATTACCTTTCCTGCCCATACCAGCCCCAGTCTACTGGGGCGGTGGAAAGACAAAACGGTATTCTGAAAAACAAACTAGCTAAATTATGTGAAGAAACCAGTTTGAAATGGCCTGAAGCTCTATCCTTGGCGCTCATGACTATATGCTCTTACCCTAACCGTACCACCTCCCTCTCTCCTTATGAAGTTATAATGGGACGTCCTATGCGCCTCCCAGTGGCCCCACCTTTGTCTGCTAAGGAAATGGACATCCACGCTATGGATGAGGGAATGATTACATACTGTATAGCGCTCACTAATTCTCTCAAAAGCTTGCATATACAGGTAGTAGAAGCTCAGAAAAAGCCCACCATTGAAGACTGCCATCAATACCAGCCCGGGGACCTAGTCCTAGTAAAGACCTTCAGGAGAAAGAACTGTTTGGAACCTCGATGGGAGGGGCCTTTCCAAGTCCTGCTCACCACCCATACGGCCGTGGAGGTTGAAGAACGAACCTTGTGGATCCACGCATCGCACGTCAAGCGGATGCTGACCTCTGACGGAAGTGCTTGTGCAAGAACTTTAACTGAGCCGTCAGAATGCTGACTCTGATTTGGATCCTGTCCTGCGTGGTCCTTGCAGGGGCATGGAATACCAATTCTGCGGTTCAACGAATGCAGGCCGCAGCCTCGCATGTTAATCGGACTAAATGTTGGATTTGTACTCATTTTCCTGTTAACCCCTCCTCGTCAGAGATGCATTTTTTTGGCTTTCCCCTCAGATTCTACATGGTCCCTAGGTAATACAGGGGCCCTCATTCATCGAACGCCCATTTGCAGACAGGAGCCCACCTTTGTGGTTGTTAAGGGGCCGGCCTGGCTATGCGTCAGGAGAAATTATACCAAGGGTAGTACTCGGGTGGGCGAATTGCCATTGGGTTCCTGTGCCTACCTTGCTGATTATGACTACCAGGAGGGCCGATTTCGGTTCCACAACCAGTCTGGTCCTATGACCACCTTTTGGGAGTGCAAGGCCAATGAGATGGTGTGTCTTTCGCAGGTCCCGAGATCTGAGGATAGTCTCACATACTTGAACATGGGGCGGGTGTGATTGCCAACGATCATACAATCTCACCTCAAATAATTCCACCTCCACTTGGACCTCTAATGGCTACTACACTGAAGAATCTGGGCCTTGCAATTACAAAAATCAGTCCGGTTGCCCTGACTTGTTGGCCCTGCGAGCGTTGCAGCTCAGTCAGACCTGCCGCATCCGCTCTGTCTGCCAACTACAGAACCTTCAGAATCCTGGTGGCAAGCCAGTTATCTATTCCCTCCCTCTCCTCAGGAATCAGGACCCCACTGAGGATGAAGCCCGGCGACTAGGATACATAGAACTTGGCTAAGGGTGGTGGATTGTCCTTGTAGGACAAAAGGGGGGAAGTGTGGTGGCCTAGCCAACTATAGGGAACCCATTTAGTGCTAAAAGGGTTAATGGAGAAGTTGAATTATATGCATAGGCCTAAGAGAAAAATACTGCAGCCTTGAGAACAATACCATCTTGTCTGACCACAGTTGTAGGATGAGCCCTGAGACATTCCATTTTGTTCTTTCTCAGGCCAATGTAATCAGGATTGTGATAAGCATTTGCGAAAGCACTACGTCTGTTGTGCTTGGAATGAAAATTTACTGAAATATGGATTGGTCAGTTAACTTATGCAAATAAGCGGATAGGTTTGTGCAAAATTTACTGATTGGCTGTAAAAATGCTTTTAACAGGTCTGTGTGTATTCTGCTACGAGACAGTACAATAGCTCTCGTTGTGTTGTCTCCCTTGTGCACAAGTAATAAATGGGGTTTTTACGTATTAATGATGCCTTGGTGTGATTAATCTCCTACAGTTTCTTGGAGGTCCCACCGAGATGACTAACACCTAGGGTTGGGTCACGGAGCGTCAGCGTTAGGACCTCGCGTTTCAAGGACTCCTCAGTCTGCTGCAGCCCGATTTGGGCTTCTGGGGTTCGTTGACCCACGAGCTGCTTCTGCCTGCCTGTGGCTGACTCTTAGGGTAAGTCATCTAATTAAGTGTTTAGGAGATTAGTTGTCGCGGTCCGGGACCGCTTTGGCCAGAATATACTCGGGGTTGGAGCCCCTGGAGTCTAGGTTTAGTTTAGTGTTATTAACGATGCCTTGGTGTGATTAATCTCCTACACAAGCGCTGTTCACCCATTACCCCTGTGCTCGCTGACCTACCTTGGCACCCAGTCCAAAAACACCTTGATTTTGAAATCCTTATACTTGTTTTCAAATCCCTCCACAGTCTCTCCCCTCCCAACTTCTGTAACCTTCTGAAGCCCCACAACCTTCTGGCTTCTCTGCACTTCTCCAATTCTGACCTCTTGCGCACACTCAATTCTCATCGCTCTGCCCTTGGCAGCCGTGCCCTCAGCTGCCTGGGCCTAAGCTCTGGATTTATTCCTTAAACATCTCCACCTCCTTACCTCTCTCTCGTCCTTTAAGACACTGCTTAAAATGTTTTCCTTTGACCAAGCTTTTGGCCACCTGACTTCTTATGTGGCCTGGTGTCAAATATTGCTTTCTAACACTCCCATGAAGCACCTTGGGCTGTTTTAATCTGTTAAAGGTGCTATATAAGTGCAAATTCTTGTTGTTATGTCCTTTCACGCACACATGATTTTCCATTCTGATATTGTCACCAGTTCAGGCTTTTCTGTAGCTCTCACTGCTATCCTGCCTGAAATGAACAAAAGGCACAGACTGGGAATGGAGCCTGGGTTCCTAAAGCCCAGCTGACACCAGTAAACCCAAGGTTGAGATCAGTAACAGAATGAGCTAGTTCCTTTGGGGTTAAAAACAGACTGTGTTTCAGAGAGTCGACTTACTGCCTGGTGTTAGATCAGAGGCTAAATTCAACTCCACTGCCAAAAGGAGTGTTTCGGGAGCAGATCTGGGTGGTGCAGTGGGAACAGGGTTTAAATCCTGCCCAACCCAACAGAACAAGCCGCTTGTGTCAGTTGGGCTGTGAGTCCTATTACGAAAAGAGGTTGCCTTTTCCTACATTACAACAGTGACCATACTTGAAAAGTGCTTCATTGGTCAGGAAGCGCTATGGTACATCCTGAGGTCATGCGAGGTGGTTCATTGACACTTGGGGCACTGTGAATTGTTCTGGCCTCCATAATCATAAAAAGCATATACAGGCAATGGAGAAAGATTTACTACAATGATACCAGAACTGAGAAGTCTTAACTATCAAGAAAGATAGAACAGGCTGAGGCTCTTTTCTTTGGAAAAGAGAGACTGAGGGTGGCCTGACATAAATCTTTAAGACCATGAAGGGGTTTGTAGCCGTTGAGAAGCGGTTTCCACTTGCGGACAAGACCAGGACCAAGTGGGCCATCAATATAAGATAGTCACTATTAAATCCAATCAGGAATTCAGGAGAAACTTCAATTACCCAGTGAGTGATGAGAGAGTGGAACTCATTACCATAGGAAGTGGTCGAGGTAAATAAGGGGAAGCTAGGTAAACACATGAGGGAGAAAGGAACAGAAGAATATGTTATTAGGGTGAGATAAGGAATGACGGGAGGAGGCTTGTGTGGAACATAAGCATGGGCATAGACTGGTTAGGCCAAATACTAGGTAAATACTTCAGAACTGTTGTGTCAGATGTTTTGAGAACCAGGAGGCCTCACATGAGCAGAGGGAACTGCAATGCGACACTTGCAGGGTGAAGGTTACTCGGGCTATATATTTTCATCCCAGAAGACTGCTGCCAGTTTTAAGGTATCTTGTTGGACAGTGTAGAGGCAACTTTACTCTGTATCTAACCCATGCTGCAGCTGATTGGGGAAGTTGCAAATTGCTTCCAAAGCTGAACTGTTCCTCTCACACCAATTGCTAACGATCTGATGCCCCGATTCCGAGGACTGCTCGCAGTCAGCATTCACCAGCCTCCAGCACATTCCAAGCCATGTAACAGCAGGTCCGCACTGATCCCCTCTCATCTCTGAAGAGAGAATCATTCAACACCAAAAGAAGCCCTCAAGGCCTGTCACCAATCTCCGTCCATGGAAGAGGTGTGCCAGGCCCCGGGGCTCCTACTAAATCCTCCTTTTATTACACTCCCATTTTAGCTTTCAGCTTTTTTGGAGGGTCCTCCATTTTACTTCTCGATCGACCACATTCTTTTCTGTGTCAGATTTATGCAGTCCCCCCTCTTTCCCTTTGTTTCTTTTCTCTCTGTTCCTTTTCCTTTTCCTTTTCTCTTTCATCAATTCTACCAACCACTAATTACACAAAGAGAAACACATTTACGGTATGACATTATAAACATTTTAAGATCCTCTGAATCTCACATTAGTCAACAGGCGCTGGCTGCAGGATGACAGAGGGTGAAATTTAACAGGGTTGTAATGATTTCTAACTTAAGTCGTGACTCGATTCAACAAATTAGTTTCGAGCAAAAAACACACAAGGTATAGTATCAAACCCCTCTGATCCAGCTCAAGCAATGTTTAACAGTTTGCACTGGCTCCTCTAGATCCAGAGCATCCATTGTTTGACCTTCCACATGGTTAGCACTGTATCCTTTGAGTCCAGTGCAGGCAAAATTTAACACCTTACCTTCCTGCCAATCAAAGCGTCATTTTCTCACCTGGTTTTCAAAGTAATACTTACATGTAAAGCATAAAACCAGCTTCATCAGACAGGACAAAAGAAGGAAAAGAAGGGAGTACATCATACTTCCACTGCTGGCTGATCACAAATTAATAACTTGTCTGTAGGGTTGGGGAAGCGTCTGTCTGATAAATGTTTCAAAACAGGCGAGAATATTTTCCCACTAACTCGTGCTGGACTGGGTGCTTCTTCAGGAGAATGTTCACAGTCTGTGCTCCGTCTGCAAGGGAGCTCCAATGTCTTCTACCTTTAAGGCTGCAATTTGACAAGTTGATCCTTGCAAGTGCCCCACCCTACAACCCCCTCCAGTCCATCAGTGTTCACTTTTCTGAAAAAGCTCGCTCCTTCTCTGCACAATTACGCCTCTTGTGTTAGGCTGAATAATCCTTCCTGTAATTAGCCTGGGTGCCTGCGATTCCAGTCAGCCTACGAGATTGTTCAAGCCTGTCCCTCAGCTAGTGTCAATGACTGAGTAATGACTCACGCTGTATATTGGTGAATGGCTCAGGGAAGTCTTAATGGGACAGTAAACAGCATCCAGTTTCCCGTAATCAGACATCCACATGAATTCAACACAGAAGGCACGAACCCAGTAGCTACACACTGCGCTGATATACCCAAAACACTCACTGTAAATCTCTGTGATAGATCCCACACCCCTTACTGTAAAACTCTCTGATACACCTCACACCCTTTACTGTAAAACTCTAATATACACCACACCCATGATTGTAAAAGTCTGTGATGTACCAATACATCTTACTGTAAAACCCTGATATACCCCACACACTTCACTGTAAAACTCAATATACCCCACACACCTCACTTTAAAACTCTCTGATGTACCCATGACATTCACTGTAAAACTCTGTGAGAGACTGATATACCCCACACACCTCACTGTAAAACTCTGTGATATACCCATAAAACTCACTATAAAACTCACTGATATACCCATAACACTCACTGTAAAACTCTCTGATATACCCAACACCCCTCACTGTAACACTCTCTGATATACCCATTACCCTCATTGTAAAACTATCTGATACACTCCACACCCTCACTGTAAACCTCTGATATAGCCATACCCCTCACTGTAAAAATCTCTGATATACCCACACCCCTCACTGTAAAAGTCTGTGATATACCAATAGAACATACTGTAAAACCCTGATATACTCCACACGCTTCACTGTAAAAGTCTCTGTTATACCCCTCACTGTAAAACTCTCTGATATACTCACACCCCTCCCTGTAAAACTCACTGATATGCCCCACACATCTAATTTTAAATCCTCTGATATACTCCACACCCCTCATTGTAAAACTCTCTGATATACCCCACACCCCTCACTGTAAAACTATCTGATATACCCACACACCTCACTGTAAAACTCTTTGATATACCCATACCGCGCACTGTAAAACTCGCTGATATACCCACACCCCTCACTATAAAAGTCTGTGATATACTACACACCCTTACTGTAAAACTCTCTGATATGTCCACACCCTCACAGTAAAACTCTCTGATATACCCACACTCCTCATTGTAAAACTCTCTGATATACCCATGCACCTCACTGTAAAACTCTCTGATATACCCACACTCCTCATTGTAAAACTCTCTGATATACCCACACACCTCACTATAAAACTCTCTGATATACCCACACTCCTCATTGTAAAACTCTCTGATACACTCCACACCCTTACTGTAAACCTCTGATATACCCCACACCCCTCACTGTAAAACTTTCTGATATACCCACACCCCTCACTTTAAAAGTCAGTGATATACCAATACACCTTACTGTAAAACCCGATATACTCCACACCCCACACTGTAAAAGTCTCTGATATACCCCACATCCCTCACTGTAACACTCTCTGATATACCCATATTCCTTACTGTAAAACTCTCTGATATACCCATACCCCTCACTGTAAAACTCTCTGATATACCCATACCCCTCACTGTAAAACTCTCTGACACACTCCACACCCTTACTGTAAACCTCTGATATACCCCACACCCCTCACTGTAAAACTCTCTGATATACCCACACCCCTCACTTTAAAAGTCTGTGATATACCAATACACCTTACTGTAAAACCCGATATACTCCACACCCCACACTGTAAAACTCTCTGATATACCCCACACCCCTCACTGTAAAACTCTCTGATATACCCATACCCCTCACTGTAAAACTCTCTGATATACCCATACACCTTACTGTAAAGGTCTGTGACATACCAATACACCTTACTGTAAAACTCTGATATACTCCACACTCCTCACTGTAAAACTCTCTGATATACCCATACCCCTCACTGTAACACTCTCTGATATACCCATACCCCTCACTGTAACACTCTCTGATATACCCATACCCCTCACTGTAAAACTCTCTGATATACCCATACCCCTCACTGTAAAACTCTCTGATATACCCATACCCCTCACTGTAACACTCTCTGATATACCCATACCCCTCACTGTAACACTCTCTGATATACCCATACCCCTCACTGTAACACTCCCTGATATACCCATACCCCTCACTGTAAAACTCTCTTATATACCCACACCCCTCATTGTAAAACTCTCTTATATACCCACATCCCTCACTGTAAAAGTCTGTGATATACCAATACACCTTACTGTAAAACCCGATATACTCCACACCCCACACTGTAAAACTCTCTGATATACCCCACATCCCTCACTGTAAAAGTCTGTGATATACCAATACACCTTACTGTAAAACCCTAATATACTCCACACCCCTCAATGTAAAAATCTCTGATATACCCACACCCCTCATTTTTAAACTCTCTGATATAGCAACACACCTGATTTTAAACCCTCTGATATACTCCACACACCTCACTGTAATACTCTCTGATATGCCCAACACCCCTCACTGTAAAACTCTCTGATATACTCATACTCCTTACTGTAAACCTCTCTGATATACCCATACCCCTCACTGTAACAATCTCTCATATACGCCACACCCCTCACTGTAAACCTCTCTGATATACCCATACCCCTCACTGTAACACTCTCTGATACACTCCACATCTTCACTGTAAAACTCTCTGATATACTCATAACACTCACTGTAAAACTCTGTGATAGATCCCACACCCTTTACTGTAAAACTCTGATATACACCACACCCCTCATTGTAAAAGTCTGTGATGTACCAATACATCTTACTGTAAAACCCTGATATACCCCACACACCTCACTGTAAAACTCTCTGATATACCCATAAAACTCACTATAAAACTCACTGATATACCCATAACACTCACTGTAAAACTCTCTGATATACGCAACACCCCTCACTGTAACAATGTCTGATATACACCACACACCTCACTGTAACACTCTCTGATATACCCATTACCCTCACTGTAAAACTCACTGATACACTCCACATCCTCACTGTAAACCTCTGATATCCCCTACACCCCTCACTGTAAAAATCTCTGATATACCCATACCCCTCAATGTAACACTCTCTGACACACTCCACACCCTTACTGTAAACCTCTGATATACCCACACCCCTCACTGTAAAAGTCTGTAATATACCAATACACCTTACTGTAAAACCCGATATACTCCACACCCCTCCATGTAAAAGTATCTGATATACCCACACACCTCACTGTAAAACTCTGTGATAGACCCCACACCACTTATTTTAAAACTCTCTGATATACCCCACACAGCTCAACTGTAAAACTCTCTTATATACCCAACACCCTTCACTGTAAAACTCTCTGATATACCCAACACCCCTCACTGTAAAAGTCAGTGATATACCAATACACCTTACTGTAAAACTCGATATACTCCACACCCCACACGGTAAAAGTCTCTGATATACCCCACACCCCTCACTGTAAAACTCTCTGATATACCCATATTCCTTACTGTAAAACCCTCTGATATACCCATACCCCTCACTGTAAAACTCTCTGATACACTCCACACCCTTACTGTAAACCTCTGATATACCCCACACCCCGCACTGTAGAACTCTCTGATATACCCACACCCCTCATTGTAAAACTCTCTTATATACCCACATCCCTCACTGTAAAAGTCAGTGATATACCAATACACCTTACTGTAAAACCCTAATATACTCCACACCCCTCAATGTAAAAGTCTCTGATATACCCACACCCCTCATTTTTAAACTCTCTGATATAGCCACACACCTGATTTTAAACCCTCTGATATACTCCACACACCTCACTGTAATACTCTCTGATATACTCATACTCCTTACTGTAAACCTCTCTGATAGACCCATACCCCTCACTGTAAAACTCTCTGATATACTCATACTCCTTACTGTAAACCTCTCTGATAGACCCATACCCCTCACTGTGAAACTCTCTGATATACCCAACACTCCTCACTGTAAAACTCTCTGATATACCCAACACCCCTCACTGTAAAACTCTCTGATATACCCCACACTCCTCACTGTAAAACTCTCTGATATACCCAACACCCCTCACTGTAAAACTCTCTGATATACTCCAAACCCTTACTGTAAACCTCTGATACACCCCACATCCCTCACTGTAAAACTCTCTGATATACCCCACACATCTTTCTGTAATACTCTCTGATATGTACCCTACACCCCTTACTGTAACACTCTCTGATATACCCCACACCCCTCACTGTAAAACTCTCTGATATACCCCACACATCTTACTGTAAACTCTCTGACATATACCCCACACCCCTTACTGTAAAACTCTCTGATATACCCCACACATCTTTCTGTAATACTCTCTGATATGTACCCTACACCCCTTACTGTAAAACTCTCTGATATACCCCACACCCCTCACTGTAAAACTCTCTGATATACCCCACACATCTTACTGTAAACTCTCTGACATATACCCCACATCCCTCACTGTAAAACTCTCTGATATACCCCACACATCTTTCTGTAATACTCTCTGATATGTACCCTACACCCCTTACTGTAAAACTCTCTGATATACCCCACACCCCTTACTGTAAAACTCTCTGATACACTCCACACCACCCACTGTAAAACACTCTGATATACCCACACACCTCACTGTAAAAGTCTCTGATATAATCAACACCCCTCACTGTAAAACTCTCTGATATACCCCACAGTCCTCACTGTAAAACTCTCTGATATACTCCACACTCCTCACTGTAAAACTCTCTGATATAACCAACACCCCTCACTGTAAAACTCTCTGATATACCCCACACTCCTCACTGTAAAACTCTTTGATATACCCCACACCCTCACTGTAAAACTCTGATATACTCACAGCCCTCACTGTAAAACACTCTGATATACCCATACCCCCTACTGTAAAACTCTCTGATATATTCCACACCTTTACTGTAAAAGCCCCTGACATACCCCACACACCTCCCTGTTAAACTCTCTGATATGCCCACACCCCTCACAGTAAAACTCTCTGATATACCCCACCCCCCTCACTGTAAATCTCTCTGACATACCCCACCCCCCTCACTGTAAATCTCTCTGACATACCCTCACACCTCACAGTAAAACTCTCTGATATACCCACACCCCTCACTATAAAAGTATGTGATATACCCCACACCCTCACTGTAAAACTCTCTGATATACCCACAGCCCTCACTGTAAAAATCTCTGATATACCCATACCACTTACTGTAAAACTCTCTGTTATATTCTACATCCTTACTGTAAAACACTCTGATATGACCAGAAACCTCACTGTAAAACTTTCTGATATACTCCACACCCTTACTGTAAAAGCCTTTGACATACCCCACACACACCCCTGTTAAACTCTCTGATATACCCACACCCCTTACTGTAAAACTGTCTGATATACCCACACCCCTTACTGTAAAACTGTCTGATATACCCACACCCCTTACTGTAAAACTGTCTGATATACCCACACCCCTTACTGTAAAACTGTCTGATATACCCACACCCCTTACTGTAAAACTGTCTGATATACTCCACACCCCTTACTGTAAAACTGTCTGATATACCCACACCCCTTACTGTAAAACTGTCTGATATACCCACACCCCTTACTGTAAAACTGTCTGATATACTCCACACCCCTTACTGTAAAACTCTCTGATATACTCCACACCCCTTACTGTAAAACTCTCTGATATACTCCACACCCCTTACTGTAAAACTCTCTGATATACCCACACTCCTCACTGTAAACAAAAACAAAAATAGCTGGAAAATCTCAGCAGATCTGACGGCATCTGCGGAGAGGAATACAGTTAAAGTTTCAGCCCGTATGACTCTTCATCAGAACTAAGGAAATATAGAAATGAGGTGAAATATAAGCTGGTTGTTGTGGGTGAGACAGTTGGAGCTGGATAGAGGGCCAGTGATAGGTGGAGGCAAAGAAGAGATTGCCAAAGATGTCATAGACAAAAGGGCAAAGGGGTGTTGACGGTGGTGATATTATACCAATACACCTGACTATAAAGCTCCCTGATATACCCATACCCGCTACTGTAAAACTTTCTGATATTCTCTACACCATCACTGTAAAACTCTCTGATATATCCATACACCTTACTGTAAAACTCTCTGATATACCCAGACACCTCACTGTAAAACCTTTTGATACACTCCACACCCCCTACTGTAAAACACTCTGATATACTCCACACCCCTCACTGTAAATCTCTGATATACCCCACACCCCTCACAGTAAAACTTTATGATATACCCACACCCCTCACTATAAAAGTATGTGATATACCCCACACCCTCACTGTAAAACTGTCTGATATATCCCAGACACCTCACTGTAACACTCCCTGATATACCCACACACCTCACTGTAACACTTCCTGATATACCCACACACCTCACTGTAACACTCCCTGATATACCCACACACCTCACTGTAACACTCCCTGATATACCCACACACCTCACTGTAACACTCCCTGATATACCCACACACCTCACTGTAAATCTCTGATATACCCACACACCTCACTGTAACACTCCCTGATATACCCACACACCTCACTGTAAATCTCTGATATATCCCAGACACCTCACTGTAAAACTCTCTGATATACCCTACACACCTCACTGTAAAACACCCTGATATACTCCACACCCTTCACTGTAAAACTCTCTGATATACTCCACACCCTTAACTGTAAAACTCTCTGATATACTCCACACCCCACACTGTAAAACTCTCTGATATGCCCACAGCCCTCACTGTAAATCTCTCTGATATACCCCACACCCCTCACTGTAAAACTCTCTGATATACCCACAGCCCTCACTGTAAAACTCTCTGATATACCCATACCCCCTACTGTAAAACTCTCTGATATACTCCATACCCTTACTGTAAAAGCCCCTGACATACCCCACACACCCCCCTGTTAAACTCTCTGATATACCCACACCCCTCACTGTAAAACTCTCTGATCTCTCCCTCACACCTCACTGTAAAACTCTCCGATATACCCACACCCCTTACTGTAAAACTCTCTGATATACTCCACACCCTTACTGTAAAAGCCTATGACATACCCCACACACCTCCCTGTTAAACTCTTTGATATACCCACACCCCTTACTGTAAAACACTCTGATATACCCACACACCTCACTGTAAAACTCTCTGATATGCCACACCCCTCACAGTAAAACTCTCCGATATACCCACACACCTCACTGTAAAACTCTCTGATATACCCACACTCCTCACTGTAAACAAAAACAAAAATAGCTGGAAAATCTCAGCAGGTCTGACGGCATCTGCGGAGAGGAATACAGTTAAAGTTTCAGCCCGTATGACTCTTCATCAGAACTAAGGAAATATAGAAATGAGGTGAAATATAAGCTGGTTGTTGGGGGTGGGACAGGTAGAGCTGGATAGAGGGCCAGTGATAGGTGGAGGCAAAGAAGAGATTACTAATGGTGCCATAGACAAAAGGACAAAGGGGTGTTGACGGTGGTGATATTATACCAATACACCTTACTGTAAAACTCCCTGATATACCCATACTCCTGACTATAAAGCTCCCTGATATACCCATACCCGCTACTGTAAAACTCCCTAATATTCTCTACACCATCACTGTAAAACTCTCTGATATACCCATACACCTTACTGTAAAACTCTCTGATATATCCCAGACACCTCACTGTAAAACTCCCTGATATACCCACACACCTCACTGTAAAACTCTGATATACCCTACACCCCTCATTTTAAAACTCTCTGATGTACTCCACACCCCTCACTCTAAAACTCTGATATATCCCACATCCCTCACTGTAACACTGATTTTCCCCCTACCCCTCACTGTAACACTCTGGTATGTACCATACCCCTCACAGTAACACTGTCTAATATACCCCACACTCCTTATTGTAACACTCTGATTTATCCCACATCCTCACTGTAACACTGATATAACCCACACCCCTCATTGTAACACTCTCTGATTTACCCCATTGTAAACTCTGATACACTCCACACCCCACACTGTAACACTCTGATTTACCGCACACCACTCACTCTAACACTGATATATCCCACGCCCCTCACTTTGACAATCTTCTTGCCAGTATACATGCAGTCAGTGGAAAAGCTTTACTCTGTAACTAACCCTGTGCTGTACCTGCCCTGGGAGTGTTTGGAACTGAGTCAGTGTATAAGTTGCTAGAATTTCATTTGTTTGCACAATTTTAGTGTAGGGTTGAGGGTCGCAACGTTTTTTTAGAGGATAGGAACTTCTGTCATAATCGCCAATTCCAGTCTCTCCATGGTAACACAACTGTGTTATTTGTTCCTTACCAATAGGAAATGCTCACTCCATGACCATAGCGTTAGTGCTTTACAATCTGACCACTTGGTCCATCGCACTGAGGGAACACCCTAGAAATTCCATGATCACATGACACAGAGCTGCTACCATTTTCAATGGTCCACCAGACTCCACATCAACCCAATTGTCTAAACACAGCCTGAGCACCCACCCTCCACAACTTTCACTGGGGTATAGGTTCCACACACACTGACTCTCACTGGGGTACGGGTCCTACAAACACTGACTCTCACTGGGGTATGGGTCCCAGACACACTGACTCTCACTGGGGTACGGGTCCTACACACACTGACTCTCACTAGGGTACGGGTTCCACACACACTGACTCTCACTGGGGTATGGGTCCTACACACACTGACTCTCACTGGGGTACGGGTTCCACACACACTGACTCTCATTGGGGTACGGGTTCCACACACACTGACTCTCACTGGGGTACGGGTTCCACACACACTGACTCTCACTGGGGTACGGGTTCCACACACACTGACTCTCACTGGGGTACGGGTTCCACACACACTGACCCTCGCTGGCATGTGGATTCTACAGATATTAGTTGTGCTGCAGTATCTGATACATGTGCTCTATCTTTATGATCTGGTTTAAAAACTGCAACTAGTTACTGTTGAACCTGCTTCCATCGCCCTTTCAGGCAGTGCACTCTAAATCACAACAACTGACTGAGTGATACTCATCTCCCTCCTCTTAAATCTGGATCCTCTGGCTACCGAACTTGTGCCACTAGAAACACATTTTTACACTCTCACTTTTCTGTGCAGCAAGTAGTTGAGATCTGGGATGTACTGTCCTGTATGGTCATGGATACGGATTCAGTAATAGTCTTCAAAAGGGAATTCTCTAAATTCTGGCCTAGCCAGCAACATCCACATCCCATGACTGAATTTTTAAAAATTGAGGAAGAAAAACTGCAGGCGTTTGGGGAAAGAGCGGTAGAGTGGGACTTCGAAAGATCCAGCACAGACTCAGTGGGCTGAATGGCATCCTTTTGTGCCACTATTTTACCATTCTGTGAAGCCACTGATCACTGGCTGATCTTGTCACTCCTCCATAGACTGGGGCACTGAGGCCAATTCTAGTGCCTAACGCTTTCCTAGATGAGAACAGCTGACTGAGCGCAAATTGGGTCAAAAGCTGATAAAAAACCTTACCCCAGAGCCATCAGGAGAACTCCAGCATTGCAAAGGTTAATAAACTAGGCCCCTCCCCACCCCACCCCACCCCACCTAGACGCTGAACGAAACCCAGGCCCTGGATATTTCTCAGCTGGAATTGCACAGGCTGCTAACTGTGCCATGTGACTTTTCACCCCCTTGGCAAGCTTAAGTCTCATTCCATCGCCTGCACTGGACTCTCTACATCACATCAGTATGTGTGGGGAAGATCACAGACTTCCTCCCGCACAACTCATGGCAGACAGCAAGCTGACACATCGACAGGACAAAGGACGCAATTGTTGCCCTCAGCGAGCGTGCTCAGGATGAGGTCGGGTATGACATTATTGCGATTTGCTCCCTCATTCACAAGTAGCACGTGGACCAGCCACCCTACCCAGGTGAGTCAGCTTTGGAAAGATGTGCGCTCACAATAAATCACGTTGCTTTCTAAACCGTGCTGAAGAAAATCCCAGAATATTAAGTCCTATATTAATCATCATTATCCAACTTCCTTCCTGTACAGGACATTCCTATAGGTCCAAGCAGCTCTATGTTAATATTGGATTCTGCTGAATAATTAACCAGCTTTCAGCTTCTCACTATATGTCACAACATTCCCTCTCTTGATTTTATCAATTATACTAGATTCACTGCTCCTCAGAACTTTCCTCTCACATTTCTTCTAAGCCTCAAACACCCAATCCAGTCATTCTGCATCCTGACTTTGTTGAACAAAGACCATACTTGCATTTATAAAGCACCTTTCGCAACATCGGAACGTATCAAATTGCTTTACAACCAAGGAAGAACTTTTAGAAGTTCAGTCACAGGGGCAGCCAATTTATGCAGAGTAAGTTCCCACAAACAGCAATGTGACAATGACCAGATAATCTGTTTTAGTGATGTTGGTGAGGAATAAATATTGGTCCCAGGACACCAGAACTCATCTGCTGTTGTTCGAATAGTGGTCACAACATCTTTTACATCCACTTCAGTGGATGGACAGTGCCTCGATTTAATGTTTCATCTATAAGGTGACACCTCTGACAGTGCTGCTCTCCCAAAGTACTGACCCTCGGACAGCGCAACACTCCCTCAGTACTGACCCTCCGACAATGCAGCACTCCCTCAGTACTGACCCACAAACGGTGTGGCATTCCCTCAGTACTGACCCTCCAGCAGTGTAGCACTCTCTCAGTACTGACCTTCTGACAGTGCAGCACCCCCACAATACTGACCCTCTGACAGTGCAGCACTCCCTCAGTGCTGACCCTCCGACAGTGCAGCATCCCTCAGTACTAACCCTCTGACAGTGCAGTGCTCGTTCAGTACTGACCTTCCAACAGTGTAGCATTCCCTCAGCACTGATCCTCTGACAGTGCAGTACTCCCTCAGTACTCACCCTCTGACAGCGCAACATTCCCTCAGTACTTACCCTCCAACAGTGCAACACTCCTTCAATACTGACCCTCTGACATGGAGCACTCCCTCAGTACTGACCCTTCAACTGTGCAGCACTCCCTCAGTACCGACCTTCCAACCGTGCGGTACTCCTTTAGTACTGAACCTCCGACAGTGCAGCACTTCCTCAGTACTGACCCTCTGACAGCGCAGCACTTCCTCAGTACTGACCCTCCAACAATGCAGCACTCTCTCAGTACTGACCCTCCGACAGTGCAGCACTCCCTCAGTGTTGACCCTCTGACAGTGCAGTGCTCCCTCAGTGCTACACTGGAAGTGTCAGCATGATTGTGGGCTGAAGTCTCTGTATTGTAGCCCTTTTCCCCTATTTATTTCCAATATAATAATCAGCAGAAGCCAAAGTGACTCAATTAATAGTTACATTATTACATTATTTACAATTTTCACTCCTCCAGAGATATCTCCACCACTTGTATGACTCACATGCACTGATATCCCTGGAATCTGGTAAAGGTTTTGCATGGCTATAAGGAAACCAAAGCTGGGACCTGAATATCCAAGAAGGACAGAAAGCTGGGAAAATGTGGTTGAGTAGCTCTGTTAATTAAAGAGGGCATTAGTACCATCATGAGTGATGACCTTCGTTCTAAAGTTGAAGAAGTGGAATCAGTTTGGGTGGAAATAAGAAACTGAAAGGGGCAGAAAACATTGGTGGACTTTGTTTATAGGCCACCAAACAGCAGTGGTAATGTAAATCACAATATAAATCATGAACTTAGAGGTCCGTGTAACAAGGCTAATACAGTAGTCATGGGGGATTTCAATCTACATATAGACTGGGTAAGCCTAATCAGTACTAATGTTGTGAAGGACAAATTCTTGCAATGTATGCGAGATGGTTTTTTAGAGCAGTACGCTGAGGAACCAACTCAGGAATGGGCTATTTTAGATCTAGTATTGTGCAATGAAAAAGGGTTCATTAATAATCTTGTTCTAAAGGAGCCTTTAGGAAAGAGTGACCATAATATGATAGAATTTTACATTAAGTTTGAAAGTGATGCTGTTCAATCAAAGAAGAGTCTTAAATCTAAACAAAGGAACGTTCTGTTGAAGGGTCATGTGGACTCGAAACGTCAACTCTTTTCTTCTCCACCGATGCTGCCAGACCTGCTGAGTTTTTCCAGGTAATTCTGTTTTTGTTTTGGATTTCCAGCATCCGCAGTAGTTTTTTGTTTTTATTTTCTCTGTGGTCTCTGTACTGTAAAACCTTCTTCCCTCTACCCCTCCATTTACTGTCTGAGTGTAGAGTGTGTACAAATAAACTAACCCTTTTAGTTCATCCTATCTCGATTTTTCTCTGGGGTTATTAATAGAAACTTGGATCACACCAAAACTGAGGGGTTGGGGAAATACATCACTGCTTATAAAGAGGGAACAAATCAAAACACCTTTCTGTTTACAGATGGGTGATGAGAGGAGAAATCAGTGCTGTTGAAATTAAACCCCCTCCTGTCCGTAACAGAATTTAGAGAGGCCAGGCGAGTGGGAAAAAATTTGGTAGATGGAATAAAATGTGGAGAAAAAAAACTTTGATAGGAAAAACAGAAATAGGGAGTATTTCTTAAATGGTGAGAGGCTAGGGAGTGTTGAACTTCAAAGGAACTTGGGTGTCCTTGTTCATGAGTCACTGGAAGCTAACATGTAGGTTCAGCAAACAATTAAGAATACAAATGATAAGTTGGCCTTTATTACAAGAAGATTTGAGTATAGGAGTAAAGATGTACTGTAATTATATAGAGCTTTGGAGAGACCACACCTGGAGTATTGTGTGCAGTTTCGGTCTCCTTACCTAAGGAAGTATATACTTGCCATAGAGGGAATGCAATGAAGGTTCACCAAACTAATACCTGGGATGGAGGGATTGTCCTACGAGGAAAGGTTAAATAGACTGGGCCTTTATTCCCTGGAGTTTAGAAGAATGAGAGGTGACCTTGTTCAAACATACAAAATTTTTACAGGGCTGGACAGGGTAGATGCAGGAAAGATGTTTCCCCTGGCTGGGGGAGGTCTAGAACCAGGGGACACAGTTTCAGAATAAGGGACAGGCCATTTAGGACTGAGATGTGAAGGAATTTCTTCACTGAGGGTGGTGAATCTTTGGAATTCTCTGCCTCAGAGGGCTGTGGAGGCTCAGTCATTGTGTATGTTCAACGTGAAGGGATATGGGCTAGCGCAGGAAAATGTGTTTAAGTAGAAAATCAGCCATGATCTCAGTGAATGGTGTGAAGGGCTGAATGGCCTACTCCTGCTCCTATTTCTTATGTTATGTTCCAGTTCGATCAACTGCACCAGCCATGAGACAGCAATTATAGAAATTTCCTATTTAATTAAAATACTTTGGAACAAATTATGGCATTTTTCACAAACTGCTTGATGAAGGTGGAAATGAATGATTAAAAGCTCTTCACGTTCCAGGTTCATACTGAGGCACCTCACATTCTCAGGAATTTAGATGGTTAACAGGTGATTTGATGGAGGTTTGTAGGATTTTGTGAGGAATTAATGGGGAGAAAATCAAGTTCTGAGGAGCAATGGATGCACTATTATTGATAACATAGAGAGAGGGAAGGTCGGAACACAATGAGATGCTGAAGGCTAAAGACTGGTTAATTGTTTAACTAGAATTCTTTATTAAGATGGAGTTATGTGGCCCATGGGAATGATGTATGGAGGAAGCAACTCAGCTTCGGTAGGTAGCTTCTGGGGACTTTGTGGAGTCATAGGGCAGGATTTTCTGACCCTGCCTTCCGCAGTCCCGCTGAAAGCCAATGGACTTTTGGCTGGGCTGCCGCATCTCCCGTGGTGGATCCCCATCACGGTGGGGCTGGAAAATCCCAGCCATAGAGTCATTATGGCACAGGAGGAGGACATGAGCCTGTTCTGCGACTCAATGAGATCACAGCTTATTGATATCTGAACTCCATTGGCTGTTCTGGCTCCATGGGTGGAATTTTACAGCCTTGTTGCGAGGTGGGCAGGGCTGTATAATGCGGCGAGCTGTTTAAAAGTCCATTGACTTTGGTGGAAGAGGCCATAAAATTCCACCCCACATCATTTACACCCTTGTCTAGCAAAAATCTACCAATCTCAGATTCAAAATGATTAATTGAGCTAGCATCTACTGCTTTTTATGCAAGAGTGTTCAGCACTACTACCAGCCTTTGTGTGAAGAAGTGTTTCCTAACTTGTCTCCTGAACGGCCCTGGCTCCGGTTTTAAGGTTATGTCCCCTTATCCTGGACCTGCCCCACCAGCAGATAAGGTTCCTTTAAATCTACTCTATCAATTCTTTTCAAAATCCTAAAAACTTCAACTTTAACTTCCTATATTCTGGTGAATAGCAATAACAATCTTCTACATTACTGTGGCGCCTTATCACTTGCACAGTGCCAAAGTGCTGTCTGCGATGAGTTCCTCTTGGAATGAAGTGACTGTTGCTATGTGGAGTCCATGGGGGCAGGGGAGGGGGGGCAGATTGTACATGGCCGTTGGAAAGAACAGAATCTTTGGCTGAACAGTATTTTTGTCAGTTTATGGGCTCCTGTATTTCTCATTGGTTTTACTTGGTGCCACCAGTACAGGCAAGTCAGTTACCTCTTCATCTCTGTCCAGTGGCCATCACTGCAGCACCTTTCACACAAAGTCGACCTGTGATGCTACAGATTACCCATATTACCTGCCTGTAATAGTGTACCAGTGATGATATATCACACAGAGGAGCCCATTCGACCCTACAGGTTAATGCCAGTATTTATGCTGCACAGGAGCCTCCTCCCACTCTTCTTTGTTGGTGGTGTAGTGGTAACATCACTAGACTAGTAATCCTAGACACCCAGGCTAATGCTCTGGGGACACAGGTTCAAATCCCACCAAGTTGGCTGGTGGATTTTAAATTCAATTACAAAATCTGGAATTGAAAGCTAGCCTTGGTAACAGTGACCATGAAACCATCTTCAACTGTTGTAAAAACCCATCTGGTTCACTAATGTCCTTTAGGGAAGGAAATCTGCCATCCTTACCTGGTCTGGCCTACATGTGACTCCAGACCCACAGCAATGTGGTTGACTCTTAAATGCCCTCTGAAATAGCCTAGCAAGCCACTCAGTTCAAGAGCAAATGTTGCCCTTTCCAGCGATACCCACATCCCACAAAAGAATTTTTTTTAAAACTTCTATTCCTTTCTCCCTCATGTGTTTATCCAATTGCCCCTAAAATGGATCTATATTATTCACCTCAACCATTCCTTGTGGTAACAAGCTCCACATTCTAACCAGTGTCTGTAAACCATTATACCAATAATCTTGATGTATTAATATTAATATTAATTGATTGGATTAGTGAATCAGGAGTAGTGGTGCACTTTTAACAGTGTATGAGGAAAGAAAGAAAGATTTGCATTTATATAGCACTTTTCACAACCATCAGATGTGGAGCCACTGTTGTAATGTAAGAAACATACAAAACGTAATGTATAAGAAATACATAAGTAATTATGCCTCAGTAATGAAACATTTCTTCATAGATTGATAGAATAGATTTAGAGGAACTTTTTCTGCTGGTGGGACAAGTCCGGGATAAGGGGACATAACCTTAAAACCAGAGCCAGGCCATTGAGGAGAGAAGTTAGTTACACTTCTTCACACAAAGGCTGGTAGTAGTGCTGAACACTCTCACATAAAAAGCAGTAGATGCTAGCTCAATTAATCATTTTGAATCTGAGATTGGTAGATTTTTTTCTAGACAAGGGTGTAAATGATATGGAGTCAGAACAGTGAATCGAGTTAGGATACAGATAAGCCATGATCTCATTGAGTTGCAGAACAGGCTCGAGGGGCTGCATGGCCTCCATCTGTCCTTATTGATGTTTTTTTTGCAGAAAGGTTCTGCAAAGCATTCCCCTGCTCCTTATTGTGCTATCAAACAAATCTTGGAACTCGCTGCCTATAGGGTGGTGGAAGCAGAGACAAAGGATTTTCAAAGAAAATTGATGGGCCCTTAAGGGAAATAAACTTGCAGGACTATGGGGATAGAGTGGAGAATATGACTGACTGGATTGCTCTATAGAGAGCTGGCATAGACTCAATGGGCCGTATGGCCTCCTTCTGTGCTGTAATAACTCTATGAGTGGAATTTTCCATGCCCTTTGGCATCGGACATCATGGCGGACGAGTAAACAATATGGCGGGAAGGCTAAAGATCGGTTTCGCGCTGTCGTGAAGCTAGTTTGTGATTGTCTGTGATACCCTCCGCCGGATGGTGGAATATGATTATAAACCCTGTTTGCCCGAATCACTCTCCCTCACTGGGTCACCCACGCCGACGTGTTTCACAACTGAACACAAGCGATGTGCACCAGGTGAGCTGCACTTCGCTTGGGACTTCGAGGTTTGTTTGCCTACCTTGCTTCAGGCAGCACTCAGTTATTAGCGCCAGGCTTTGCAGGCAGCGCTACATTACTTTTAGGGGAGTCACAGGCAGGTCTCTACCTACCAGACCAGCTGTAAGGCGGGGGTGGCTTTCAACAGCTGCAGGGCTAGGGCTTGCTTGGGGAAGGGAGGTATCCCAGGGTGTGTGTGGGGGCACAAGTTGATCTGTGCAAGTGGCCTCAAGAGAGTGAGGACTGAGGAGGCAGTCTCCAGAGGAGATGAGGCCAGATGGAGATGTGAGGGTGTGTGTGTGAGAGAGTGAGTGGTGATGTCCCTTGAGCTGGCAGTGAGTGAGATGCCAGTGAATGTGTGACGGGCTTGTGAGTGGGTGAGTTTAGAGTGATGAGATGGTTGCCTTAAGCACGGATGAGATCATTCATCCTCTTTCTGCACTGGATGGCCAACCTCTTGTGTACTGATCACCACTAACACCGCCTACCAAGCCGGGGTGGTGACACTGATGGGCCTCCTGTAGCCAGAACAGGGGTAGAGGACATCACAGCGGGCCTCCACAGCGTCCAAAAGGCATTTGAGGGATGTGTCACTTCTTGCCTTTCAGGGCCATGTCTTCTGTGCAGCAGTCCTGGGCTGGAAGGACTGAGAGGTGTGCACATGGCTGCACTTTAAATATGGCACCCAGCTTGAGGAAGCGACGAGGTGATGGTGTGGTGGGCGAATCTGAGGCCGCCTGCCGTGAAACAGCGAGTTTCTCGGGAATGCATGATTAATGAGGCGAGTCTGGGATGATACAGCATGAAAACCCGCCTTTGCAGCCAGCGGGTAAAATGTCCTTTTTCCCACCCACTACTGCATTTTGTGCAAATATGGGATGATTCTGCCCTATGATTCCACGATGTCCCAGTAAGTCTATGCCAATGTCTCACTTATAATTTATCAAATACAGTGTGCTTGTGATACCAAAAAAGCAAAAATGTTCACAGTAATGCCCCAGTAATAATATACCAACAAGCGTCCCAGTAATAGTGTGCTTTTATTCAAGTCGCAGTGTAGTATTGACGTCGTCTGTAACTTAGTGGGTAGCACCCTTGTTTCTAAGTCAAAAGACAAGGCTGAAGCATTCACAACAATCTTCAGCCAGAAGTGCCGAGTGGATGATCCATCTCAACCTCCTCCAGAGGTTCCCAGCATCACAGATGCCAGTCTTCAGCCAATTTGATTCATTCCACGTGATATCAACAAAGGTCTGAAGGCACTGGATACTGCAAAGTCTATGGGCCCTGACAATATTCCAGCAATAGCACTGAAGACTTATGCTCCAGAACTTGCCGCGCCCCTAGCCAAACTGTTCCAGTACAGCTATAACACTGGCGTCTACCTAGCTTTGTGGAAAATTGCCCAGTACACAAAAAGCAGTACAAAACCAACCCAGTCAATTATTGACCCAACAGTCTACTCTAGGTTACCAGTAAAGTGATGAAAATTGTTGTCAACAGTGCTATCAAGCCACAATAACCTGCTCACTGATGCTCAGTTTGGGTTCTGACAGGGCCACTCAGCTCCTGACCTCATTACAGCCTTGGTCCAAAAAGAGTTGAACTCCTGAGGTGAGGTGAGAGTGACTGCCCTTGACATCAAGGCCTCATTTGACTGAGTGTGGCATCAAGGAGCCCTAGCAAAACTGGAGTCAATAGGAATGAGGGGGAAACTCTCTGCTGGCTGGAGTCATACTCAAAGGAAGATGGATGTGGTTGTTGGATGTCAACCATCTTAGTCCCAGGGCAGCACGGCAGGTGTTCCTCAGGGTAGTGTCCTCGGCCCAACCATCTTCAGCTGCTTCGTCAATGACCTTCCTTCCATCATAAGGTCAGAAGTGGGGATGTTCGCTGATGATTGCACAATATTCTGCACCATTCACAACTCCTCAGATACTTAAGCAGTCCATGTCCAAATGCAGCAAGGCCTGGACAATATTCAGGCTTGGGCTGATAAGTGGCAAGTAACTCTTTCGAGTTATCAACAGTCACAGATTGTAACTCTTTCGAGTACATTCACAGTTCTTGGTTTCCGGGAGTGGGACATGAACCCACAACCCTCTGATTCAAAGGCGAGGGTGCTATGAACTGAGCCACAGCTGACACCTCATAAGTGGCAAGTAACATGCACACCATACAAGTGCCAGGCAACGACTGTCTCCAACAAGAGAGAATCTAACCATTCCCCTATGACATTCAATGGCGTTACCATTGCTGAATCCCCTGCTATCAACGTCCTGAGAGTTACCATTGACCAGAAACTGAACTGGACTAGCCATATAAATACTGTGGCTACAAGAGCAGGACAGAGGCTAGGAATCCTTCAGTGAGTAACTCACCTCCTGACTCCTCAAAGCCTGTTCACCACCTACAAGGCACAAGTCTCCACTTGCTTGGATGAGTGCAGATCCCACTAACACTCAAGAAGCTTGACACCGTCCAGGACAAAGCAGCCTACTTAATTGGCACCCCATCCACAAACATTCATTCCCTCCACCACCGACACACAGTAGCAGCAGTGTGTACCATCTACAAGATGCACTGCAGAAATTCACCAAGGCTCCTTAGACAGCAGCTTCCAAACTCACGACCTCTACCACCTCGAGGGACAAGGGCAGCAGATACATTGGAACACCATCAGCTGGACATTTCCCTCCAAGTCACTCACCATCCTGACTTGGAAATATGGGCAGAATTTTAGAGACCTGTCGTGGTGGGGGCGGGGCTGTAAAATGCGGCGAGCTGTTCAAAAGTCCATTGACTTGGTGGGACCAGTGATGCACTGTCAGAGGATCAGTACCGAGGGAGTGCTGCAGTGTCGGAGGGTCAGTACCTAGGAAGCGCTGCACTGTCGGAGGGTCAGTACTGAGGGAGCACTGCAGTATTGGAGGGCCATTATCTAGGGAGTGCTGCACTGTTGGAGGGTCAGTACCGAGGGTGCTGCACTGTCAGAGGGTCAGTGTGGAGGGAGTGCTGCACTGTCGGAGGGTCAGTGTGGAGGGAGTGCTGCACTGTCGGAGGGTCAGTGTGGAGGGAGTGCTGCACTGTCGGAGGGTCAGTGTGGAGGGAGTGCTGCACTGTCGGAGGGTCAGTGTGGAGGGAGTGCTGCACTGTCGGAGGGTCAGTGTGGAGGGAGTGCTGCACTGTCGGAGGGTCAGTGTGGAGGGAATGCTGCACTGTCGGAGGGTCAGTGTGGAGGGAGTGCTGCACTGTCGGAGGGTCAGTGTGGAGGGAGTGCTGCAGTATTGGAGGGTCAGTACGTAGGAAGCGCTGCACTGTCAGAGGGTCAGTACTGAGGGAGCACTGCAGTATTGGAGGGCCATTACCTAGGGAGTGCTGCACTGTTGGAGGGTCAGTACCGAGGGTGCTGCACTGTCAGAGGGTCGGTGTTGAGGGAGTGCTGCACTGTCGGAGGGTCAGTGTTGAGGGAGTGCTGCGCTATAGGAAAGTCAATGTTGAGGGAGTGCTGCACTGTCGGAGGGTCAGTGTTGAGGGAGTGCTGCGCTATTGGAAAGTCAATGTTGAGGGAGTGCTGCACTGTCGGAGGGTCGGTGCGGAGGGAGTGCTGCGCTGTCGTACGGTCAGCGTGGAGGGAGCGCTGCGCTGTCGGAGGGTCGGTGCGGAGGGAGTGCTGCGCTGTCGGAGGGTCGGTGCGGAGGGAGTGCTGCGCTGTCGGAGGGTCGGTGCGAAGGGAGTGCTGCGCTGTCGGAGGGTCGGTGCGGAAGAAGTGCTGCGCTGTCGGAGGGTCGGTGCGGAGGGAGTGCTGCGCTGTCGTACGGTCAGCGTGGAGGGAGCGCTGCGCTGTCGGAGGGTCGGTGCGGAGGGAGTGCTGCGCTGTCGGAGGGTCGGTGCGGAGGGAGTGCTGCGCTGTCGGAGGGTCGGTGCGGAGGGAGTGCTGCGCTGTCGGAGGGTCGGTGCGGAAGAAGTGCTGCGCTGTCGGAGGGTCGGTGTGGAGGGAATGCTGCGCTGTCGGAGGGGCAATGTGGAGGGAGTGCTGCAGTATTGGAGGGCCATTACCTAGGGAGTGCTGCACTGTTGGAGGATCAGTACCGAGGGTGCTGCACTGTCAGAGGGTCGGTGTTGAGGGAGTGCTGCACTGTCGGAGGGTCAGTGTTGAGGGAGTGCTGCGCTATCGGAAAGTCAATGTTGAGGGAGTGCTGCACTGTCGGAGGGTCGGTGTGGGGGGAGCGCTGCACTGTCGGAGGGTCGGTGTGGAGGGAGCGCTGCACTGTCGGAGGGTCGGTGCTGAGGGAGTGCTGCACTGTCAGAGGGTCAGTGCTGAGGGAGTGCTGCACTGTTGGAGGGTCAGTACTGAGGGAGTGCTGCACTGTCGGAGGGTCAGTGCTGAGGGAGTGCTGCACTGTCGGAGGGTCGGTGCTGAGGGAGTGCTGCACTGTCGGAGGGTCAGTACTGAGGGAGTGCTGCACTGTCGGAGGGTCAGTACTGAGGGAGTGCTGCACTGTCGGAGGGTCGGTACTGAGGGAGTGCTGCACTGTCGGAGGGTCGGTGCTGAGGGAATGCTGCACTGTCGGAGGGTCGGTACTGAGGGAGTGCTGCACTGTTGGAGGGTCAGTACTGAGGGAGTGCTGCACTGTCGGAGGGTCAGTACTGAGGGAGTGCTGCACTGTCAGAGGGTCAGTGCTGAGGGAGTGCTGCACTGTCAGAGGGTCGGTGCTGAGGGAATGCTGCACTGTCAGAGGGTCGGTGCTGAGGGAGTGCTGCACTGTCGGAGGGTCGGTGCTGAGGGAGTGCTGCACTGTCGGAGGGTCGGTGCTGAGGGAATGCTGCACTGTCGGAGGGTCGGTGCTGAGGGAGTGCTGCACTGTCAGAGGGTCAGTGCTGAGGGAATGCTGCACTGTCGGAGGGTCGGTGCTGAGGGAGTGCTGCACTGTCGGAGGGTCAGTGCTGAGGGAGTGCTGCACTGTCGGAGGGTCGGTGCTGAGGGAGCGCCGCACTGTCAGAGGGTCAGTACTGAGGGAGCGCCGCACTGTCGGAGGGTCGGTGCTGAGGGAGTGCCGCACTGTCGGAGGGTCGGTGCTGAGGGAGTGCAGCACTGTCGGAGGGTCGGTGCTGAGGGAGTGCCGCACTGTCGGAGGGTCGGTGCTGAGGGAGTGCAGCACTGTCGGAGGGTCAGTACTGAGGGAGTGCCGCACTGTCGGAGGGTCAGTACTGAGGGAGTGCCGCACTGTCGGAGGGTCGGTGCTGAGGGAGTGCCGCGCTGTCGGAGGGTCAATACTGAGGGAGTGCCGCACTGTCGGAGGGTCGGTACTGAGGGAGTGCTGCACTGTCGGAGGGTCGGTACTGAGGGAGTGCTGCACTGTCGGAGGGTCAGTACTGAGGGAGTGCTGCACTGTCGGAGGGTCGGTACTGAGGGAGTGCCGCACTGTCAGAGGGTCGGTACTGAGGGAGTGCTGCACTGTCGGAGGGTCAGTACTGAGGGAGTGCCGCACTGTCGGAGGGTCAGTACTGAGGGAGTGCTGCACTGTCGGATGGGGCCCCTCAGGTGCAGGTGATAAAATCCCACAGGGACTGGAGCAAGTTGAGTTCTCCCCAGTGTTGTGACCAACATTTATCCCTCAACCAACACTTATTGTCCGAGTATTAATGCAAGAGTATTAATGCCCCCAGTATTTATTGCCCCCCCTCCTCTGTCCCTCCGTCTGCCTCCTCCTGACGTCAGGTTCCTGCGGCTCCGGCTGCGTTGCCGAGTCTCCGCTCAGTTTGCGCCTGAACAATGGCAGCAGCGGCTGGGACCTGCGCCGCTTTCCTGCTGCTGCTCTCGGCCGCCGCCCCCTGCAGCCCCGCCGGCCCCGGCACCGGCACCGGCCCCGGCCCCTTCGACAGCCTCCTGGGGGACACAGCTCGGTGTCAGAGCCTGTGCCGCAATACCTACCCCCAGGCCGGCCAGACCAGGGTAAGGCAGCCGCTCGGCAAAGGACAGCAGCCGGATCTCGCCTGGCTCGACTCCCGGGCTCCGCTGCACAATTACACAGGGAAGGAGAGGGATGGAGGGGAAGGGATGGAGGGTGAGGGAAGATGGGGTGGGGGGTGGGCAGTGGGAGAAAAGGGGGGAGCGAGGGAGCTGGAGGAAGAGAGAATGGAGGAAAAGAGGACGGAAGGATGAAGATTGGGAGCAGAGGGATAGGGGAGAGCTTGTGGGTGCTGGAGGGATAGAGTGAGGGGGCTTCACCGGGTTTGGACCCATGTTTCGCAGTTTTGGAGCCGAAGGACCAATCAGCAATTGGACAGGAAGCAAATTTAATGCGAATCTCCTGCAGTCTTCACCCTATTTCCCAGTGAATCTCGCTGAAAATGCCCTACCAGAGGGGAGGGAATGGTCAGTGAGTGGGTAAAATGCTTGATTCTAGCATCACCCTCCGAGCTGTTTTTTGTTCTGTTTTCAATATGATTTCAAATTGTTGCCCAGCAAAAGGAAAGCAGCTTTGGAAGCTTCATTTTTGTACATACTGCGCTGGGCATATTTGTACTAGGCTGCAGCACAGGTCCCATCTTGTGTGTGTGTGACAGATTGAGGTGTGTATAATGGTACCAGCTTTCCATCTGGTCTCCATACCAGGAGAGGAGGGAGGATCTTTAATCTCTCTGCGCTTCATGTAATACACAGATAAACATTAACGTAGAGTTTTAATCCAATCCATGATGCAGCTACAAGCCTAGGGAGATTGAGTTTTCTAAAACCCCGAGTGTAACCATGTTTTTAATCCTTCAATGTGTCTGCTTAATGTGTTTTCTCCCTGAATTTTTAACACTGTACTCCCTCAGTGTGAATGCACTAGCAGTGCAGTGGTACTGGGCTATACACACTGGAGAATTACAGCTACAATGCCAGGCTGTGCTGAGAGCGCTGATATCAGCTGTGGTAACAATCAGGGGCACTAATGTTAGTCTCGGTGAAGTGGGGGGGTGGGGTGTTGCTCTGGGGGAACTGGGTGTCAACCAGTTCCATTGACGATCATCATTCACTGAGCAGCTGCAGAGTGCCTGCTTGGAGATGACGGAACAGCAGAGGATTTGGCTAGGCTGTGCTGCCTCTCATGGTTCAATATCCAGTTATCGTGCAATCTACAGAATGTACACGACGAACAACTGCTTGTGTCATTAATCGAATGCACCATTGGAACCCTTACCCCAGTGAGAGTCAGTGTGTGTGGATCCCGTACCCCAGTGAGAGTCAGTGTGTGTGGGACCCATACCCCAGTGAGAGTCAGTGTGTGGATCCCGTACCCCAGTGAGTGTGTGTGGATCGCGTACCCCAGTGAGTGTGTGTGGGACCTGTACCCTAGTGAGTGTGTGTGGGACCTGTACCCCAGTGAGAGTCAGTGTGTGTGGGACCCGTACCCCAGTGCGAGCACAGATTCTGTAGGACCCCAGCTCCTTTGAGAGAGGGATATAACGAAAAGCCTAAAAGGTATTGTCAAGGAGGAGGGTTTTGCCAAGATATAGTTTATAAATAATAATGGTGTGCATCAAATCTACAAGCGTCAGTGAGTTATTTAACTGTGATTAAATTTTTGTCCTGTGCCACAACGCACTGTGATTGAGGGTTTACAGTGCAGAACAGCCACTTTTATTTAGAGAGAGGGAGGGGGAATTGTGAGTGAGTCACCTGCACACACGTTCCCATTCATTGGCATGTGTCTGTTTTCATCTCTCCTGTAGGAGGCACCGCTGAGTGCCTGTCAACGAGGCTGCCGACTGTTCTCTATTTGTCAGTTTGTGGATGGGATCAGTGGTTTGAACAGCACCAGGGCTGAGTGTGAGGCAGGTAAGGACTTGGTGGTGGTATTGCGTGCTTGGGAGCCCCAGAATATACCAAACCTACAAGAGAGTTCCAGATTTCCACTACCCTCTCCGTGAAGAACTGCTTCCTGACATCGCCATGAATGGCCTGGCTCTCATTTTAAAATTCTGCACCCTTGTTCTGGACTCCCTTCACCAAAGGAAATAGTTTCTCTCTATCAACCCTATCAAATGCTTTAATCATCTTAAACGCATCAATGAGATCACTCCTTGACCTTCCAAACCCAAGAGAAAGAAGTGTTGTCTATGCAACCTGTCAACATAATTTATCCCTTTAAGCCCTGGTATCATTTGGTGAATCCCTCCTGAACACAGTACCCAGGGAGGAACTGACCATGGCTCTAAATACTTTCATGTGAAATTAACTTTGCCTGTTTTTTTTTTTATTCATTCATGGGATGTGGGCTTCACTGGCTAGGCCAGCATTTATTGCCCATCCCTAATTGCCCTTGAGAAGGTGTTGGTGAGCTGCCTCCTTTTCTATTTATTCTTTTCTATCAACATCCTAGGGGTTACCATTGACCAGAAACTGAACTGAACCAGTCATATAAACACTTTAGCTACAAGAGCAGGTCAGAGGCTGGGAATCCTGTGGATGTACTGTAACTCACCTCCTGACTCCCCAAAGCCTGTTCACCATCTACAAGGCACAAGTCAGGAGTGTGATGGAATACTCTCCACTTGCCTGGATGAGTGCAGCTCCAATAACACTCTAGAGGCTTGACACCATCCAGGACAAAGCAGCCCTGCTTGACTGGCACCACATTCACAAACATTCACTCCCTCCACCACCGATGCACAGTGGCAGCAGTGTGTACCATCTGCAAGATGCACTGCAGGAACTCACCAAGGCTCCTTAGACAGCACCTTCCAAACCCACTACCACTATCATCTAGAAGGACAAGGGCAGCAGATAGATGGGAACACCACCACCTGGAAGTTCCCCTCCAAGCCACTCACCATCCTGACTTGGAAATATATCACTGTTCCTTCACCGTCACTGGGCCAAAATCCTGGAACTCCCTCCCTAACAGCACTGTGGGTGTACCTACACCACATGGACTGCAGCGGCTCAAGAAGGCAGCTCATCACCACCTTCTCAAGGGTAATTAGGGATGGGCAATAAATGCTGGCCTAGCCAGTGATGCCCACATCCCATGGAGGAATAAATGAAAAAAGACAGGCAAGAAAAGACCAGTTTGTGCATTAAGCCTGTTCCCATTCTCCATTATAGCCACAGCATCATGATTAAAACTCTTTCCTTCTCTTGACATGTCTGGCAAGGAATGAACAGGCCTGGCTGTGATGCCAGCAATGGTTCACTATACTGCTAGCACTTGCCAGTTAATTTCATGTGATGAATCAGAGAATAATACAGCTCTGAAGGAGGCCATTCAGCCCACTGTATCTGTGCTGGCTTTTTGAAAGAGCTGTCCAGTTAAAACTACAGGCTATACTAGACCTGGTATTGTGCAATGAGATGGGAGTAATTAATGATCTCATAGTGAAGGCGGCCCCAAGTAGCAACGACCATAATATGATTGAATTTTACATTTAGTTTGAGGGAGAGAGGAGTGGGTCTGAGACTAAGATTTTAAACTTAAATAAGGGCAATTATGAGGGCATGAAAGCTGAGTTGGCTAAAGTGAATTGGCAAATTAGGTTAAGGGATAGGTCAATAGAGATACAGTGGCTAATGTTTTAAGGGGACATCTCAGAATGCACAGAATAGATACATTCCAACGAGTAAGAAAAAGTCCAAGGGACGGACACACCATCCGTGATTAACTAGAAAAGTTAAAGATAGTATCAAACTTAAAGAAACAGCATATAATTGTGCAAAGGTCTGTGGCTAGTCAGAAGTTTGGACAGAATATAAGGATCAGCAAAGAGTGACTAAAAGACTAATAAGGAGGGAAAAATCAGAGTATGAGAGAAAGCTAGCCAGAAATATAAAAACAGATAGTAAGAGTTTTTATAATATTTAAAAAGGAATAGTTAACAAAGTGAGCGTTGGTCCTATAGAAAGTGAGTCTGGAGAATTGATAATGGAAAACAAGGAGATAGCAGATGAATTGAACAGGTTGCATCAGTCTTCACTATAGAGGATACAAGTAACATCCCAGAAGCAGCTTTAAACCAAGAAATGGAAGTGGGGAAGGAAGTCAGGAAAATTAGTCACCAGAGAAGTGATGCTGAGTAAATTGTTGGAGCTGTGGGCTGACAAGAGCCTGGGTCCTTTGGACTTCATCCTAGGGTCTTAAAAGAAGTGTCTAGTGCGATAGTTGATGTATTGGTTTTAATTTTCCAAAACTCCCTAGATCTGGGGATGGTCCCATTAGATTGGAAGACAGCAAATGTGACTCCACTATTCAAAAAGGGAGGGAGACAGAAAGCGGGAAACTACTGGCCAGTGAGCTTAATATTTGTTATAGGGAAAATGTTAGAAGCTATTATTAAAGAAATTATAGCAGGGCACTTGGGTAAGCTCAAGGTCGTCAGGCAGAGTCAGTATGGTTTTGTGAAAAGAAAATCATGTTTAACCAATTTTCCGGAGTCCTTTGAGGAAGTATCATGCTGTGGATAAAGGGGAACCAGTGGATGTACTGTACTTAGAGTTCCAGAAGGCATTTGATAAAGTGCCACATCACAGTTATTGTGGAAAATAAAAGCTCATGGTGTAGTGGGTAACATATTAGCATAGATAGAAGATTGGCTGGCTAACAGGAAACAGAGAGTAGGCATAAATGGGTCTTTTTCAGGTTGGCAAGATGTAACGAGTGGTGTTCCACAGGGATCAGTGCTGGGACCTCAACCGTTTACAATTTATATAAATGACGTGGATGGAGGGATTGAAGGGATGGTTGCCAAATTTGCTGATGACACAAAGGTAGGAAAGTAAGTTGTGAAGAGGACATAAAGAGGCTACAAAATGATATAGACAGGTTAAATATGTGGGCAAGATCTGGCAAATGGAGTATAATGTGGGAAAATGTGAAATTGTCCATTTTGGCAGGAAGAATAAAAGAGAAGCATATTATCTGAATGGTGAGAGATTGCAGAGCTCTGAGGTGCAGAGGGACCTGGGTGTCCTAGTGCATGAATCACAATAGGCTAGTATACAGGTACAGCCGGTAATTAGGAAAGCTAATAGAATGTTATCATTTATTGAGGGGGAAATTGAATACAAAAGTTGGGAGGTTATGCTTCAGTTGTACAGGGCACTAGTGAGACCACATTTGGAGTACTGTATACACTATTTGTCACCTTATTTAAGGAAGGAAGCGGTTTAGAGAAGATTTACCAGATTAATACCTGGAATGGGTGGGTTGTTTTATGAGGAAAGGCTGGACAGGCTAGGCTTGTATCATCTGGAGTTTAGAAGAGTAAGAGGCGACTTGATTGAAACATATAAGATCCTGAGGGGTCTTGACAGGGTGGATGTGAAGAGGATGTTTCCTCTTGTGGAAAAATCTAGAACTAAGGGTTACTGTTTAAAAATAAGGGGTAGCCCCTTTCTAACAGAGATGAGGCGAAATTATTTGTCTGAAGGTCATGAGCCTTTGGAACTCTTCCTGAAAACATGTTGGAAGCAGAACCTTTGAATATTTATAAGGCAGAGTGGATAGATTCTTGGTAAGCAAGGGGGTGATAGGTTATCGAGGATAAGTGGGATGCAGAGCTCAGTTTACTATCAGAGCAGCGATTGTTTTATTAAATGGTGGAGCAGGCTCGAGGGGCTGAATGGCCTACTCCTCCTTGTTTGTATAGTTACTCCCCTGCTCCTTCCATGTAGCCCTGCAAATTTTTCCTCTTCAAGTATTTATTCAATTTCATTTGGATCTACTTTCAGGCAGCGCATTCCAAATCACAACAGCTCGCTGTGTAAAAAAAAATAAATTCTCCTCATCATCTCCCCCTGGTTCTCTTGCCGATTATCTTCAACCTCTGTGTCTCTGTTTATTGACCCTCCTGCCACTAGAAACAGTCCCTCTAATTATTCTATCAAAATCCCTCATGATTTTGAACGCTTCTATCAAATCTCCCCTTAACCTTCCTTGCTCTAAGGGGAACAATCCCAGCTTCTCCAGTCTCTCCACATTAGTGAAGTCCCTCGTCCCTAAGCCTCCTCTGCACCCTCTCCAAGACCTTTACATCATGCCTAAAGTGTGGTGCTCAGTATTGAATACAATAATCCAGCCGAGGCCTAAATCAGTATTTTATATTAAAAAAAAACAGAAAAATTCTATAGATGCTGGAAACACTCAGCAGGTCTGGCAGCATCTGTGGAGAGAGGTATTTCAGGTCAATGACCCATCACCTTGAAGTTCTCCTCCTCTTTGACATGATTTCCATTTGTGTCTTTCATCATGTTCACCTTCATTGCTTACAGTTTCCCTTCTCGTATTCGATCAAAACTTATTTTCACAGCCGCGTCTCCAGTCTCTGGATCCGACTTATCCCATGTGGATTCTAACTGAAATTCTACCTTCCATGTTTCAGATCCACCCATGATTACAGACATCTCCAAGATACTCTGTTTCTTGACCCACTGTCCTCGCTGCACCCTAACATCCAAACTCGTTGCCATGCACTAGCACATGCGCACTCTTGACTGTTCTTTTCAGCGGTACCAACTCACTCAATTTCATCTATCCTGGTCCAAAGTTTCATTTCATCCTTTGTCTCATCTGGTACTTTAACAGAAACATTTTCCCTTCTTTTCACCTGTGAAAGAACAAAAGCTTCAACAAGTCATGGAAACCAACCCTCTCCCTTCCCCAACCGTTCTTCCAATCTCACTCCTTGCCATGTTTTCACACTTCACCTTCCCCTCTCTGATACTGAACAATCTGTTCTCAACAAACACCTCAGCTTCATCCCCATCACAATGAATTTCGAGCTTGCCATGACACTGAGCTATTCTTCTGTCACTTTTCACCAATGTGTCCACTTCTTTGGCTTGGAGTCTTCACCCTGGACCCTTTCTCCCAGCCTTCCACTCTGACAGGAAAATAGGGGTGGGGAAGGGGGCTGTGCCTTTTCTAAAGCAAGAGATTGAGACGTGTGTACTTGTGTTCACAGCATGTTTGGAGGCTTACACCCGGATGGAGGAGCAGTACGGCTGCAACACTGGCTGCAGGGATCAGTTCCTAGAGGCAGAGAAGAGACAGAAGCAGGTAACGACTGTCACAGGCAGCAACTGGAATGCAGACAAGGACAAGTCGTGGTTTCTCTAAAGAACGTGTTGGGGCACATTCGACTGTCATGTGCAAAGGCGTGCTCAAAATGGGGGACAGTGGATAGATATATTTGAGGTACTGAGGGAACAGATTTGAGGGACTGCGGGAGATGCTGTTCAGCCTGACTTGAAAGAAGGACTAGCGTTCCTTTCACCACCTCAGGACAACCCAAAGTGCTTTACAGCTTAAAAAAAAATACTCTCTGAATATTAGTCACTGTTTGTAAAGTAAGAAAATGTGGCAGCCAATTTGAACGGAGCTGTTCTTCTATCAGCTTCGTCTCTGTGTCCATTTCTTTGGCCAGGATCCCACAAACAGCAGTGTGATAGTGCCGTGGAATCTTTTATGTCCACCAGATTTAATGCCCCATTCAAATGGCAGCATGACTGACAGTGCGGCACTCCCTCAGGACTGGTCCCTGACAGTGCGGCACTCCCTCAGGACTGGTCCCTGACAGTGCGGCGCTCCCTCAGGACTGGTCCCTGACAGTGCGGCGCTCCCTCAGGACTGGTCCCTGACAGTGCGGCGCTCCCTCAGGACTGGCCCCCCCGATAGTGCGGCGCTCCCTCAGGACTGGCCCCCCGACAGTGCGGCGCTCCCTCAGGACTGGCCCCCCCGACAGTGCGGCGCTCCCTCAGGACTGGCCCCCCGACAGTGCGGCACTCCCTCAGGACTGGCCCCCCGACAGTGCAGCGCTCCCTCAGGACTGCAATGGGAGTGTCAGTTTGGGTTCTGGGCTCAAGTCTCTGGAGTGGGTTTTGAAACCATGACTTTTTTTACTCCTATTCCTGTAAGAGGACTTCCCAGTCTGTTATATCCCTGGCCGTCCTTTCAATCTGCTTGGTTTTCATTGCAGGCAGAAGCTGCAGAGTTTTCAGTGTGGGGAGTCACTGTGACAGCTCTCTGACACCTGGTAGACTCAAGCTGCAAGAAATCACAATCCCTCAGCCGTATGACTGCACCTATAGAGCCATGGGCGATGGTTCAGATCTCTGGGTGTTGCTCAGGAGGCTGTTTGCTTGACAGAAAGATCAGTTGTGTTTTTTTTGTGAAAGATGCTGATCCAGTAATCAGCCTTTTCCCCTGGAGCCCTTGGCAAGCGCTCTGCTGCTCAGGATATCAATCAGGTCCAATCTGACAGAGGAATTCGGCTGAAGCCTGTGCTGCCGGGTAGTCCCATTCAACCCCTCCCCCCTCCCCTCTCCTACACCCTGAAAAACAGTGCTAAGGTCTGATGTTATGTGTCAGCTGTGGCTCAGTGGGTGGCACTCTTACATCTGAGTCAGCAGGTTCTGGGTTCAATTCCCACTCCAGTGGTTAGAGCACATCAATTTTCTGTGGCCTCGTCCTCTCCCTATCTCCAAGACCAACTCCAACCCTATGAAATCTCTGTGTTCCTCTAATTCTGGCCTCTTACACATTCCCAATTTTAATCACTCCACCATTGGCAGTTTTACCTTCAGCTGCCTAGGCCCTAGGCTCTGGAATTCCATCCAATAACCTCTCCACCCCTTTCTCCTACTTAAATATGCTCCTTAAAATCGACTTTGACCCTGCCGATCACTTATCCTAAAATCTATTCACACGACTCGGTGTTGAATTATGTTTGATAATTGCTCGTGTGAAGCCCTTTGAGGCATTTTTAAATGTTAAAGATGCTAAATTTGATGTCATCTGTGCCCTAACTTCCACCAAGGCCCCGTGGTCCATCACCCCCGTGCGCGCTGACCGACTTTGGCTCCTGGTTAAGAATTCCTTGATTTTTAAAATTCTGATCTTTGTGTTCAAATCCCTCCATGATTTTGCCCTGCCCTATCTCTGTATTTTCATCCAACCCCTACAACTCTGAGGTCTCTGTGTTGCTCCAACTCTGGCCTCTTGTGCATCCCCAATTTTCATCATTCCACCATTGGCGGCCATGACTGCAGCTGCCCGGGTCTTAATCTCCGGAGTTCCCTCCCTTAAGAAAGGGGAGTGGAAATCTGGACCCTTTCCCCCTAAAATCTTGGGTGCTAGGGGTCAATTAAAAAGATCAAGACTGAAACTGAAAGGAGTTTATTAGGTAAGAATATTGAGGGTTACAGAACCAAGGCGGGTAGAATGAGTTGAGATAAAGATCAGCCATGATGTAATTAAATGGTGCAACAGACTCAATGGGCTGAATGGCCACCTCCTGTTTCTATAGGTTGCATGGTTGCCTTCCACTGTTCTTCATATCTGAAGTTTTGGACAGCAGACTGTTCAACTTCAGGTGGCATCACTGCTAAGTTTGTTCCTGTTTTAACCTCAAACTCTCTGACAGGGAGAGACAAGATGCATTCCTGATTTGGAACCTAGGGTGCCAAGGGGACTGAGGCCAGTTAAAGCACTTCCTGCTCTGCCAGTCTTGTGATCAGCACAGGCTGGGACAGCTTGTCTGTCTAGCTTAGTACTGGGCAGCTGCATTGACACGCTAAGCCATGAGGCTGTTCTGAAAGGATTCTTATGTTAACTTGAGAATAGATTTTTATGGAAGAAGGTCTCTCCCTGTGTCTCTTGTAGCTCCTGACGACACCCCCTGAAGCTCCGTCACTCTCCATCTTTGACTATGTATCCACCCTGTGCAGTGACATTGTCAGCTCAGCTCAGAGTTTCATCTCCTCTACCTGGACCTTCTACCTGCAAGCTGATGATGGCAAGGTTGTCATCTTTCAGGTAAAGCAAACACTGCACTTATCTCTGTCGCTGGCTCCGCCCCCCTCGGTCGCTGGCTCCGCCCCCCTCGGTCGCTGGCTCCGCCCCCCTCGGTCGCTGGCTCCGCCCCCCTCGGTCGCTGGCTCCGCCCCCCTCGGTCGCTGGCTCCGCCCCCCTCGGTCGCTGGCCCCGCCCCCCTGTTGCAGGCCCCGCCCCCCTGTTGCTGCCCCCCACCCCGTCGCGGGCCCCGCCTCCCCTGTCGCGGGCCCCGCCCCCCTGTCGCTGGCCCCGCCCCCCTGTCGCTGGCCCCGCCCCCCGTCGCTGACCCCGCCACCCCCGTCGCTGACCCCGCCCCCCGTCGCTGACCCCGCCCCCCCGTCGCTGACCCCGCCCCCCCTGTCGCTGACCCCGTCCCCCTTCGCTGGCCCCGCCCCCCCCTGTCGTTGGCCCGGCCCCCTGTCGCTGGCCCGGCCCCCTCGTCGCTGGCCCGCCCCCCTCGTCGCTGGCCCGCCCCCCTCGTCGCTGGCCCGCCCCCCTCGTCGCTGGCCCGCCCCCCTCGTCGCTGGCCCGCCCCCCTCGTCGCTGGCCCGGCCCCCTCGTCGCTGGCCCGGCCCCCTCGTCGCAGGCCCGGCCCCCTCGTCGCTGGCCCGGCCCCCTCGTCGCTGGCCCGGCCCCCTCGTCGCTGGCCCGGCCCCCTCGTCGCTGGCCCGGCCCCCTCGTCGCTGGCCCGGCCCCCTCGTCGCTGGCCCGGCCCCCTCGTCGCTGGCCCGGCCCCCTCGTCGCTGGCCCGGCCCCCTCGTCGCTGGCCCGGCCCCCTCGTCGCTGGCCCGGCCCCCTCGTCGCTGGCCCGGCCCCCTCGTCGCTGGCCCGGCCCCCTCGTCGCTGGCCCGGCCCCCTCGTCGCTGGCCCGGCCCCCTCGTCGCTGGCCCGGCCCCCTCGTCGCTGGCCCGGCCCCCTCGTCGCTGGCCCGGCCCCCTCGTCGCTGGCCCGGCCCCCTCGTCGCTGGCCCGGCCCCCTCGTCGCTGGCCCGGCCCCCTCGTCGCTGGCCCGGCCCCCTCGTCGCTGGCCCGGCCCCCTCGTCGCTGGCCCGGCCCCCTCGTCGCTGGCCCGGCCCCCTCGTCGCTGGCCCGGCCCCCTCGTCGCTGGCCCGGCCCCCTCGTCGCTGGCCCGGCCCCCTCGTCGCTGGCCCGGCCCCCTCGTCGCTGGCCCGGCCCCCTCGTCGCTGGCCCGGCCCCCTCGTCGCTGGCCCGGCCCCCTCGTCGCTGGCCCGGCCCCCTCGTCGCTGGCCCGGCCCCCTCGTCGCTGGCCCGGCCCCCTCGTCGCTGGCCCGGCCCCCTCGTCGCTGGCCCGGCCCCCTCGTCGCTGGCCCGGCCCCCTCGTCGCTGGCCCGGCCCCCTCGTCGCTGGCCCGGCCCCCTCGTCGCTGGCCCGGCCCCCTCGTCGCTGGCCCGGCCCCCTCGTCGCTGGCCCGGCCCCCTCGTCGCTGGCCCGGCCCCCTCGTCGCTGGCCCGGCCCCCTCGTCGCTGGCCCGGCCCCCTCGTCGCTGGCCCGGCCCCCTCGTCGCTGGCCCGGCCCCCTCGTCGCTGGCCCGGCCCCCTCGTCGCTGGCCCGGCCCCCTCGTCGCTGGCCCGGCCCCCTCGTCGCTGGCCCGGCCCCCTCGTCGCTGGCCCCGCCCCCTCGTCGCTGGCCCCGCCCCCTCGTCGCTGGCCCCGCCCCCTCGTCGCTGGCCCCGCCCCCTCGTCGCTGGCCCCGCCCCCTCGTCGCTGGCCCCGCCCCCTCGTCGCTGGCCCCGCCCCCTCGTCGCTGGCCCCGCCCCCTCGTCGCTGGCCCCGCCCCCTCGTCGCTGGCCCCGCCCCCTCGTCGCTGGCCCCGCCCCCTCGTCGCTGGCCCCGCCCCCTCGTCGCTGGCCCCGCCCCCTCGTCGCTGGCCCCGCCCCCTCGTCGCTGGCCCCGCCCCCTCGTCGCTGGCCCCGCCCCCTCGTCGCTGGCCCCGCCCCCTCGTCGCTGGCCCCGCCCCCTCGTCGCTGGCCCCGCCCCCTCGTCGCTGGCCCCGCCCCCTCGTCGCTGGCCCCGCCCCCTCGTCGCCGGCCCCGCCCCCTCGTCGCCGGCCCCGCCCCCTCGTCGCCGGCCCCGCCCCCTCTCCGTCGCCGGCCCCGCCCCCTCTCCGTCGCCCGCCCCGCCCCCTCTCCGTCGCCCGCCCCGCCCCACCTCCGTCGCCCGCCCCGCCCCACCTCCGTCGCCCGCCCCGCCCCCCCCTCCGTCGCCCGCCCCGCCCCCCCCTCCGTCGCCCGCCCGCCCCCCCCTCTGTCGCCCGCCCCGCCCCCCCCTCTGTCGCCCGCCCCGCCCCCCCCTCTGTCGCCCGCCCCGCACCCCCCTCTGTCCCACTGTTATTCAGCCTTTATCATACACTCAAAGAAAAGTACAGCACAGGAACAGGCCCTTCGGCCCTCCAAGCCTGCGCCGATCATATTGCTCGTCAACTAAAACATTTTGCACTTCCGGGGTCCGTATCCCTCTATTCCCATCCTATTCATGTATTTGTCAAGCTGCCTCTTAAACATCACTATCGTACCTGCTTCCACCACCTCCTCTGGCAGCGAATTCCAGACACTCACTACCCTCTGTGTAAAAAACTTGCCCCTCACATCTCCTCTATAGTTTTCTCCTCTCACCTTAAACCTATGTCCCCTAGTAATTAACTCTTCCACCCTGGGAAAAAGCTTCTGACTATCTACTCTGTCCATGCCACTCATAATTTTGTAAACTTCTATCAAGTCGCCCCTCAATCTCTGTCGCTCTAGTGAGAACAATCCGAGTTTCTCCAACCTCTCCTCATAGCTAATAACCTCCAGACCAGGCAGCATCCTGGTAAACCTCCTCTGCATCCTCTCCAACGCCTCCATATCCTTCTGGTAATGTGGTGACCAGAATTGCATGCAATATTCCAAGTGTGGCCTAACCAAGGTTCTATACAACTGCAGCATGACTTCCCAGCTTTTATACTCAATACCCCTGCCGATGAAGGCAAGCATGCCATATGCCTTCCTGACTACCTTATCCACCTGTGTTGCCACTTTCAGTGACCTGTGGACCTGTACACCCAGAGATCCCTCTGCCCATCGATGCACTTAAGGGTTCTGCCATTTACTGTATAATTCCTGCCTGTATTAGACCTTCCAAAATGCATTACCTCGCATTTGTCCGGATTAAACTCCATCTGCCATTTCTCCGCCCAAGTCTCCAACTGATCTATATCCCATTGTATCTCTGTCACTTGAAATTTCTATCTCTCTCTTTGTTGCTGTCTGTCGTTTTGCCTTTCTCTATCTCTCTCTTTGTTTTCTGCCTCTATCTCTTTTTCTATTCATTCACGGGATGTGGGCTTCGCTGGCTGGGCCAGCATTTATTGCCCATCTCTAGTTGCCCTTGAGAAGGTGGTGGTGAGCTGCCTTCTTAAACCGCTGTAGTCCCTGTGGTGTAGGTACAGCCACAGTGCTGTTAGGAAGGGAGTTCCAGGATTTTGACCCACCGACAGTGAAGGAACGGCGATATATTTCCAAGTCGGGATGGTGAGCGACTTGGAAGGGAACTTGCAGGTGGTGGTGTTCCCATCTATCTGCTGCCCTTATCGTCTAGATGGTAGTGGTCATGGGCTTGGAAGGTGCTGTCTAAGCAGCCTTGGTGAATTCCTGCAGTGCATCTTGTAGATGGTACACACTGCTGCCACTGTGCGTCAGTGGTGGAGGGAGTGAATGTTTGTGGATGGGGTGCCAATCAAGTGGGCTTCTTTGTCCTGGGTGGTGTCAAGCTTCTTGAGTGTTGTAGGAGCTGCACTCATCCAGGTAAGTGGGGAGTATTCCATCACACTCCTGACTTGTGCCTTGTAGATGGTGGACAGGCTTTGGAGAGTCAGGAGGTGAGTTACTCATCACAGGATTCCTAGCCTCTGACCTGCTCTTGTAGCCACAGTATTTATATGGCTTGTCCAGTTCAGTTTCTGGTCAATGGTAACCCCCAGGATGTTGATAGTGGGGATTCAGCGATGGTAACGCCATTGAACGTCAAGGGGCGATGGTTAGATTCTCTCTTGTTGGAGATAGTCGTTGCCTGGCACTTGTGTAGCGCAAATGTTACTTGCCACTTGTCAGCCCAAGGCTGGATATGGTTCAGGTCTTGCTGCATTTGGACCCGGACTGTTTCCATATCTGAGGAGTCGCAAATGGTGCTGAATCCTCCACTTTCTGAAACCCCTCCCCACCCCTACTCCTAAACCCACTTCCCCCTTCCCCCCACCTTCTTTCCCCTGTCCCTCTCCCTTCTCTATCCGTCCCTCTCACCCCTCTTCCCCTTCTCCCTGCCCCTCCTTCCCTTTCCTCTTCACTTCTGCCTTTCTTTAATATCTGTTTTCCTGCCCCATTAGGCTCACCCAGAAATGGAGTTCCCTCCTCCGGAGTTACAGGCCATGCAATCCAATGTGGGGAAGATTCCTCGGGAATGGATTCCCAGCAGCCACAAGGAACTGGTGCCTGGAACGCTGAAACCACAAACAGGTGAGCTAGCGAGGCTGTGGGGACAATATTCTGGAACATTCTGTCCCATGAGGTAAAGTGATTTATTTTGGCAGGAAGAACATGGAGAGACAATATAAACTAAAAGGTGCGAATCTAAATGGGGTGCAGGAGCGGAGGGACCTGGGGTACATGTAAACAAATCATTGAAGTTGGCAGGACAGGTCGAGACAACATGTTAATAAATCAGTCAGTACCCTGGGCTTTATTAATAGGGGGTTAGAGTACAAGACCAAGGAGATTATGTTGAACTTGTATAAGACATTAGCACAACCTCAGGTGGAGAATTGTGTACAGTTCTCGGCGCCACACTTTAGGAAGGATGTGAAGCATTAGAGAGCTTGCAGAAAAGGTTCACAAGAATGGTTGCAGGGATGAGAAACTTCATTATGAAGTTAGGTTGGAGTAAGCAGGATAAAGCCGCCAACTTGACTGGCGCCCCATCCACAAACATTCACTCCCTCCACCACTGACGCACAGTAGCAGCAGTGTGTACCATCTACAAGATGCACTGCAGCAACTCACCAAGGCTCTTTAGACAGCACCTTCCAAACCCATGACCGCTATCACCTAGAAGGACAAGGGCAGCAGACACACGGGAACACCACCACCTGGAAGTTCCCCTCCAAGTCACTCACCATCCTGACTTGGAAATATATCGCCGTTCCTTCACTGTCCTTATTTAAGTTTAAATTACTAGTCTTGGACGCACTTATTTCTCCCGCATGTAAAATTTAGCCATATAATGATCGTTGCTACCTAAGGGTGCCTTCACTAGGAGGTTATAACAACTTCAGAACTAGGAGCAGGAGTAGGTAATTCAGCCCCTCGAGCCTGCCCCGCCATTCAATACGATTGTGGCTGATCTCATTTCAGCCTCAACTCCAATTTCCCGCCCTCTCCCCATAACCTTTCAACCCATTACTAATTAAAAATCTGTCTATCTCCTCCTTAAATTTATTTAGCGTCCCGGCATCCACGGCACTCTGAGATAGTGAATTCCACAGATTCACGACCCTTTGAGAAAAGTAATTCCTCCTCATCTCTGATTTAACTCTATCACCCCTTAGCCTAAAACTATGGCCTCTCATTCTAGAATGCCCCACAAAGGGAAACATCTGCTCCACGTCTACTTCGTCTATCCCCTTTAGCATCTTATATACCTCAATTAGATCTCCTCTCATCCTTCTAAACTCTAGCGCGTGTAGGCCTAAATAGCTCAATCTCTCCTCAGAAGGCAAGCCCCACGTCAAGGCAGAGTGAGACACAATTGAGAACTCTGATTATTCTTCCGCTGGTCTGCACTGAGCTGTACCCTACCTGGGCTTGCCCGATGGCTTTGATTCCAATATAGATATTTACCCTCTCTAACCCACAGGCACTAACTGGGAGTGTAGACCCTGCCTTAGAATGTTTCTCATTCCTTGCAGATGAGCATCAAGGTGCAGAGAAGAGAGTGAGTGGGAGACCAGACCCTGTGTTCAAACAGGCACTTGCGCATCGAGAAGGATTGCAGTCTCAGCACGATTTCCTGGGCTGCATGTCAAGGTATGAGAGCTCACTGCAAGACCCAACATTGCCGGGCCTCTGACCCAAGTTTAAGGGTTTCATAACCACACAACTGACAAACCCGCATGGGTAGCATAGCTGTCCAATGTGGAGAACACACTCTCTTTTCCCTCACCCTCCCCCAGCCCCCGGCCCGGTCCGGGTATCGTGACGCTGACCCGTCCGGTCCGGGTACCGTGACGCTGGCCCGTCCGATCCGGGTATCGTGACGCTGACCCGTCCGGTCCGGGTACCGTGACGCTGACCCGTCCGGTCCGGGTATCGTGACGCTGGCCCGTCCGGTCCGGGTACCGTGACGCTGGCCCGTCCGGTCCGGGTACCGTGACGCTGACCCGTCCGGTCCGGGTACCGTGACGCTGACCCGTCCGGTCCGGGTATCGTGACGCTGGCCCGTCCGGTCCGGGTATCGTGACGCTGGCCCGTCCGGTCCGGGTATCGTGACGCTGGCCCGTCCGGTCCGGGTACCGTGACGCTGACCCGTCCGGTCCGGGTATCGTGACGCTGGCCCGTCCGGTCCGGGTATCGTGACGCTGGCCCGTCCGGTCCGGGTATCGTGACGCTGGCCCGTCCGGTCCGGGTATCGTGACGCTGGCCCGTCCGGTCCGGGTATCGTGACGCTGGCCCGTCCGGTCCGGGTATCGTGACGCTGGCCCGTCCGGTCCGGGTATCGTGACGCTGGCCCGTCCGGTCCGGGTATCGTGACGCTGACCCGTCTGGTCCTCGTATCACAACGTCAGCCCATCTCCACCTGGTCCGGGTACCGTGACGCTGACCCTTCTGGATAGTTGCCCCATTTACCTCTTTCCAGAACCAAGTCCGTTGGATGGTCATTAGATTGTGCGATGAAGTTTGGGGGGCAAACGGGCAACTGGACCAAACCCTGCTTGGACAATGGAGTGGAGGGGAGGAGCATTGGCCCAAGCATCTGGAGTGTAACCTGTCTTTGGGTTTGGGACATTTGGTTTCTCTGGACCACTTTGGGAGGCATTCCACACCCCCCCGCCCCAACCCCCACACCGCCAAGGGGGTGCGAGTTGACTGCCGTGAAGCAGTGTCTCTAACAGCCTCTCACAGATCCCACCACCACCTCCTGACACTGGCCAACTGCGATGTCACAGGCTCTGGGGAGTGTATGAGAGAAAAACACACAGTTTCCAGCCTCGAACTCTCAGCAGGGGGCATCACTGGCTGGAGCACGTGCTGGGAATTCCGGCATGGGCATTTAGTGAGCCCCAGGAGATTCCTGCTTCATTCCCTGTAGGAATTCCTGTTGCAATTCCCACTTGCTGCAGCATCTCATTTGTAAAATTTGCTCTTTAGCAGCTTAGGATTCTTTCAGAAACACCTTAAATAAACAATCCCACAAACAGCAATGAGGTGAATGAATAGATAATCTGTTTCAGTGATGTTGGTTGAGGGATAAATATTGGTTTTGACAGACAGAATTCTCCTGTTCTTCCTAGAAATAGTGGCCATGGGATCTTTTATTTTCAGCTGAGAGGACAGATAATACCTTGGTTTAATGTCTTATCCAAAAGATGGCAACAGCGCAGCTTTCCCTCAGCACTGACCCTCCGGTGGTGCAGCGTTCCCTCAGCGCTGGCTCTCCAGCAGCACAACGTTCCCTCGGCACTGGCCCTCTGGCGGTGCAGCGTTCCCTCGGCACTGGCCCTCTGGCGGTGCAGTGTTCCCTCGGCACTGGCCCTCTGGTACACCAGCGTTCCCTCAGCACTTACCCTCCCTCGGTGCAGCTTTCCCTCGGCACTGGCCCTCCAGCAGTGCAGCGTTCCCTCAGCACTGACCCTCCGGCGCACCAGCGTTCCCTCAGCACTGACCCTACCTCAGTGCAGCGTTCCCTCGGCACCGGCCCTCCAGCAGTGCAGCGTTCCCTCGGCACTGGCCTTCTGGCGGTGCAGCGTTCCCTCGGCACTGGCCCTCTGGCGGTGCAGCGTTCCCTCGGCACTGGCCCTCTGGCAGTGCAGCATTCCCTCGGCACCGGCCCTCTGGCAGTGCAGCGTTCCCTCGGCACTGGCCCTGCAGCGGTGCAGCGTTCCCTCGGCACTGGCCCTCTGGCGCACCAGCGTTCCCTCGGCACTGGCCCTCCAGCGCACCAGCGTTCCCCCGGCACTGGCCCTCCGACGGTGCAGTATTCCCTCGGCACTGGCCCTCCAGCACACCAGAGTTCCCTCGGCACTGGCCCTCCGGCGGTGCAGCATTCCCTCGGTGCTTTGCGAGTTGTGTCAGCCTGAATTATGGCTCAAGTCTCTGGAGTGAAGCTTCTGATTCGGAGATTTGTCTGGCCCGTATAGATGATTGTTCCTCTCTTAGCTGTGGATGGGTTGGAGCTTAGTTTGTCCTAGCTACAGCCTATGTGACCTGCCCTGTATCTTCCTATCTCAGGCGCTCCGGCCTCCCACGTTGGATCCTGGCAGCTTGCTTGGTGCTGTCCATCTTGGTGATGTTGTGGCTGAGTTGTGCCAGTTTGGTAACTGCCCCGGAGCAACACGTGAAGTCACAGGTGAGTTGCACACAATTCACAGCACAGAAACAGGCCATTCGGCCCATCTTGTCTATGCTGGCATTTATGCTCCATTTGAGCTTCCTCCCATCATCCATATCTCACACTATCAGCATATCCTTCTGTCCCTTTCTACCTCATGTGTTTATCTAGTTTATTCTTACATACCAATGCTATTCATCTCAGCCACTCCCTGTGATAGAGAGCTCTACATTCTCAACATTCCCTGGGTAAAGAAGTTTCTCCTTAATTCCCTGTTTGATTTATTAGTGACTACCTTATATTGATGCCCCTAGTTCTGGTCTTGCCCCATGAGTGGAAACATTGGGCAGAATCGTCCACAAATCACCATTGTGGCCAATGGGTAAAATGACTTTTTTCACATCCGCTCCTGCACTTAATGCAAATCTGGGACAATTCCACACATTGTCTCTATGTTTACCCTATCAGACCCTTTCATAATCTTAAAGACTTTTATCCAGTCTCCCCATGGTCATCTCTTAGAGAAGGGAGCTCCAGCCTGGCATTTCCTGATAGTTATAATCACTCAGTTCTGGTATCTGCTAGATAAATCTTTGTTGTACCTTCTCTACATCACTATTATAATCTAAAGGCCGGAGCAGTTCACAAAAGGAATATTTCTATATTGAAGTGGGAGTTGTGGATTATACCTAATTACTGACCCAACACAGTCCCTTCTGTTCCAGGAGACACTGGATATATTTTACGAATTACTCAACTATCTTATTTATTGTTTTATAAACCAATGTAACTATGAATTGAAGATCTATCAGACAGACTTCGGAATGTTCCTACTGTAAAACATCAATTCACACAACAAGGAAATAACTCTAAACCTGTCCTGGGAGTGTTTGATGGGGACAGTGTAGAGGGAGCTTTACTCTGTATCTAACCCTGTGCTGTACCTGCCCTGGGAATGTTTGATGGGGACAGTGTAGAGGGAGCTTTACTCTGTCCTGGGAGTGTTTGTTGGGGACAGTGTAGAGGGAGCTATACTCTGTATCTAACCCCGTGCTGTACCTGTCCTGGGAGTGTTTGATGGGGACAGTGTAGAGGAAGCTTTACTCTGTATCTAACCTCTTGCTGTACCTGCCCTGGGAGTGTTTGATGGGGACAGTGTAGAGGGAGCTTTACTCTGTATCTAACCCCGTGCTGTACCTGTCCTGGGAGTGTTTGATGGGGACAGTGTAGAGGGAGCTTTACTCTGTATCTAACCCCTTGCTGTACCTGCCCTGGGAGTGTTTGATGGTGACAGTGTAGAGAGAGCTTTACTCTATCTAACCCCGTGCTGTACCTGTCCTGGGAGTGTTTGATGGGGACAGTGTAGAGGGAGCTTTACTCTGTCCTGGGAGTGTTTGTTGGGGACAGTGTAGAGGGAGCTATACTCTGTATCTAACCCCGTGCTGTACCTGCCCTGGGAATGTTTGATGGGGACAGTGTAGAGGGAGCTTTACTCTGTCCTGGGAGTGTTTGTTGGGGACAGTGTAGAGGGAGCTATACTCTGTATCTAACCCCGTGCTGTACCTGTCCTGGGAGTGTTTGATGGGGACAGTGTAGAGGGAGCTTTACTCTGTATCTAACCCCGTGCTGTACCTGTCCTGGGAGTGTTTGTTGGGGACAGTGTAGAGGGAGCTTTACTCTGTATCTAACCCCATGCTGTACCTGCTCTGGGAGTGTTTGATGGGGACAGTGTAGAGGGAGCTTTACTCTGTGTTTAACCCCGTGCTGTACCTGTCCTGGGAGTGTTTGTTGGGGACAGTGTAGAGGGAGCTTTACTCTGTATCTAACCCTGTGCTGTACCTGCCCTGGGAGTGTTTGATGGGGACAGTGTAGAGGGAGCTTTACTCTGTGTCTAACCCCATGCTATACCTGCCCTGGGAGTAATTGATGGGACATTGTCATTTTTTTCCTCTGAGTGTTCTGTTTGCCTATCACTCTCTCTTATTGACTTGCAGCCTCTGAGCATTAATGGTGATCAGGAGGGTGTGGAGAAGAGCCCTTCATATGGATTGACCCCCCTCATCGCTGTGTCATTGAGGGAGCAGGAGGAGGACGTGGGGCCTCTGCCTGTGAAAGTGGATCTGAGTAAAACCCTCATCTAGAACTTTCTGCTTTCCAGATTAAAGAGACAGTCCTGCCTTAGCTTGTTCAAGTTCAAAACAAAACTGAGAAATATTGACATGATTTCCCCCAAATCCCCCTTTTATATTCAGGACTGTCAACCAGTGAAAGAATCTCCTGGATTACACTTTCTAGAATCTAACAGGACATTGAAAATCTTTAGACACCACATTAAAATCCAACTGCCCAGGATCCCAAATTCCTAATTCTTTATCTTGAGTCCTAAAGGAGGAGTTTACAGGATTCTGGGATGATTTCAGATCCCTCTGGACCTAATTGTGATCTGACCTGACTACTTGTTCTCAGTGACTTGGACTCTGTTACGGTGCTCCTTGTTTGACCTTTGATCATTGTGACTGTGACAGTGTGTGTTTAGGTGAGGGGGATCTGAGTCAAGTCTCCCTCTTGGAGGCAGTGCAGGGATTCCTGGGGTTGGAGCATGTGGAGGGGAGGGAGGATCCATTAGATTCTGGATGATGGAGAGGGGCTGATGGATTTGGACTAATGGACAGGATATTATGAGCTACACAGATGGATTTAGAATTGTGTGTTGGGATGAGTATTGATATAAAACTGTAGAATAAATTGCTTTTTAGGAGGGGCCATGTGTTGGTGGGAAAATGTTGGGTGAGGGACCAAACCCTAGTTCCCTTTGGGATTTGATTGTGGGGAATTCTCTGCTTCATTTCCATTCGATTGGGCAAGGGTCAAATCAATTGGCCTTTCTGCTCACCAGGAAGTGTTTCATTACTCCCTGCCTTCCCCCACACAACACTTACTTTGCAGATTTTAGACAGAAGTACAGGATGGCTGTGGAGTTTCTGTAACTAGGGGAGGAAAGAAACGTAGGAAGAAATTGAACTTTGGGAATGGCCACCCCTAGTGGAAGAGTAGTTCAGCAGCAGCTCCTGAGTGTTGTTAAGGACTCTGAGGGAGCCAATTTTATTTGTCTGAGTCTTTCACTCCATCAGATGAATTGTATGTTGCCTCTGGTTTGTGCCACATACAAGGACATTCACTGATGAACAGAGTGTGCATCACTAATCTCATTTCCTGATGTTTTAGGGACTGTTGCTGCCTTTTGGGTTCCATGAGAAGGAGAACCTGCCAGCACATCAGCAAAGTGATCACTCATCACGTGTGGCCCGTGAGCATTAGCAAGCTATTCGACTGTGAAGGGCTTTGCTCATGAGCCAATTTCTAATGTAGAAGGAGTTAAGAGGCAGCCACAATCTATGTACACGTTCCACTGTGTAATGATCAGCATAAGAGCCCTGATTAATTTTCTTCTCATCTCCGCTGTGCCCTAACTGAAACTGACTAGTTCAGCATTGATCAAAGCTGGAACCTGAGAACTTTGCACTCTGTGTAATTCAGTACCTCACTGGGCATTGCAGTCACTCATTGAGCCACCTTGGCACTCCTGATGTACAATATTTAGAAATGAACTACCAGTTGTCCCATCATTCACTGGGTCCCTTGGGTTTCCTCCCCATTTAACTTTTAACTTAATTTATTGTAAAGTTCTTAAACTGCCTGGAACTTACATAAAGACTCACTTGCTGCTTTTTTTTTGTGGTCTCTCTTTTGCACTCCGCTCTCACTCTCGTTCTCTCCCATTATCAAATAAAATTTGACATTGAGCCACATAACGAGATATTAGGTCAGTTGGCCAAAAGCTTGGTCAAAGACATAGGTTTTAAGGAGTGTCTTAGAGGAGAAGTTTAGAGAGGGAATTCCAGAGTTAGGGCCTTAGCAGCTGAAGGCGAGACCACTGAGAGTGGAGCGATTAAAACCAAGGATGCTCAAGGGGCAAGAATTGGAGCAGTGTAGATGTCTTGGGGGGTTGTGGGACTGGAGGAGATTTCAGAGATACGGAGAGGCCAGGCCATGGAGAGATTTGCAAACAAGGATGAGAATTTTAAAATCGAGGTCCTGCTTAACTGGAAACCAAAGTAGCGCAGCAAGCCCTTTTCACACTTTTTGTCTTAGTTGCTTTGTTTCTATTGCTCTTTATTTCTCACAGCTGCCTGTGTCTCTGTTCCTCTATCTCGCACTCACACCCTCATTTTCTAGTAATACTGTGATTGCCAGTGTAGTAGTACTAGGTGTGACATTATTCATAGGGTATTATTACTACTAGAAAGAAAAAATGAACTGATATTTATTTAATGTCTTTCATGACCTCAGCACATCCCAAAGTGTTTTACAGCCAAACTGCAAAACCACAATTATAAGTTTTGGTTAAGGGATAAATGTTAGCCACCACTGGGAGAGCTCACTTGCTCTTTTTTGTGTGGCTGTGGGATTACTTGTGTGTCCCGGAGAGGACAGACGGGCCTCAGTTTCACGCCTCATCTGAAAGGCAGCACATCCGACAGTGCAGCGCTCCCTCAGCACTGGCCCTCCGGCAGTGCAGCGCTCCCTCAGCACTGGCCCTCCAGCAGTGCAGCGCTCCCTCAGCACTGGCCCTCCAGCAGTGCAGCGCTCCCTCAGCGCTGGCCTTCCGGCGTGCAGCGCTCCCTCAGCGCTGGCCCTCCGACAGTGCAGCGCTCCCTCAGCGCTGGCCCTCCGGCAGTGCAGCGCTCCCTCAGCGCTGGCCCTCCGACAGTGCAGCGCTCCCTCAGCACTGGCCCTCCGACAGTGCAGCGCTCCCTCAACGCTGACCCTCCAACAGTGCAGCGCTCCCTCAGCGCTGGCCCTCCGACAGTGCAGCGCTCCCTCAGCACTGGCCCTCCGACAGTGCAGCGCTCCCTCAGCACTGGCCCTCCGACAGTGCAGCGCTCCCTCAACGCTGACCCTCCCACAGTGCAGTGCTCCCTCAGCGCTGGCCCTCCAACAGTGCAGCGCTCCCTCAGCACTGGCCCTCCGACAGTGCAGCGCTCCCTCAGCGCTGGCCTTCCGGCAGTGCGGCGCTCCCTCAGCGCTGGCCCTCCGACAGTGCGGCGCTCCCTCAGCGCTGGCCCTCCGGCAGTGCAGCGCTCCCTCAGCGCTGGCCCTCCGACAGTGCGGCGCTCCCTCAGCGCTGGCCCTCCGGCAGTGCGGCGCTCCCTCAGCGCTGGCCCTCCGGCAGTGCGGCGCTCCCTCAGCACTGGCCCTCCGACAGTGCGGCGCTCCCTCAGCACTGGCCCTCCGGCAGTGCAGCGCTCCCTCAGCGCTGGCCCTCCATGTACTTAAGTATCTGGAGCGGGGCTTGAAACTACAAGCCTCCAGCTTTTTAAAACATTTTAAAATTTATTTGCTCACAGGATGTGGGCGTCACTGGCTGGGCCAGTATTTATTGCCCATCCCTAATTGCCCTTGAGAAGGTGGTGGTGAGCTGCCTTCTTGAACCGCTGCAGTCCATGTGGTGTAGGTACATCCACAGTGCTGTTAGAGAGGGAGTTCCAGGATTTTGACCCAGCGACAATGAAGGAACGGTGACATATTTCCAAGTCAGGATGGTGAGTGGCTTGGAGAGGAATTTGCAGATAGTGGTGTTCCCATGTGTCTGCTGTCCTTGTCCTTCTAGGTGATTGAAGTCGTGGGTTTGGAAGCTGCTGTTTAGGGAGTCTTGATGAGTTGCTGCAGTGCATCTTGTAGATGGTACACACACTGCTGCCACTGTGCATCGGTGGTGAAGGGAGTGAATGTTTGTGGATGGGGTGCCAATCAAGCGGGCTGCTTTGTCTTGGATGGTGTCAGTCTTCTTGTGCTGTTGGAGTAGCACTTAGCCAGGCAAGTGGGGAATATTCCATCACATTCCTGACATGTGCCTTGTAGATGGTGGCTTTAGGGAGTCAGGAGGTGAGTTATTCTCGGCAGAATTCCCAGCTTCTGACCTGCTGTTGCCCACAGTATTTATATAGTTCAGTCTCTGGTCAATGGTCGCTGCCAGGATGTTGATGATGGGGGATTCAGCGATAGTAATGCCATTGAATGTCATGGGGAGATGGTCATTGCCTGACACTTGTGTGGCATGAATGTTACTTGCTACTTGTCAGCCTAAGCCTGGATGTTGTTCAGGTCTTGCTGCATTTGGACATGGACTGCTTCAGTATCTGAGGAGTCACGAATGGTGCTAAACATTGTGCAATCCCCACTTCTGACCTTATGAAGGAGGGAAGGTCATTGATGAAGCAGCTAAAGATGGTTGGGCCTAGGATGCTAGCCTGAGGGATTTCTGCAGCAATGTCCTCGGAATGAGAAAATTGACCTCAACAACCTGTGCTAGGTATGACTCCAACCAGTGGAGAGTTTTCTCCCCGATTCCCACTGACTCCAGTTTTGCTAGGGCTCCTTGATGCTACACTCGGACAAATGCTGCCTTGATGTCAAGGGCAGTCACTGTCACCTCATCTCTGGAGTTCAGCTCTTTTGTCCATGTTTGGACCAAGGCTGTAATGAGGTCAGGAGCTGAGTGGCCCTGGCGGAACCCAAACTGGGTGTCAGTGAGCGGGTTATTGTTACTCCCCATTTTTGCAATCTGTTTTGTTTTCTTTCTCTTTTTTTCTCCCTTTCTCTTTCGTTCCCCTCAGTAAAGTACTTTCATTTAATGAGAACAGAACTTCCAACTTGACTGTTGGATTAAAGATGTAGATCCATTTTGCTGCCTTGAGAAGAGCAGCATAAATAGTTAGAGAGACAAAGTTGAAGTAATGAAAATGCTTGGGAGGAAGAGATGACTTTGATTCCTAAACCTCTCCAGCACGGGGAGATTTTCTCCGGCCAAGTCTGGAATCTGAGGGACATAATCCATGCCTCAAATATTTGCTGCTGAATTCCATGCTCCCCGTCATCTCTGGGCATTGTGCATATTCGGACATTGGAGGCTTTGGGCTACAGACCAACCCAAGTCAATCCAAGGTTTGAGGACACATCGGGGAGAAACCCTTTTCCTTTTCGAAGCCCTCTCCCTGAAGGCTATGACTTTTACTGGGGTAAAGTTTACCCTCTTGCAAGCAGCATTCTTTCTGTTTAAGGAGGATGCTCGAATGTAGGGGAGGAAGCCTCACACCCGTGTTGGATCCTGTCCTCAACTGACAAGGACAGAGATTCTGGGGTTGTGGTCAGGAGTGGGACCTCTCCTGCACCCCCACCCCCCCTCCTCCCCCCCCCCCCACCCCACAATGGCTCCCCCACTCAACCCCCCTCCCCCAACTCAGCAGAACTTGGAAAACTCAACACAAACCTGGAATGGGACCTTGGAGCTTCCTGGTTTCAGTATCACGCTCGCTGGTACACTGGGAAACCCAATGTAGGAATACTTTAAAACAGGCATATTAACATCAAAAGTTCTCTTTAATGGATCTGAAATTAACTCTTTGTGGAAAATCTTAGGAATGTGGTGGAGATGTATTCAGACCTCTCAGTGGACTTGTTAACTTAAAGTTCCCCTTCTGTTAATCTGTGGGAGGAACTGACTAGATGTCTTAATGGAGAGGATTGTTCAGCAGGCCACAGAGGGGGGTTTAATGGGTAAAAGTCTGCAGAAGGATGCAGGAGCTGTGCAGACCTGAGGTTAGTGATCAGTGTCCACAGCTTCCTGAGGGTTGGTTTCCTGTTAGCACTTTCACAATTTTCAGATCCGAGTGAAACAAAACATTCTTGTGCTGTTGGGGGAGGTGATGGTGTAGTGGTATTGTCACTGGACTGGTATTCCAGAGACCCAGGTTAATACTCTGGAGACCCAGGTTAATACTCTGGAGACCCAGGTTCAAATCCCACCATGGCAGATGGTGGAATTTGAATTCAATAAAAATCTGGAATAATAACCATGAAACAATTGTCACAAGAACCCATCTGGTTCATTAGTGTGGTCTGGCCTATGTGAGACTCCAGACTCCCAGCAATAAATGCTAGCCAGCGACACCCACATCCCATGAGCAAATTTAAAAAATGTGCTGAGGCCCTAACTTTGTGTTTCATTTGTTTTAAACGCTATCTAGTGTCCTTGTGTGGACAGATGTGTTAACCTGTGGGTAGAGAGATGCTGCTGCTGAGGCATCCAGAGAGTCTGCTGAATTCTGGCCCAGGTAACAGGTTACAGTGAATAAAGGAGGCCATTCTGTAAGCTCCCTGGTTCGAGCTGAGGGGATGAAAGCAGGCAGTTTAAATTCGGACAACACTTGAGATCTTACTGGCTGACATGTTTCAGTCACCTCCTGGAAGTGGAAGATTCTTTCACTGAGTATAGCCTTTTTTCTTTCAAATTTCCCCCCTCTCCTGATGCACATGGGGTGGGGAAGATGGGTGACAGCCTCCCTTGTGGCTCCCCACCCTTGCTGCCCATTCTTCATGTGAGTCTACGAGGGAGGGTGTTGCACAGCTATTTGACTGTGGTCAGTATTGCAGTTCAGCTCAATCCTGTTCTTATGCAGCTGAGTGGGGGATAGGCCGTGTGCATGCTGGATTCAGGAATGGGAACCCCAGCTGATGTTTCACCTCCCTAATTGTAAAGATTGCAGAGGTCAATTGCAAAGCCCCCATCCTGGTGCCCTGACTGACATCAGTTAACCCGACATTGACCAGGAATGGAGCTTGATTTAGGAGCTGGTGCATGTTGTCCAATTATATAACCATTCCCTTCAGGGCTCAGCATTTCCTTCCTTCTATGAAATTCCCAACCATTTTTGTTTTTGTATTATGGAAGGGACAAGTTAAATAAAATGTGGTCGAACTTTAACATTCCGCATTGGTTCCTTGTCGACCTCAGACTGGATTCTGAATTGGACTAGAGCGTCCTGGATTCTGTCACTTCACAAGGCAGCTCTCGACAGCAACCAACAACAACGCAAGGCAATCATGGCTCCACCTTGAGGGATAGACTGGAAGAAGTGGACGGGGTTTGAGTGGAAGATATGTAACCAGGACTCTGCCTAATTCACGAACCAAGGAAATCCAGCCCTGGCTTGTTGACCTACCAGATAGCCTTGCTCTCAAACTCATTTTCTATTTGGGTCAACTCTCATTGGACCAATCACAGCTCCAGACTCTTGCTGCTGGTTGTTCAACACGTCAATCCTTGTGCTAATTGATCAATATTGCCAGCTGCATTATCCACAACCCTCTGCACTCTTCATCCTGCAGTGTTACCAGTTAGAGCCATGGCTGCTGTCTCACAACCTGGGCAGGGTGTTGCACTACAATTTGTTGCATCCCTCAATGGAGAAGTTTTCCTCCTGGGATTAAACACATCCTTTCTTCATCTCACCCTGTTAACACATCCTCCTATTCCTTTCTCATTCAAGTATATATCCCATTTCCCCTTACACGTATCTATACGATTCACCTGAATACTCCCTGTGGTAGCGAGCTTCATATTCTCACCACTTTCTGGGTAAAGAAATTTCTCCTGAATTCCTCATTGGATTTATTCATGATTATCTTATATATATATATATATATGGCCACTGATTCTGGTCTCCTCACAAGTGCAAACATCTCTATGTTTACCCTATTGAGCCCTTCTGTAATTTTGAACACCTTTATCAGGTCTCCCCTCAGCCTTCTCTTTTTTAGAGAAAGCGTCTCAGCCTGTTCAGTCTTTCCTGATAGATATAACCCCTTGGTTCTAGTATCAAAGTTCTAAATGTTTTTATTGCACCTTCTGTAATACCTTTTTTGTAATATGGAAACCAAAACCATATAATGCTACAAGTGTGGTCTATCCAAAGTTCAATACACATTTAAATAATTTTGCAATTCTAGCCTTTAAAATTTAACCCCAGTGCTGGCTCTGTTGTTTTTTTATGGCCTTATTAACATGCATCACAACTTTTAATGATTTATGAATCTGTTTCCCCGATCCCTTTGCCTATTTAGACACTTATTTTCCATTCAGGAAGTTGCTTCCTTATCCCCTCTACCAAAACGTGCCACCTCACATTTACCTATATTAACATTCGCTTTCCATTTACACACTTACAGAAATAAAAACAAAAAATGCTGGACACGCTCAGCAGGTAAGGCTGCATCTGCGGAGAGAGAGTTAACGTTTCAGGCCCAGATGGACTTCTGTAAACATTGACTGAGGTGATCTATAATCCAGAACAGAAGGCTGAAAACACACAAATCTGTCACAATTTGAATGTAATAAGCTTTGTTGACCAGAATCAGGCCTCGTTCTGAGGGCCTGTACATCCCGAGAATGGGATTAACCACCCATCACAGCCAGCATGGAGAGCCCCAGGAACCAGATTCACATTTCTAGCTGTGTTCCATCCATCAGATCGCTCTACCCTTAACGATACCTACTCCCTCCCCAAGCTCACCATTCCCTCCCCATGCAAGGTGCTTTGGGAACATGTTTTATGTGGGTTATGTATTCATCAATCCAATTTTGGAGAGAAAGATTCCCTGAATTTCCGAGAATATAAATTGAACCAATTAACCATTTAGACCCAATGCAACCAATTTGACAATTAGACAGGACCCTCAACACTCATTGTTCATTCAACCTCTGCTTCTAGCAACATGGTTCACAGAACGAAACAACGGAAAATAGCCAAAGGCTCTTGAATTTGAAAGATATGGCAGGACAGGATGAACATTCCTGTGGGGCTATGCGGCTCTACCTGTCAAACGAGATGTACAGGGGACCAGGCATTTAAAAAGCAAGCTGTATTGTGGCCACCAAACCCTGAAGCAGCTCTAGATTCTATCAGGGCACAGAACGACATTCAATTATCTAAAACCAAATAATCTTTCTTAGCCCTTAACCTACTGAATAAACAGTGACTCTGTACAGTTACACAGTGAGTGATCCTTACCCTGAATAAACAGTGACTCTGTACAGTTACACAGTGAGTGATCCTTACCCTGAATAAACAGTGACTCTGTACAGTTACACAGTGAGTGATCCTTACCCTGAATAAACAGTGACTCTGTACAGTTACACAGTGAGTGATCCTTACCCTGAATAAACAGTGACTCTGTACAGTTACTCAGTGAGTGATCCTTACCCTGAATAAACAGTGACTCTGTACAGTTACACAGTGAGTGATCCTTACCCTGAATAAACAGTGACTCTGTACAGTTACTCAGTGAGTGATCCTTACCCTGAATAAACAGTGACTCTGTACAGTTACTCAGTGAGTGATCCTTACCCTGAATAAACAGTGACTCTGTACAGTTACACAGTGAGTGATCCTTACCCTGAATAAACAGTGACTCTGTACAGTTACTCAGTGAGTGATCCTTACCCTGAATAAACAGTGACTCTGTACAGTTACACAGTGAGTGATCCTTACCCTGAATAAACAGTGATTCTGTACAGTTACAGTGTGTGACTCGTACCCTGAATAAACAGTGACTCTGTACAGTTATAGTGTGACTGATCCTCACCCTGACTAAACAGTGATGCTGTACAGTTATACAGTGAGTCATCCTCACACTGAATAAACAGTGACTGTACAGTTACACAGTGAGTCATCCTTACCTGAATAAACAGTAACTCTGCACAGTTACACAGTGTGATACCTACCCTGGATAAACAGTCACACTCTACAGTTGCACAGTGAGTGACCCTTGCCCTGAATAAACAATGACCCTGTACAGTTACACAGTGTGATCCCAACCCTGAATAAACAGTGACTCTGTACAGTTACAGTAAGTGACCCATACCCTGAATAAATAGTGACTCTGTACAGTTACAATGAGTGATCCTTACCCTGAATAAACAGTGACTCTGTACAGTTACACAGTGGGTGATCCTTACCCTGAATAAACAGTGATTTTGTACAGTTACACAGTGAGTGATCCTTACACTGAATAAACTGTGACTCTGTACAGTTACGCAGTGAGTGAATGTTAAACAGAATAAAGAGTGACTCTGTACAGTTTCACAGTGAGTGATCCTTACCCTGAATAAATAGTGACTCTGTACAATTACAGTGAGTGACCCTCACCTTGAATAAACAGTGAGTCTGTACAGTTACACAGTGAGTGACCCTTACCCTGAGTAAACAGTGACTCTGTGCAGTAAGTGAGTGATCCTTACCCTGCTTAATAAACAGAGTCTGTACAGTTACACAGTGAGTGACCCTTACCCTGAGTAAACAGTGACTCTGCAGTAAGTGAGTGATCCTTACCCTGCTGAATAAACAGTGAGTCTGTACAGTTACACAGTGTGTCACCCTTACCTTGAATATACAATACTGACCTGCCTACCCGGTTAGTACAGATCAGTTACTGTGGAAGTAGCGCAGGTAAAACCTGCATCCGCTGACTCCATGGCTGGAAATTTCCATCCCCTCTGCGGTGGGGCCAACGGGCCATTGGAATCTCCATTCGTATCAGAGTGACCGGACGATCCCGCTGGCTCGAGGCTTTGGAATATTCCGGCAGTGTTACTAATTAACGTCACTTCAAAACATGTAATAACATAAAGCCACAGGAACTCTCAAGCTTTGTGTATGACCTAAGGGGCATGTATATTTGTTTAAGATATGAAAACCCAATAATTTTGATAAGATGAATCAGACCACACTCCATGCCTCATATTCTTATCAACAAATGGAATAGAAAGTCACATGGATAAAAGGTAGAATAGTATAATTTAAGTTTGCCTAGGCTACATTTATATAGCACCTTTCACCACAACCTCAGATTTTGCCAAAGTGCTTTACAGGCAATGAAATATTTTTGAAGCCTAGTCATTATCATAATGCACAAAATGCGGCAGGGGGAGCATCAGAAGGTGGGGTAGAGAGAGTGTGAGGGGTTGGGTAGAGAGAGTGTGGTGGGGAAGAGAGATTGTGAGAGGGGGAGAGAGATTCGGGCGGGTGTAGAAGAGTGTGACCCAGCAACAATGGAGGAACAGTGATATATTTCCAAGTCAGGGTGGTATGTGGTTTGGAGGGGAACTTCCAGGTGGTGGTGTTCCCATCTATCTGCTGTCCTTGTCTTTCTAGATGGTAGAGGTCATGGGTTTGAAAGGTGCTGTCAAAAGAGCCTTGGTGAGTTGCTGCAGTGCATCTTGTAGATGGTACACACTGCTACTGCTGTGCGTTGGTGGTGGAGGGAGTGAATGTTTGTGGATGTGGTGCCAATCAAGTGGGCTGCTTCGTCCTGGATGGTGTCAAGCTTCTTGAGTGTTGTTGGAGCTGCACTCATCCAGGCAAGTGGAGGGTATTCCATCACACTCCTGACTTGTGCCTTGTAGATGGTGGGCAGGCTTTGGGGAGACAGGAGGTGAGTTACTCTCTGCAGGATTCCCACCCAGCCTCTGATCTGCTCTTTTTCTTTATACTCTTTCATGGGATGTGGGTGTTGCAAGCTAGGTTAACATTTTTAATGTGCATCCCTACTTGTCCCCAGTGCTGTTAGGGAGAGAGTTCCAGGATTTTGACCCAGCGACAGTGAAGGAACGGGGATACACTTCAAAGTCAGGATGGTGGGTGGCTTGGAGGGGAACTTGCAGGTGGTGGTGTTCCCATGTATATGCTGCCCTTGTCCTTCTAGATGGTAGCGGTCATGGGTTTGGAAGGTGCTGTTGAAAGAGCCTTGGTGATTTGTAGCCACAGTATTTATATGGCTGTGCCAGTTCAGTTTCTGGTCAATGGCAACCGCTAGATTATTGATAGTGGGAGATTCAGTGATGTTAATGCCATTGAATTTCAAGGGGCAATGGTTAGATTCTCTCTTGTTAGAGATGGTCATTGCCTGGTACTTGTGTGGCGTGAATGTTATTTCCCACTTTCAGCCCAAGCCCGGATATTGCCCAGGTCTTGCTGCATTTGGACATGGACTGCTTCAGTATCTGAGGAGTTGTGAATGGTGCTGAACATTGTGCAATCATCAGCGAACATCCCCACTTCTGAACTTATGATGGAAGGAAGGTCATTGATGAAGCAGCTGAAAATGGTTGGGCCTAGGACACTACCCTGAGGAACTCCTACAGTGATGTCCTGGAGCTGAGATGACTGACCTGCAACAACCACCTTCCTCTGTGCTAGGTATGACGCCAAACAGTGGAGAGTTTTCCCCCTGATTCCCATTGACTCCAGTTTTGATTGGGCTCCTTGATGCCACACTCGGTCAAATGCTGCCTTGATGTCAAGGGCAGTCAATCTCACCTTACTTTGGGAGTTCAGCTCTTTTGTCCATGTTTGAACCAAGGCTTTAATGAGGTCAGGAGCTGAGTGGCCCTGGTGTAACCCAAATTGGGCATCAGTGAGCAGGTTATTGCTGAGTTAGTGCTTCTTGATGGCACTGTTGATGACACCTTCCATTACTTTACTGATGATGGAGAGTAGACTGATGGGGGCGATAATTGGTTGGGTTGGATTTGTCCTGCTTTTTGTGTGCAGGACATACCTGGGCAATTTTCCACATAGCCGGGTAGATGCCAGTGTTGTAGCTGTTATTAAGAGATTTTTGATCAAAAAGGAGTGAAACTGATCACAAACCCACTTGAAGAGAATTTACTTCCTGCAGGTCCTCCGGCCTCTCGCTGCTCATCTCCAGAGCCCCAGCTCACAGTGAGGGTTCAGGAGATGGAAGTGACGAGCGGAAAAGTCTAGGATTGGGAGTCAAGGAGCAGGTGAGGCACAAGTCAGAAGGCCAGCAGCAAGCGGGTGGGTTGGGGAGCAGGAGCGGCCTCTCCAACATGCCACTGATCAGACCAGCGGAGATGATGTTAAAATGAATCTCAGGATGATAAACAGGAATACAGGCCCCATTAACCGACCAACATTAAAGTGAAACAACATAAAATGGGACAACGTTAAACTGGAAATTCCTGAACGCTGTTTTGTTAAGCTTGTAGTTGACAGTTTTTGCAAAACAGTTGAGAGGTGTGAGTGACAGACAGGGCTGTATCACTCCCAATGAGAGCTGAAATGTGCAATTGTGGCAAGCTGGGAGCAGTGCAGCAACATCCAAATATGTTCAACCTTCATCGTCATTAGATCTTTGAAATGGGTGATTGAGAGGAATAGGGAGTTAATGGTGTAAAAGGAGAGATTACAGGAGGTTGGCCATGAGCTACGAGATCTATTAAATATCCAAACACTGTGCTCAAAAATGGCCGGCGACAGAGTATCAGAGCGCAGAAGATAATACATTAAAAATTGTTGACTCTTTTCCCTCTCTGACTTTCCGAATATATCAATTCTGATAAAATATGGAGAAGTTACTCTTGAAGAAATGTGTCTTTTAAAATAAACTGGAGTACAGTCAGAAACAGAAATTTTTCCCCAAAAGCACACTTTACTCATAACATTTGTAGAAGTACATTCCAAAACATTTCAAATTGAACATTACAGAAAGTGCAATGAAATTTAACTTTTCTCCTTGCACTGTGAGTCATCTCAATGCAATTGCAAAACTCTTGATATTTACAATATACATTCCATGTCAGGCATATAGCCTGAAGGGTTCTACAGTTTCCTGCCCCTTGGTGCATGTTATGATCCCAGCTGAAGTTACCACTGGACAAGCTTGATCCCAGGTTGGGACCCAGTTTTTTTATTATTCATTCATGGGATGTGGGCTTCGCTGGCTGGGCCAGCATTTATTGCCTATCCCTAGTTGCCCTTGAGAAGGTGGTGGTGAGCTGCCTTCTTGAACCGCTGCAGTTAGGAAGGGAGTTCCAGGATTTTGACCCAGCAACAGTGAAGGAACGGTGATATATTTCCAAGTCAGGATGTTGAGTGGTTTGGAGGGGAACTTCCAGGTGGTGGTGTTCCCATCTATCTGCTGTCCTTGTCCTTCTAGATGGTAGTGGTTGTGGGTTTGGCAAGGGCTGTCTAAGGAGCCTTGGTGAATTCCTGCAGTGCATCTTGTAGATGGTACACACTGCTGCTACTGTGTATCGGTGGTGGAGGGAGTGAAAGTTTGTGGATGGGGTGCCAATCAAGTGAGCTGCTTTGTCTTCAACGATGTTGAACTTCGAGTGTTTGATCCTAATTTTTATTTTTGGTTTAGAGGCGTGGAGAGTGGCTACTGAACGGAGTCACAGGAGTCAGCTGATGAACTTTTAACAAAAGAATAATTAAGCAATTTATTAAACAAGAGAAAATGAACTATATATAATACTCTTCACCCACAACTATACCTTCACAGATATATACAGATTTGTAAGGATAACACAAGTTACAAAAGTTATTTTATGCTCTAATGTTCACAGTAAGTACACAGTCTTTGTAAACCAATAGGCAACCTGTGGTTAGGCACCAGTACACTCTGAAACCAAGTGACAGATATCACCCTAAACAGATCTATGAATTTCTGATCAACTATATCCCCACACACCCCCTCTCCGCGCCCCCCCCACCCCCCCCACCACCTCCACCCCCCAGACGCTTATCACATCATGAGCCAACTGGTCTCACTGCACTCCGCCTCTCACACCAGGGTTTCCAATCTCCACTTTCGAAGAACTTGCTTTGGAATCTTCTCCCAAATGACACTCTCTCTCAGACGCTTTCCACAAGGGTCCACCTCCAGCATTTCGAACTCTCCTTCCAATGTTCCTCTCCCCTGGATCGCCACGTGCATTCAAACTTTCTTCCACACATTGTCTCTCTCTCACTGACTCAGCTGTGGCCAACAGAACACCACTGCTTCACATGCCCATAGTAAAGAGTTAGAGACCTCTGGCTGTCTCCTTGGATCTTCCAGCTTCCTGTACGCCTACATTGCTTTAAATCTGCATCCTGCAGCTTTCTTCTCTTTAAGTTTGAAGCCTTTCTCTCTGCTCCTTACTTTCACTTCCACAAAACAGGACCTTTTCCAGACTCCTGTCCTTGTCCTTTGACTAGACTGTCCTCTTGGGACCTTTCCTGTTCCACCCCCCTGGATTTGGGGACTTTCTTTTTTAGTTTCTGGAACCTGCTCCTCTGCAGTTCCCTCTCCCATCCAGCTTCTCTGGAATCCTGGTTTGGGACTTGCTATCTGTCCCTCCCAGGCTGCTTCTGCTGGCAGCTGCTTCCAGCTGAACTCAAGCTGCTTTCAACTGAACTGAAACTATTTTCCTGTCTCTATGGGGCCTCCTGTTGCTGAGCAACAGCACAGTTTTTTTAAACCTTGTGTTTGTTTTAACTTCTCTTCAAGAGTCGTAAAACCTTCATTAAAATGCAGGCATCTTTTAAAGTGAAACTAAAACTCAACTTCTTTTCTTAACACACAAATACAGGAATACAAATCAAACTTAAACATTAAAGCTAAAACTCATTCCTAACACCCGCAAATACAAACATAACTTACTTAAACTATCTCTATTTCCTAACAGTGCACTATGCAGACTCTTCAGTTAACAGATTGTCACCACCCTGAGAAGTATTCAGTTGGATTGCAAAACCCTTTTGAAGTTGTCCTCCTGGCTCTGGTAGTGAGTGTATTGACAGTTTAAAATCTCAAAGCTATTTTCAAATATTACACATTTGTTTTATGAATATTGCATATATTTTGTATCATGCGGCGAATATGGTGACCCGATCACCACAAGCTTGGCGAGCATCAAAATCCTATTGGACAACAATGGGTTGGAGAGATAGCCACTGAGCCAGGCCCTGACACATGAAAGAAAGTGTCTTTTACACTGCAAATTGAGAGAACCTTTCTTAATCTGTCCATCAGAGCCTGGCTATGCCAGTGAGACCGGTTCCTATTCGCTTTTCCCATTCTGTCGGAATGTCAGTCATCCAGACGCCTGCTGCAAACTGCAGAGTCATGCTGATATCTGTGAAAGTGCCGGAACATTCAATTACGTTCCAGGAACCGGCCTCAGGAACTCCCGATTGGACAGAGCGCGAGCAGCCACGCCCCCTACTTGCTGCGTACCGGCAGATCGACTGTGTGTGGCTGCACGCTGAGCACGTCTTAAAGGAGCAGCAGCCTCCGGTGCTCCGGGAGTGTGGGCGGGAGCTGCAGGTTTGAATAAGTGAATAAGTCATTAAACCAGTTCTTCCAACGTCCTTGTTTCCTCATTTCTGCGGCTGAATGTTTCTCAAAAGGATAAAAAGTTGAGGCTCACCGCATTTGGGCAAATTGTTTCGTTTCTTAACGTTTCGACGCTACACAGTTGAATTATTGAGCTGGAGCCCAGTTTAAAGAGCTGCCCTGTGGCCAGCCGACGAGCTGAGGGAAAAGTGAGGTTTGCTTGCTGATTTAGTGCAGCTCTCCTGCTCCTGGGTGACTCCTGTGGGGTGTCTCCCTGTGCTGAGCGAGGACCAGCTTACTGGCTCGGCTGTGATGCTGCCACAGTCGAAGAAGAGCCCATCAGACACATTAGAAGAACAGACACTGGAGGGCGGGACTGGAGCCAGAGAGAGAGTCAGCATCCTAAGTTCCCAGGTAAGAAGGACTTGCATTTCTATCACACCTGTCACCGCCTGAGGACGTCACAAAGTCCTTCCCAGACAATGAAGTACTTCTGAAGTGTCCTCACTGTTGTGATGTAGAAAACGCAATAGGCAAATTGGGCACAGCAAGATCCCAAAAACTGGACCATGATAATGACCTAATCTGTTTTGACTGATGTTGATTAAGATGTGAATATTGGCCCAAGACACCTGGAAGAACTCCCCTGCTCTTACCCCAGTAGGTGGCCATTGAAACTTTTACATCCACCTGAGAGGGCAGATGGGACCTCAGTTTAATGTCTGATCTGAAAGATGGCCCTTCCCAACAGTGCAGCACTCCCTCAGTGCTGATACTGGGATTGCCAACCTGGATTACATGTTTGAGTCTCTGAAGTGGGATTTGAACTCCACAGCTTTCTGACTCAGGGGGTTATACTCACCCATGGCTGACATCTAACAAATTGTCCTAATGCAGGGACAGTGGATGATTCCTCCCTCCCCCACTAGCCAGGGACACTTGTACTGTCCCTACCACCTTCTAACACATCCAGATGTTATTAGGTGGTGTCTGAGAGGTCAGGTGAATCTTGTGCTGATCCTGAGCCCCATAACAGTGTGACACAGGTTTCCCCACAGTGTTGTGTATATATCTAGACACCTCGTCTCCCATACCTCCAACATTTGGATGAGTCTTTAAATTGAGGCTTGTCTGCTCTCAGGTGGTTCTAAAAGATCCCATGGTGACTATTTCAAAGAAGTGCTGGGAGACCCCCCCCCCCCCCCCCCCCCCCCACAGAGTTCTGGATTTATTTATTGATCAGCCAACATTGCTAAAAGCATGCTAATCAGGTAATGATCACATTTCTGTTTGTGGGGTCTTGCTGTGTGCAAATTGGCTCTACATTTCCTACATCACAACAGTGATTACACTTCAAAAAAGTACTTCATTGACTGTAAAGTGTTGAAGCCTCTGGAGGTCATGAAAGAATCTACACATATGCAAATTCTTTCTCTTGCTCCCTTTCTCCTCCTTTTTATCCTTCTCCTCCTCTCTTTTTCTTTTTCTCCAAAAATGGCTGAAAATTAAAATTTAAAATCAAAGCATTTTAAAAATGGGGTGATTGTTCTGGATTATTGTACTTACCTCGATTAAAATCCATTCTCTGCTCAAACTGATCACCAACTGCGGATCAGAGATTTTTTATTTATTTATTCATTTACGGGATGTGGGCATCACTGGCTGGGCCAGCATTTATTCCCCATCTCTAATTGCCCCTTGAGAAGGTGGTGGTGAGCTGTCTTCTTGAGCCGCTGCAGTCCATGTGGTGTAGGTGCACCCACAGTGCTGTTAGGGAGGGAGTTCCAGGATTTTGACCCAGCGACAGTGAAGGAACGGCGATATATTTCCAAGTCAGGATGGTGAGTGCCTTGGAGGCGAACTTCCAGGTGGTGGTGTTCCCATGTGTCTGCTGCCCTTGTCCTTCTAGACGGTAGTGGTTGTGTGTTTCTGTAAATAAAAACTTGCAAAGTGTACAAAGGCTTAGCTCTAATGTTCTATCCTGGCGATCTGAGTTCCAACAACTGCACCCTTGCCCTCTCTGTTCACTGAGCAGGCACTCTCTAATCCAACATCATGTTCCTGACAGTTTCAGGAATGTGAAAGTTAAAATTGACCCTGCTCAGCTGTTATTGAAACAAAATGAACTCTGTCCTTGATCCTGGTTTCATTTCATAGCTATCTTTCACAGAACCCTGGGACTGGGAGAGATTGAGTGAATTCATCACTATAATGGGAACAAGAGAGAGAGAATGGGGATAGGGGAGAGACAAGTCTGGGAATGAGAGCGCAAGCCCAGGGAGCTACAATAAGGATCAGAAACCCAAGGCACTGGAATGAGAAAGACAGAGAGTCCAGAATGAAATGTGAGATTGAAAGAACTGCCAGGAATTAGAATGAAGCAGAATCTGGCGTGTGTAATTCAAAACAGAGAATGCTGGCAACACTCAGCAGCTCTGGAAAGAGAGAAACAGAGTTAATATTTGAGGTTGATGACCTTTTATCATATACTCAACATCCACAGTATATTGCTTTTGTCTATCTTGTGTGTGTTGACTCCCCCAGTGCAGCACTGAGGGAGTCCTGCACTGTTGAAACATCTTTTGATGGAGATGTTAAACATCTCAGGTAGCCACAAAAGATCCTACTGCCGCTATGTTGAAAAAGAGCAATGGAGTTATTCTCAGTATTCTGACCAATAACATCCCTCAATTAACAGCACTAAAACACATTATCTGGTCATTATCACATTGCTGTTTGCTGTTTGAAGCAGTCCATGACCAAATGCAGCAAAACCTGGACAATACCCAGGCTTAAGCTGACAAGGGGCAAGTAACATTCGCGCCACACAAGTGTCAGGCAATGACCATCCCCAACAAGAGAGAATCCAACCATCGCCTCTTTCTGTTCAATTACCATCACTGAATCCCCCACTATTAACATCCTTGGGATTACCATTGACCAGAAACTGAACTGGGCTAGCCATATAAACACTGGTCAGAAGCTAGGAATCGTGCGATGAGTAACTCACCTCCTGACTCCTCAAAGTCTGTCCACCATCTACAAGGCACAAGTCAGGAATGTGATGGAATACTCCCCACTTGCCTGGATGAATGCAGCTCCCACAACACTGAAGAAGCTGGACACCGTCCAGGACAAAGCAGGCTGCTTGATTGGCACCCTATCCACAAACATTCACTCACTCCACCACCAACGCACAGTAGCAGCAGTGTGTACCATCTACAAGATGCACTGCAGAAATTCACCAAGGTTCCTTAGACAGCACCTTCCAAGCCCACAACCACTACCACCTAGAAGGACAAGGACAGCAGACACATGAGAACACCACCACCTGGAAGTTCCCCTCCAAGTCACTCACCATCCTGACTTGGAAATATATCACTGTTCCTTCACTGTTGCTGGGTCAAAATCCTGGAACTCCCTCCCTAACAGCACTGTGGGTGTGCTTACACCACAGGGACTGCAGCAGTTCAAGAAGGCAGCTCACCACCACCTTCTCAAGGGCAACTAGGGATGGGCAATAAATGCTGGCCCAGCCAGCAAAGCTTGCGTCCCATGAATGAATAAAAAAGAAATTGGCTGCTCCATTTCCTACATTACAACAGTGACTACACATCAAAGAAAAGTATTTCATTGGCTGGAAAGTACTTTGGGATGAACTAAGCGTGGGCACTGGGGTGTCATTGTAAATTATGACTCAGATGACCATTCGTATCAAAGAATTCTTATATTGCCCGAGCTGAGTCCAGACTGACTTACCCAGACTGACTCATTTTTCCCCAACTATTTACTAATTGACAGCAAATCCTAAGTGAACAATAGAATTATTTATTCCCACTGGGTTTACAGAAAGGATCATCCAGACGCTCCAACAGATTTGAATGCTTGTTTATCTTGAAAAATTACTAATCAATATCAGGACTGTATTTCAAAATTGTTTTTTTGGGGGGGTTGCTTGTAAGAATCAGACATTTTCGACGAGTCCAGTTGTGGACTAGTTGTCGCAGATATGGTGGGAAATTGCAGCCCAGTCATTCAGGGACACGGAATTGGGCTCTAAGTGCTGAGGGCTGTTCAGAGTCTCCTCAGAAACATTTACCCACCAACCTTTTCTGAAGATGTGAAGTAAAAGCCACTCATATGAAGTTAGAAGTCGAGTTTCTCTCTACAACTCTTTCACCAACTGGTTGCAAACTTTTACCAGCTGCCTGTTATTCTTCCATAAGAAAGAAAGACTTGAATTTATGTAGCACATACGATGTCTTATAATGTTTCACATTCAATGAAATAAGCTTTGAAGAATGGTCACTGCTGTAATGTAGGAAATACAGCAGCCAATTTGCACACAGCAAGATCCCACATACAGCACATGATAATGACTACATGATCTGTTTTACTTATGCTGGCTGTGCAATAAATATTGGCCCCAGGATATTAGGGTGAATTTCGCTGCTCTTCTTCCAATATTGGACACGGGATCTTTTACACCAGCCTGGGAGAGCAGCTGAGATCTCGTCTCATCAGAAAGATGTAGCCTCCAACAGCTCTGCACACCCTCAGTACTTCAGTGCAGTGTCAGTCTAGATTATGTACTGTAGGATCTGGAGTAGAGGAACCCGTACCCCAGCGAGAGTCAGTGTGTGTGGAACCCGTACCCCAGTGAGAGTCTGTGTGTGTGGAACCCGTACCCCAGCGAGAGTCAGTGTGTGTGGGACCCGTACCCCAGCGAGAGTCAGTGTGTGTGGAACCCGTACCCCAGCGAGAGTCAGTGTGTGTGGAACCCGTACCCCAGCGAGAGTCAGTGTGTGTGGGACCCGTACCCCAGTGAGAGTCAGTGTGTGTGGAACCCGTACCCCAGCGAGAGTCAGTGTGTGTGGAACCCGTACCCCAGCGAGAGTCAGTGTGTGTGGAACCCGTACCCCAGCGAGAGTCAGTGTGTGTGGAACCCGTACCCCAGCGAGAGTCAGTGTGTGTGGAACCCGTACCCCAGCGAGAGTCAGTGTGTGTGGAACCCGTACCCCAGCGAGAGTCAGTGTGTGTGGGACCCGTACCCCAGTAACAGTCAGTGTGTGTGGGACCCGTACCCCAGTAACAGTCAGTGTGTGTGGAACCTGTACCCCAGTGAGAGTCAGTGTGTGTGGAACCTGTACCCCAGTGAGATTCAGTGTTTGTGGGACCCATACCCTGTGGAACTGTTGCAGTTTCAATCTTATTCTGTGATTTCCTATTGGTTTGAACAGCCCCAGCAAGAATGGTCCTGCATTGTTCAATGTCAAGTGTCAGCCTCTGCACACCTTCAGGTGCAGAGTTGAAAGGGTTAACCCCTGTGAGATCTTTTGTCGCTGACAGGCAATGACTAATCAAAAAAACAGTCACTCGCTTTATTGCATCAACATGTGACCGTGGTGATGTGAATGGATGAATAGGGAGGGAGAGTTCTGTCGTTAAAATAGGGAAAGAATCCTTTCTAAAATATTCAACGCAGAATGTTCAAAGTTGTTTATGTATACATTCAAATTTTGTTGCTTTTAATGCTTGGGCCCCCTTGCTGTGTAAAAATATAAAGCAGGTTCCCAGTCACTTCATTCCAGTCAGCAGACTTACTGAAGGATATGAACCCCTTCACATGTCTCAAAACAGTTTGTGCCAACAGCTAAAGTCTCTTTGACCACTCGCAGGCTGCCCAGTGGTGCCAGCTTGGTCCAGTGAAGGGCACATGTCGCTTCTGTGTGGGAAGGTTGTGCATTCAGATTCCAGTCCAGAAACCTGAGCACATTATCCCAGGCTGATTGTCCCAGGTCAGCACTGATGAAATGCTCTGATGGTCTCTCCCTCTCACTATCTCTGTAATCGCCTTCAGCTCCCCAAGCCTCCAACATCTCTGCGCTCTTTTAAATCTGGCCTCTTGCACAATCCCAATTTCTATCACCCCACCATTGGTGGCCATACTTTCAGCTGTCCAGCTGAACTCTGAAATTACTTCTCAGCCTCTCGCTTCTCCTTGAAGATGCTCTTTAAAACCTATCTTCATGGCCAAATTCTTGGTTTTCAGCCCTCATATCTCTTTAAGTGGCTCGATGTCAGAATTTTGTGCTCGTGTGTAGCACTTGAGGCATTTTACTAACCTTAAAGATGCTTTATAAATGCAAGGTGTTGATGTTGCTGCACTGTCACTGTCAGAGATGCCTTTTTTAATATTCATTCATGGAATGTGGGTGTCACTGGCTAGGCTAGTATTTATTGCCCATCCCTAATTGCCCTTGAGAAGGTGGTGGTGAGCTGTCTTCTTGAACTGCTGCAGTCCATGTGGTGTAGGTACACCCACAGTGCTGTTAGGGAGGGAGTTCCAGGATTTTGACCCAGCGACAGTGAAGGAACGACCAATATAAGTCAGGATGGTGAGCCACTTGGAGGGGAAATTCCAGGTGGTGGTGTTCCCATGTGTCTGCTGTCCTTGTCCTTCTGGATAGTAGAGGCTGCAGGTTTGGAAGGCGCTGTTAAAGGAGTCTTAGTGAGTTGCTGCAGTGCATCTTGTAGGTGGTACACACTGCTGCCACAGTGTATCTGTGGTGGAGTGAGTGAATGTTGAAGGTGGTGGATGGGGTGTCAATCAAGCAGCTGCCTTGTCCTGGATGGTATCGAGGTTCATGGGTGTTTTGGGAGCTGCACTCATCCAGGCAAGTGGCAAGTATTCCATCACACTCCTGACTTGTGCCTTGTAGATGGTGGACAGGCTTTGGGGAGTCAGGAGGTGAGTTACTCACATCAGGATTCCTAGCTTTTGACCTGCTTTTGTAGCCACAGTATTTATATGGCTAGTCCAGTTCAATTTCTGGTCAATGATAACCCTCAGGATGTTGATAGTAGGGGGTTCAATGATGGTAATGCCATTGAATGTCATGGGGAGATGGTTGGATTCTCTCTTGTTGGGGATGGTCATTGCCTGACACTTGTGTGGCACGAATGTTACCCGCCACTTATCAGCCCAAGCCTGAATGTTGTCCAGGTCTTGCTGCATATGGACACAGACTGCTTCAGTATCTGAGGAGTTGCAAATGGTGCTGAACATTATGCAATCATCAGCGAACATCCCCACTCCTGACCTTATGATGGAAGGAAGGTCATTGATGAAGCAGCTGAAGATGGTTGGGCCTAGGACACTACCCTGAGGAACTCCTGCAGTGATGTCCTAGAACTGAGATGACTGACCTCTAACAACCACAACCATCTTCCTTTGTGCTAGGTATGACTCCAACCAGTGGAGAGTTTTCCTCCTGATTCCCATTGACTCCAGTTTTGCTAGGGCTCCTTGATGCCACACTCGGTCAAATGCTGCCTTGATGTCAAGAGCAGTCACTCTCACCTCACTCTTTAATTCAGCTCTTTTGTCCATGTTTGGATCAAAGCTGTATTGCCGGGTAGACACCAGTGTTGTAGTTGTACTGGAACAGCTTGGCTAGGAGCACGGCTAGTTCTGGAGCCCAAGTCTTCAATACTATTGCCAGAATGTTGTCAGGGCCATTAACCTTTGCCATATCCAGTGCTTTCAGCCATTTCTTGGTATCACATGGAGTGAATCAAATTGGCTGAAGACTGACATCTGTGATGCTGGGGACTGCCAAGGTGGATTATCCATTCAGCACTTCTGGCTGAAGATTGTTGCAAATGCTTCAGCCTTGTCTTTTGCACTGCTATGCTGGGCTCCCCCATCATTTAGGATGGGGATATTTGTGGAACTTCCTCCTCCAGTGAATTGTTTAATTTTCCACCACCATTTACGACTGGATGTGGCAGGACTGCAGAGCTCAGATCTGACCCATTAGTTGTGAGATCACCTAGCTCTGTCTGTTGAATGCTGCTTCTGCTGTTTGGCATGTGATAGACAGAGCTAGTCCTGGGTTTAGCTTCACCAAGTTCACATCTCATTTTTAGGTATGTCTGGTGCTGCTCCTGGCATGCCCTTTGCACTCTTCATTGAACCAGGGTTTATTCCCCAGCTTGATGGTAATGGTAGAGTGGAGAATGTCCTGGTCTAGGAAGTTACACATTGTGATTGAGTACAGTTCTGTTGCTGTTGATGGCCCACAGTACCTCAGGGTTGCCCAGTTTTGAGTTGCTAGGTCTATTTGAAACACACAACATATTGGAGGGTATCCTCAATGTGAAGACGGGACTTTGCCTCCACAAGGACTGTGTGGTGGTCACTCCTACTGATACTGATCATGGACAGATACATCTCCAACAGGCAGCTTGGAGAGGATGAGGTCAAGTGTGTTTTTCCCTCTTGTTGGTTCCCTCACCACCTGCCACAGAAATTCCTTTTGAGTGAGTCCACCTGTCTAGCAGCTATGTCCTTTAAGACTTGACCAGCTTGGTCAGTAGTGGCATTACCAAGCCACCCTTGGTGATGGACATTGAAGTCTCCCACCCAGAGAACATTCTGTGCCTTTGCCACCCTCAGTGTTTCCTCCAAGTGATGGTGAACATGGAGGAGCACTGATTCATCAGCTGAAGGGGATGGTGCGTGGTAATTAGCAGGAGGTTTCCTTGTCCATATTTGATGTGTGTCATGCCCAGAAGCCATGAAGGAATATAAATAAATATGTGTATATCCTCCTGGTATTTGACAAAAATGTTTTTTTTTAATAATGGACAAAGGCTTTACACTGACTCAAGCCTGCCCAGCTATGACTCACTCAAAAGGAATTTCTAGCCTTCAGAAAACAGCAAGGATCTCATTATCTCTAAAGAGACGCTAATGCCTCCTGTGACTGCAGACATCAAATTCCAAGGAAATGCACAAAGATCATTTACGTTTCTAAGGCCAGGCTCTGGCCAACGGAGCCACTATGTCTGAGGACAGAAAGGCCCTGAAACCGTTGAAACGTATTAATGGATGCAATATTAACCCCCTCGAGGATCCAGACCGGGAAGATACATCCGTCCAAACCAAGGGGAAGAAGTGGAGTTATGTCACATGACCCCCCCCCCACCACCCAACCAAGTGGCTAGAACCTGTAATATCGTCTTGTGGAGCTGGATCCAGGTCGTCTGCATTTTCCATCAACAAAGCAGCAGCAGAAACCGAGCTCTGTCCAGATTTAAATTGCCTGGCCCTCATCTGCACCATTTTCTACTGGAGTGTCTGGACTTTGCTACCAGTGTGTACCGCAAAACTGATCCATCTCTATATGCGTCTCCCATCGTGGAAGTCAGTGCTACTGGAAGAGTGTGTCACCCTGCATTAGCTTCAGCCTGCTAACCACCCTGAAGGAATACACCATTGGACTTTTGATTCTGGACTCTGGACACATGTGAAACAATAATTCTTATTTTGCCTGTGGCCTTTGCCCTTTACCTCTCTTTTTCACTTATCCCCCTTTTATTGTGTGAATGTACCAGGGGTTGAGTAGTGACACCCCCTCCCTGCATTTTCATGTGTATCTAAAATAAACTAACCCTCTGATTTTACCCTAGCTCGAGTGGGGTTATTAATAGAGGATTGGATCACTCCAAACACCGAAGGGTTGGGGAAATTACACCACCGCTTATAAAGGGGGAAATCAAAAATACTTTTCCATTTACGGACGGGTAATGAAAGGAGAAATCAGTGCTGTTTAAATTAAACCCCCTCCTGCCCTTAACTTCTGGTGCTATGAGTCTTCATGGGGTTCGGAGTCGATGTTGAGGACTCCAAGGGCAACTCCCTCCCGACTGTATACTACTGTGCCACCACCTCTGCTGGGCCTGTCCTGCTGGTGGGATGGTAATGGTGAAGTCTGGGACATTTTCTGTAAGGTACGATTCCGTGAGTATGTCTATGTCAGGCTATGGCTTGACAAGTCTGTGAGACAGCTCTCCCAATTTTGGCACTAGTCCCCAGATGTTAGTAAGGAGGACTTTGCCGGGTCGACAGGGCTGAGATGGCCATTGTCGCTTCTGGTGCCTGGGTCGATGCTGGGTGATTAGGCCAGTTTCATTCCTTTTAGGCTTCGTAGTGGTTTGAAATTGCTGAGTGGTCCTGTCTGTTCTCACAGGTGCACATAAAAGACCCTGTCACCATTCTTCAAAGAGCAGGGGGGGGTTCTTCTGTGCCCTGGGACAATATTTAGCATTAAATCAATATGCCTAAAAAACAGATTAACTGGTTACTCACCTTGTTTACTGTTTCTGGGATCTTGCTGTGCATACTATCTGAAAGCTTTGCGGGTATGATAAGGTGCAGTAGCTTCTTTAGATCCAGGCATGTTGTGGCGCTGGCCCAGGTGGAGCGGGAGGTGTGTTCTGTCGAGCGACACAGAGCGATAGCATCCTTACACATCACTTCAACATCAGTCAGGCTGGACAATGAATCTTTCCATGGCTAGGTATTCCCTTCTCTAGCTGTCTGTATACAAGCGTCCGGTTTTCTTTTCAGTCCTGGTCAAGATTACTAATGCGTTGCGATTTCTACTGAGGCTGTCCTAAGGCTTTCAGAATTTTTGGCCCCTTTATCTGACCTTTAAAATTCACAGTGTACTTTCCTCTTCCACCACTAGAATGCTCCTTAGAGCCACCTGAATTTATGTTAACAATCTCATCGGGGAAAGCTGGATGTAAACAGTCGTTTCCATTTCTATAGCACCTTTCATGGCCTCAGGATGTCCCAAAGTGTTTCACAAAACAGCCCTGCTCTTCGTCGGAGTAACAGCTGTGGGATCTTTACATCCACCTGAGTTGGTGGACGGGACCTCAATTTAAGCTTTCATCCACTGACAGTGCAGCATTCTCTCAGTACTGCACGGGGAGTGTCAGCCTGGATTATGGGCTCAAGTTTCTGAATGACACTTGAACCTACAACCATGTGATTCAAGAGGCGAGATGTGCCTGCTGAGCTAAAACAAAGTCTGTAAGAATCATTGATAACCATAAAAATAAAAATAGCTGGAAAAACTCAGCAGGTCTGACAGCATCTGCGGAGAGGAATATAGATAACGTTTCGAGTCCATATGACTTTTCGACAGAACTAAGGAAAAATAGAAAAGAGGTGAAATATAAGCTGGTTTAAGGGGGGGTGGGACAGGTAGAGCTCTACCTAACCCAACATATGGTTATCATTCATTACTAAGCCAGGGACTCACGGAATAACCTTCATGCTAATGATTAACTCCCATTACCTGGTCTTTCATGAACTTCTCCTTCGATCTGATGTTTACTTACAAACAGACAGAAAGTAAAGCATAAATAGGGCAGGAATCCTGTGCATCTAAAGATTGAGATGCAGTTATAATCAGATATACATCCAGCAGTGTGTGTGTGTGTGTGTGTGTGTGTGTGTGTGTGTGTGTGACAGTGTGTGACAGGACTGAGCATGTTTGTATAACGTGACTGAGTGTCCCAGCACTGACTGTGTGTGTGTAACAGGACAGTGTGTCCCAGCACTGACTGTGTGTGTGTGTAACAGGACAGTGTGTCCCAGCACTGACTGTGTGTGTGTGTAACAGGACAGTGTGTCCCAGCACTGACTGTGTGTGTGTGTAACAGGACTGTGTGTCCCAGCACTGACTGTGTGTGTAACAGGACTGAGTGTCCCAGCACTGACTGTGTGTGTGTGTGTAACAGGACTGTGTGTCCCAGCACTGACTGTGTGTGTGTAACAGGACTGAGTGTCCCAGCACTGACTGTGTGTGTGTGTGTAACAGGACTGTGTGTCCCAGCACTGACTGTGTGTGTATAACAGGACTGAGTGTCCCAGCACTGACTAATCTGACTAATGTTATGTTGCCACTGATGTTGATTTCCTTGCCTCTATTTGCAGTGTTGGCTATATTTCCCTGCGGAGGATTCTGTGTTGCTGGTGCTCGGTTTGGTGTGGAACACATCTCGGTTAGTGAGTGGTCCTCCTGCCTCCGGACTGTGACCATCACATTTGCAGCCAAGGGAGAACAGGAGCAGGGCGGACTGTTCACCCGGACTATCCTTTCAGTGTCACCTCCAATCCTCACACCAAACACTGCCATCATTGTAACTGCTGGACCATTGTACAGACTGCCCAATATGGTCAGAGGGAATGAGAGTACAAGTCTGTCATGTAATGCTGCCCTTGACTGTGACTGAAGTCTGCAACTAGGGTTTTGGTGCTTCAAAGTATCAATCAAAGGCCCAGGCGCTGAATCCTGAGGGATTGGTCCTATCATCCCGAAAACATTTGTCCATTTTCCGCCCTCTCCTCGATCTCTGGACAGAGAAACTGTTTTGTTCATGAGGGAGATTCTCACTCCAGAAAACAGGAAGAAGAATGTTGGAAAAGCAGTGGAATTTGTGAGTTTCGGCCTGGGAGAGGGATAAGGATGGAGTGGGCAGAAGTGTGTTTAGTAACGGGACAGTGAGGTGAGATAGTGACCGGTCACCTGGCCTCGGAAACCTCCACAACCGAAAGAAAGCCCAAAAACAGCCACTCTGTAAGGAAGGGGAGAGCAGAAACCCCCGCCCCCCCACCCACCCTCCACCCCCGATATAATAATGTTTTACTCCAAGAGGAAAGATGCCAATCTGACAGTTAACTGTGTAGCAGTCGTTGTTCCATCACTGAAAGGTCATGGATATTTGGATTATACTGTTGGGAGCCATCCACCCCGAGCTTTGAGTGTCATGCAGGAGTTGAGGCGAGACAGGCAGCTTTGCGATGTGAATGTGCGGGTGGCCCATGGTGGGAAGGAACAGACATTTGCTGCACATCGGATTGTCCTGTCTGCCTGCAGCCCTGTCTTCAGGGCCATGTTCACCAGCAATCTGCGGGAGCGCCAGGCACCTGAAGTCAAGATCCATGGCATCCACCCCAAGGTGATGGAGCGGCTGATTGACTTTGCCTACACCTCCCGGGTCTCAGTGGGTGAGCAGTGTGTACTGCAGCTCCTCCTAGCCAGCACCATGTACCAGGTGGAGGGTGTGGTCAATGCCTGCTGTGACTTCCTGATCAAGAATCTGGACTCTGCCAATGCCATTGGCATCTGCCAGTTTGCCGAACAGATTGGCTGCACCGAGCTTCGCCAGAGAGGGAAGGAATACATCAACATTCACTTCACTGAGGTAAACTGGGAAATCCACTCCGCATCATACTTCCCGTGGCTCAATAGGAATCGTGTCAGCGCGGCATGGGTGGGGCATGAGCCTCACCCCCTCAGATAGCTGGCGGTGTGGGTTTGAACCCCACTCCAGACACTTCACTTCACGCTTCTCTGTGTTAAACTGCATTGGCCACGTGTCTGCCCATTTCACCAATCTATGTCCTCCAGAAACCTGCTCTCCTCACTGTTTACTATATTTCAAACTTTGTGTCATCTTCAAACTTTGAAATTATGCCCTGAAAACCTAAGTCCAGGTTATTAATGGGAATCAAAAAGAGCAGTGGCCCCAACACTGACCCCCGGGGTCACCATTGTACACCCCACCCTGGTCTGAAAAACAACTGCCGACACCATTCTCTGCTTTCTGTCCTTTAGCCAGTTTTGTATCCCTGCAGCCACCAATGCTTTAATCACCGCCTTCAATTTTGCCAACGAGTCTATTATGTGTTTATTATACAACGCCTTCTGTAAATCCATATACAGTACACCAAATCAATCTCCCTCTTCGTCTCTGGTCTCTTTCACTGACTCTTCATCCCTCTCTCTCCCTCCCTTCTTTCGCTCACTCTCCATTCCTATCTCTCCCTCCCTTCTCTCTTTCTCTCTTTTTCTCTTTCTCTCTTTTTGTCTCTCTCTCTCTCTCTCTCTTTTTCTCTCTCTCTCTCTTTTTCTCTCTCTCTCTCTCTCTTTTTGTCTCTCTCTCTCTCTTTTTGTCTCTCTCTCTCTCTCTTTTTCTCTCTCTCTCCCTCCGCACCCCCACCCCGCACCCCCCCCACCTCCTCTTGCTTCCTCTGATTTTCTCCCTCTCTCTATCTCTGGTTTGTGCACTCTATTTGCAGTTGTCTCCTTCTGACTTTGATCCTGGTCTCTCCTCTCTCTGTCCCCTGTCTGCTTCTACCCTGCTCTCCCCTTCCCAACTTTCCCCAACCCCAGAACCACCCCATCACCCCGAGTTGCTGTTCCAGACTTGGTCCTGAGCTGTAGTTTGTCTCTACTAGGTGACGAAGGAGGAGGAATTCTTTAACCTGACGCACTGCCAACTTCTGGACCTCATCAGTCAGGATGGGCTGAATGTGCTCTGCGAATCGGAGGTTTATAAGGCCTGTGTAGAATGGGTGCGCTGGGACCTGGAGGGTCGAACCCAGTACTTCCACGCACTCCTTAATGCCCTCCACATCTACGCTCTGCCCCTTAGGTTCCTCAAGCACCAGCTGCAGGAATGCCCGATTCTTGACAAGGCCAACCCGTGTCGGGATTTCCTCTCCAAGATCTTCCAGGAAATGTACCTCCGCAAACCGCTGCCCCCCGTCAAACAGCGCGGGAACCAGCTGATCTACGTAGCCGGGGGGTACCTGCACCGCTCCCTCCCAAACATGGAAGCCTTCAGCCCCAGGACAGGACAGTGGCTGCGGCTGGCGGACATGCCAGTGCCTCGCAGTGGGACGGGCTCTTGCGTGGTGTTGGGCCTCCTTTATACAGTGGGCGGCAGGAATAACTCGCAGGATGAGAATGTGGACTCGGGCACCCTGGAGTGTTACAACCCGATGACCAACCAGTGGATTCAACGGGCGCCAATGAACGTGCCCAGGAACCGGGTGGGAGTCGGGGTGATCGACGGAGCCATTTACGCTGTCGGGGGTTCCTGCGGGTCCTCGCACCACCGCAGTGCTGAGAAGTAAGTGGCCACAGAGGGACTGGGAGTGATGGGGTTTAAGTTTCTCAGAACTGGCTGGCGGGAAAGGGTTACATGTGAAGGCAAAGATCACGGAGTGTGTGGCACTGTGACCAACTGCATCATTTAGACTTACGTTAGGTGGCAGAAGAAATAATGTGGATGGGAGCAGAAAGTCGGAAAGGGGCATTGAAAGACAAGATGAGTGTTCAAAACTGTGGCAGGTGGAGGTCAATACTGGGAAGTTGAGAGGTCATCCATTTTGTCCCAAAGGAAGGAAAAACAGAATAGTTTCTAAATGATGAGAGTTAGGAAATGTGGAGGAGCAGAGTGATTTAGGGCTCCAAGTAGAAAAATCACTAAAAATGAGTGGACAGGTACAAAAAATAATTGAAAAGACTAATGGAATGTTGGCTCAAATCTGAAGGCGCCTGCAATACTATTTTACTATTGCTGTACCGAGCTCCAGTCAGAGTCCATCTGGAGGAACTTTGTTCAGTTCTGGGCATTGCTCCTCAGGAAGGTGATATTGGCCTTGGAGGGGGAGCAGCGCAGATTCACCACAATGAAACCAGGGCTAAAAGGGTTAAGTATGAGGACAGGTTGCATAAACTAGACTTGTATTCCCTTGAGTTTAGAAGATTAAGGGGTGATTTAATTGAGCAGGTTTAAGATGATTAAAGGATTTGATAGGATCAATAGAAACTATTTGCTGTGGTGGGGGGAGTACAGATCAAAACCATAAAATTCGAGTCATGGTAATGTCAGGAAGCACCTTCTTACAAGTGTAATGCAAATCTGAAACTCTCTCCTCTGAAGAGCATTTGAGGCTTGGGATCAATTGGAAATTTCAAAATTGAGATCGATAGATTTTGTTGGACTAGGGATTAAGGATTATAGATCCAAGATGGGTAGATGAAGTTAAGATCAGCTGTCACCTAATGGAATGTTGGAACAGACTTGGGGGGGGCGGGTGCTGAATGGCCTCCTCCTGTTTCTATGTTCCTAAACCAGATAGTCCTTGGTACCATCCAGGATTTGAGGGAGCTGATCTCAGCTGGGGAAGCTGGAATAGAGTCAGAGCAGAGAGGGTGAGCTGTTCTCACTACCTTGACTGGAACATATATATGTATGGATCTCAGGTGAAGACAGCGTGATGCCTCCGCAGTTGACTAGCTCTCTCTGGCAAGACAACATCTGGAGAATGAAGACACTGCCAAGTGTCGCTCAGGTCTCTGCTTCCCCTCCAGAAGCCAAACTCCATTGATAAGCAGGACTTTCAGGAGGGGAAGAGCATTGGGCAGAGTGGGGAATTGAGGCTGTGGAGGGCATTGGGAAAGGTTAGAGATGAGAAAATGCTTTCTGGTGTGTTTACGTTCCATCGCTATTTTGTTTGTAGATATGATCCAGAAATGAACCAGTGGACATTCATAGCACCAATGAAGGCTCGTCGTATTGGCGCTGGGGTGACAGTGTGGAATGGACTCTTGTATGTGATTGGTGGTTTTGATGGAGGGAACCGTTTGAACAGTGTGGAGTGTTACCGCCCTGAGAAGGATGAGTGGAACTCCATCACTCCAATGGGTTCCCCTCGCAGTGGAGCAGGTGAGGCTTCCCACTGAATATTTAGAGGAATTAAAGGGCAACTTCTATTGTGATATCTTTCCCTCAACCCCTCTAGTTAACCCCACCCACCTTTCATGAAGGAGTTGACTTTTTTGATGGGTACAAAAGTCAATCAAAAAGGTTCTTGGAATATTGGCCTTTATCAGAAGGGGATTGGAATGCAGACGGGGGAGTTATGCTGTTGAACCCATCTGGAGGAACTGTGTTCAGTTCTCAGAAAGGAGATATTGACCTTGGAGGGGATGCAATGCAGATTCACCCGAATGATACTGGGGCTAAAAGGGTTAAATTATGTGGTGAGGTTACAAAGACTAGTCTTTCCCTAGAGATTAGAAGATTAAGGGGTTATCTGATCGAGGGGGTTTAAATGATACTTGCTGCTCCACAGCCATTTAACATTCCAACAAGCGTCAATTGACTGGAGACGGGACTTCCATCCCTCACTCAGGAGGAAGTCCCGCCTTAGAGAGCTGCTGGCCAATCTGATTGGCTCGCAGCGCTCCAGTCCCACCAGCGCCAGAAGCTGCAGTGGACAGGACTGGGATTGCAGGCAGTCCCCAGAGTCCAAATCCCAGAGTCCAAATCCCAGGGGTCCAGCACCAGGTCAGTTTGGGGAGGGCCAGAGTGAGGCCTAGCGGGATAGGCAGGGTGGGGTGGGGGTGTTCGTGGAGAGGGAGGAAGGGGGGGATTACCCGCAGGATCCAGACCACTTGGCGGGTATGTTGAAATGTTGAAAGGAGGCTGTTAATGGAAATACCACACCTCCCACCCCCCAGGCTGGGTGAGAAATGGCCGGTAACTGTCATTAATTGGCCACTTAGAGGCCTTAACTGAGGCAAGGGCAGATGCTGGGCTGGCCTAGACCTTACCTATCGCACCGTAAAATTTTCAGAGCGGTCGGGGTGTGCAGGAGCCCACGGGAAAGCCATCCAAAGATCTTACGGCCGCCCCTTGCCTACAAACTCGCTGGCGGGGGACCATAAAAATTCTGCCCAAAGATTGTGGAAATCTGGAGCTCTGTCCCCCAAGAAGGCTGCTAAGGCTGAGGGTCAGATGAAAATTTCCTGGCTGTGATCGATAGATTTTTGTTGGGTAAGGAGATTCAGGGAAGTGGAGCAAAGGTGTTTCAATAGAGTTTAAGATAGAGATTAGCCATAATATGATTGCATTGGGAACAGGCTCAAGGGGCTGAATGGCCTCCTCCTGTTCCTATGATTCTAGCTACATTGAATTTTACATCAATAGCTCTTTAATTTAGACACCTTAAACACTAGAAACTGTCTGTTTCTATTTACTCTGTCCTGTGTCTTCATAATTTTAAACCTCTGTTAAATCAACAACAGGTTGCATTTATAAAGCACCTTTAATGTAATAAAACATCCCAAGGTGCTTCACTGGAGTATTATCAAACAAGATTTGAGGTGTGTGTTATATATAAGGCGAAGGGTTTTGGTTATGTTGGTGTAGGGGTTTGCTCATAGACCATCTCCCTCTCTCTTTCACTGATGGTCTGACCTGTGTTGACTTCTCTCCAGGTGTTGTTGCATTGAACAATTACATCTACGTTGCTGGGGGTTACGATGGAAGGGAACAGTTCTCATCAGTTGAGCGATACAGCATAGAGGCCGATAAATGGGAGAACGTTGCCAGTATGAAGCAGAGTCGGAGTGCAATGGGAGTAACTGCCTATCGGGGCAAAATCTATGCACTGGGTAAGGGTCATGTTCATGAGCACTGGAAGATATTCCTGGATCTCCCTATTCCTCTATTAGGAAAGACATTGCTAAAAATATCCCAGGAAGATCACACATGCAATCCTCAGTATGTGCTGAGTTACACTTCCTCGCTACTCCAGTACCATGTGCACCCTTACCCCGATACCACCCATACCATGATATCATCCGCATCCAGCTATCACCCACACCACGATGTCACCCCCCACCACGATGTCACCCCCCACCACGATGTCACCCCCCACCACGATGTCACCCCCCCACCACGATGTCACCCCCCCACCACGATGTCACCCCCCCACCACGATGTCACCCCCCCACCACGATGTCACCCCCCCACCACGATGTCACCCCCCCACCACGATGTCACCCCCCCACCACGATGTCACCCCCCCCACCACGATGTCACCCCCCCCACCACGATGTCACCCCCCCCACCACGATGTCACCCCCCCCACCACGATGTCACCCCCCCCACCACGATGTCACCCCCCCCACCACGATGTCACCCCCCCCACCACGATGTCACCCCCCCCACCACGATGTCACCCCCCCCACCACGATGTCACCCCCCCCACCACGATGTCACCCCCCCCACCACGATGTCACCCCCCCCACCACGATGTCACCCCCCCCACCACGATGTCACCCCCCCCACCACGATGTCACCCCCCCCACCACGATGTCACCCCCCCACCACGATGTCACCCCCCCCACCACGATGTCACCCCCCCCACCACGATGTCACCCCCCCCACCACGATGTCACCCCCCCCACCACGATGTCACCCCCCCCACCACGATGTCACCCCCCCCACCACGATGTCACCCCCCCCACCACGATGTCACCCCCCCCACCACGATGTCACCCCCCACCACGATGTCACCCCTACCCTGATATCACCCACACCCCGATATCACCCACGACCATATAATCGTGAGTTTCAGGTTGACAATTTTTCATCAGAACCGAAGCCATATTAGGTCAGCTGGCCAATAGTTTGGTCAGAAAATTAGGAAGGAGGAGAGGCCGAGGGGTTTAGGGAGGGAATTCCAGAGCTGAATACTGAGGCTGCTGAAGGCACAGCCACCAATGGTGGGGTGAAGGGAATCAGAGATGTGCAAGACGCCAGAATTGGAGGACAGCGGAGATTTTGGAAGATTGTAACAATATAAGTTTAGAGAACATATTGCTTGTTGTAGGTGAAATCAGCAGAGACCAAGGGTAGAAGCTGAGGGGCAGTTTAATGAGAGGTTACAAGAAAAATAGGTCTGTAGACAAGGGTCAATTATACAATTCCTCATGAGAGAGATCACAGGGAGATAAAGCCAGAAATGAAGCAACAGCGCTTGAGAAATTAGTGCAATAAGTGCAAGCATTAAACAGAACTGATAAATTTTCAAAAATGAACCACAGTTGGAGTATTAAGTGCGCTAATTGGTAACACAGATACAAGGAGAGACTTGAGATACTGAGGGTGTTTTCAATGGTCAGAGAAAGATGAAGGGAGATTAATGGAGGATCTTAATATCCTAAAACTTTAAAATTTCTACTAAGTGACAAGGGGACATCAGTTTAAAATGGAAGCTGAAAGAGCAGGGGTCATAGGACAAATGTCTTTACACAGATGTTGAAGCATAGAACACTTTGCATCATAGAGGGGTTGAGGCAGATACCATTATATATAGTGAGTAATAAAACATGAGGCAGAAGAAGATACAGAAGTATAGGGAGAGCATGGGCAGCAGGATTAGTTTGGGATTGATACAGGACTATGGGGAGAGAGTGGGGCAGCGGGATTAGTTTGGGATTGATACAGGGCTACAGGTAGAGAGTGGGACAGTGGGATTAGTTTGGGGTAATAGAGGGCTATGGGGAGAGAGTGGAGAAGTGGTTTAGTTTGGGATTGATATAGGGCTATCGGGAGAGAGTGGGTCAGTGGGATTAGTTTGGGGATTGATACAGGGCTATGGTGAGAGAGTGGGGTACTGGGGCTAGTTTAGGATTGATACAGGCTATGGGGAGAGAGAGAGGGGCAGTGGACTTAGTTTGGGATTGTTACAGGGCCATGGGGAAAAAGCAGGATAGTGGAGTTAGTTTGGGATTGATACGGGCTATGGGGAGAGAGTGGGGTAGTGGGATTGGTCTGGGAGTGTGTTATGACTGATGCAGTTGGTAAAGCGGAGTTATTTTAAAAATCCCAGAGCCAAACTTTAAACAGCTGTCATAACCTATAATTTTAAGTGTTATGTTTGAGATGTGACTCTAAATTCAGGAATCAGACCACCAGTTTTTGAGGTTTTACATTAAACTAAATGAAACATTTTATTAATTTACACAGGTTAAAATATATATACACATGGCTACAAATTCCCAAACTAATCTCCATTAAGGCAACAGCAACCCTTAGACTTAACCAAATGCCAGGCAAAGCATTTTCACCTTACAAACTCAAAATGAGATTCTTTTCACTTTGGTTCCTGTGGAGCCAGTTGGCGGCTTACAGCTGCCTCTGCTCTGCACACCCAAAATGGTTGTCTTGTTATACCTACCACTGCCCACTGAATATTAATTCTCATTGTATCAACAACCTCTGAAGTAAACCTCTCTAACAATAAAACCCAATTCAGAGTACCAATTTTATTAGTAATATAAACATATTACTTGGTATCTGCTAGATAGGTGTCCATTTTCCCCCCCCCATTTCATTCAAAAAATGCAAATGAACTCTATCTCTCTTACATATCAAAACTAGTACACATCAAAGCACCCAGACTAGCTGGTTTCAATCCAATTTTTTTCTTTCCATCATTAGTTGCGCTTGAGAAGGTGGTGGTGAGCTGCCTTCTTGAACCGCTGCAGTCCATGTGGTGTAGGTACATCCACAGTACTGTTAGAGAGGGAGTTCCAGGATTTTAACCCAGCGACAGTGAAGGAACGGCGATACATTTCCAAATTAGGATGGAGAGTGACTTGGACGGGAACTTCCAGGTGATGATGTTCCCATCTATCTGCTGCCCTTGTCCTTCTAGATGGTAGTGGTCGTGAGTTTGGAAGGTGTTGTCTAAGGAGCCTTGGTGAATTCCTGCAGTGCATCTTGTAGACGGCACACACTGCTGCCATTGTGCGTCGGTGGTGGAGGGAGTGAGTGTTTGTGGATGTGGCGCTAATCAAGCGGACTGGTTTGTCCTGGACGATGTCCAGCTTCTTGAGTGTTGTGGGAGCTGCACTCATCCAGGCAAGTGGGAAGTATTTCATCACATTCCTGACATGTGCCTTGTAGATGGTGGACAGGCTTTGGGGAGCCAGGAGGTGAGTTACTTGTCGCACGATTCCTAGCCTCACCTGCTCTTGTAGCCACAGTATTTATAGGGCTCGTACAATTCAATTTCTGGTCAATGGTAACCCCCAGGATGTTGATAGTGGGGGATTCAGTGATGATAATGCCAGTGAACATCAAGGGGCGGTGGTTGGATTCTCTCTTGTTGGAAATGGTCATTGCCTGACACTTGTGTGGCGTGAATGCTACTTGCCACTTGTCAGCCCAAGCCTGGATATTGCCCAGGTCTTGCTGCATTTGGACATGGGCTGCCTCAGTGTCTGAGGAGTCGTGAATGGTGCTGAACATTATGCAATCATCAGCGAACATCCCCACTTCTGACCTTATGGTGGAAGGAAGGTCATTGATGAAGCAGTTGAAGATGGTTGGGCCTAAGGCACCTCCTGAGGAACTCCTGCAGTGATGTCCTGGAGCTGAGATGACTGACCTCCAACAACCACAACCATCTTTCTTTGTGCTAGGTATGACTCCAACCAACGGAGGGTTTTCCCCCGATTCCCATTGACTCCAGTTTTGCTAGGGCTTCTTGATGCCACACTCAGTCAAATGCTGCCTTGATGTCAAGGGCAGTCACTCTCACCTCACCTCGGAAGTTCAGCTCCTTTGTCCATGTTTGAACCAAGGCTATAATGAGATCAGGAGCTGAGTGGTCATGACGGAACCGAAGCTGGGCATCAGTGAGCAGGTTATTGCTAAGCAAGTGCCACTTGATAGCACTGTTGATGACCCCTTCCATTACTTGACTGATGATCGAGAGTAGGCTGATGGGGCGATAATTGGCAGGGTTGGATTTGTCCTGCTTTTTGTGTACAGGACATACCTGGGCAATTTTCCACATAGCCGGGTAGATGCCAGTGTTATAACTGTACTGGAATAGCTTGGCTAGGGGCGCGGCAAGTTCTGGAGCACCACTCTTCAGTACTATTGCCGGAGTATTGTCAGGGCCCATAGCCTTTGCAGTATCCAGTGCCTTCAGCCGTTTCTTGATATCACATGGAGTGAATCGAATTGGCCGAAGACTGGCATCTGTGATGCTTGGGACCTCTGGAGGAGGCCGAGATGGATCATCCACTCGGCACTCCTGGCTGAAGATTGTAGCAAATGCTTCAGCCTTATCTTTTGCACTGCTGTTCTGGCCTCCTCCATCATTGAGGATGAGGATATTTGTGGAGCCTCCTCCTCCTCGTTAGTTGTTTAATTGTCCACCACCATTCACGACTGGATGTGGCAGGACTGCAGAGCTTAGATTTGATCCATTGGTTGTGAGATCGCTTAGCTCTGTCTATCACTTGCTGCTTATACTGTTTGACACGCAAGTAGTCCTGTGTTATAGCTTCATCAGGTTGACACCTCATTTTTAGGTGTGCCTGGTGCTGCTCCTGGCATGCCCTTCTGCACTCTTCACTGAACCAGGGTTGATCCCCTGGCTTGGTGGTAATGGTAGAGTGGGGGATATGCTGGGCCATGAGGTTAGAGATTGTGTTTTGAGTACAATTCAGCTGCTGCTGATGGCCCACAGTGCCTCATGGTTGCACAGTCTTGAGTTGCTAGGTCTGTTTGAAATGTATCCCTTTTAGCACAGTGGTAGTGCCACACAACATGATGGAGGGTATCCTCAATGTGAAGGCAGGACTTCGTCTCCACAATGACTGTGTGGTGGTCACTCCTGCCGATACTGTCATGGACAGATGCATCTGCAGCAGGCAGGTTGGTGAGGATGAGGTCAAGTATGTTTTTCTCTTTTGTTGGTTCCCTCACCACCTGCTGCAAACCCAGTCTGGCAGCTATGTTATTTAAGACTTGGCCAGCTCGGTCAGTAGTGGTGCTACTGAGCCACTCTTGGTGATGGACATTGAAGTCCCCCATCCAGAGTATATTCTGCACCTTTGCCACCCTCAATGCTTCCTCCAAGTGGTGTCCAACATGGAGGAGCACTGATTCATCAGCTAAGGGAGGTAATCAGCAGGAGGATTCCTTGCCCATGTTTGACCTGATGCTATGAGACTTCTTACGGTCTGGAGTCGATGTTGAGGATTACCCAGGGCAACTCCCTCCTGGCTGTATTATATTGTGCTGCCACCTCTGTTGGGCCTGTCCTGCCGTTGGGACATGACAAACCCAGGGATGGTGATGGGGGAGTACGGGACATTGTCTGTAAGGTATGATTCCGTGAGGATGACTATGTCAGGCTGTTGCTTGACTAGTTTGTGAGACAGCTCTCCCAGCCCCCAGATGTTGGACGGCTGCGATTACCTTTGTCGTTTCCAGTGCCTAGGTTGATCCGTCTGGTTTCATTCCTTTTTTTGTGTCTTTGTAGTGGCTTGTTACAACTGAGTGAGTGGCTTGCTAGGTCATTTCAGAGGGCATTAAGAGTCAGCCATAGAGGGTCTGGAGTCACACCAAGTAAGGACAACAGATTTCTTTCCCTAAAGGGCATTAGTGAACCAGATGGGTTTTTATAACAATCAACAATGGTTTCATGGTCATCATCAGACTTTTAATTCCAGATTTTTATTGATTTCAAATTCCACCATCTGCCATGGGGGATTCGAACCCGGGTCCCCAGAGCATTACCCTGGGTCTCTGGGTTGCTAGTCCAGAGACAATACCACTACACCATCGCCTCCCCATAAAGACACATTAAGACACAATCACAGACTTGACCTCTATTTCTTCCAAAATATTATATACAATTAATAACTTCATGACCAATTGATACAGGGCTATGGGGAGGGAGTGGGGCAGTGGGATTAGTTTGGAATTGATACAGGGCTAGGGGGAGAGAGTGGGGCAGTGGGATTAGTTTGGAATTGATACAGGGCTAGGGGGAGAGAGTGGGGCAGTGGGATTAGTTTGGAATTGATACAGGGCTAGGGGGAGAGAGTGGGGCAGTGGGATTAGTTTGGATTACTTAAACAAAGAGCTGCACAGACACAATAGGTTGAATGGTCTTTTGTCTGCTGGTAATATACCCGCCACAGACTGTGTGCCTCAGGACCAAATTCATTGGTGTTCTTGCCAAGCGAGCCTTTGGGTTTGCGTCAACCTGAGCTTCTAAACATTAACAATTGAAATAATTTCTTCTTTCTTCATTTGTTTAGGAGGCTTTAATCAGAAAGGTTTTCTCGACAGTGTGGAATGTTACGACCCAGAGAAAGATGAATGGACGGAGGTGTCTGTCATGCCCTCTGGACGCAGTGGGATGGGAGTTGCAGTCAACATGGAGCCATGTCCACGGAATCTGAGCCCGGCTGACCGAGATAGCTGACCACTCCACTCACTTGCAGTTAATGTTGGAGGGATTGGCGGAGCCGCTTTCTCTCCTCACTGCTTCTACTCATCAGAAATAAATCTGGGAATTCAGACTCTCCAGCACCCATTACATTTAATGCCGGTTGCTACAGCATGGAATGTGCCGTAAGTTCTGCCGAGAATGGAGAGAGAAGTGAAAAAGGGATATTATAGCTGGCACTCTGTAGCATAATTATAAATGGGACATTTAACAAAGGCTCCATGTCAAATGAAGCACTGAGGTTTTGAGCTGTAAAACCAGGAATGGAATTGACTCCAAGTGAAAAAGCGGATTGGTTCATCTTTACTTTTAAAAAGGAGCTGAATGGCAATCTGTCCAGGATTGGAGAGAGGAGGTTATTGGGGAATGTGCAGACTGAAGCAATCTCACATTCTCGGAGCGAAGATAGTTCCTGTGCTGTTGGCTCAGAAGATTCCCAGACTGTGTAAGGAGTGGGACAAGAGCAGCAGGAACAGAAATAAATCCTGGAATTCCCTCCCTAACAGCACAGTGGGAGCATTATCATCACACACACACACACACACACACTGTAATGGTTTAAGAAGGCAGCTCTCCACTGAGTGGAGGGGAGACAAGGTGATGGACAATAAATGCTGGCCTGGCCACTGATGTTCACATCACAAAAACTATGTTTTTTAAAAATGCAGTCATTCCAAGAGCAAAAGTAACAAAACCTGCACCTGCACCTCCCCTGTGGGTATTAACTGTCACTCAGGACAGTTCCTTGGTTAGCCCCCAGTAACTTGTCAGGTGGTTATTCTTCAGGTGTGAGCCTTGGGAGAAAGGCTGTTCAGCTGTGGGTGACAGTGCAGTGAGCTCAGTTCCGCCCTGAACTATGCTCCTAACTACACAAGAAACGAGACAGAGAGCCTCCATTACCTGACAACCACACTGCCTCATAACAAAAACACAGGGAGATGGCTTGAGGGGTCGGGGAAGAGGGTGAGGGTAGGTGACGGAGAAGTTACTGGTCAGCAGACACTCTGACCAGATTGCTGAGCACTTCCTGCTGATGAACCTGGTATGTAATTATTGTGGATATTGTACAAAGTTACAGATATAAATTATGATTTTTTGAAAATTCTTCAACGTAATCTAATGCAAATAAACCACGTCAAAAAAAGTCTTGATTCCTTGCAGTTATCCATGATCAACCTTTACAAAAACACTGACTCTCACTGGGGTACGGGTCCCACACACACTGACTCTCACTGGGGTACGGGTTCCACACGCACCGACTCTCACTGGGGTACGGGTTCCACACGCACCGTCTCTCACTGGGGTACGGGTTCCACACACACCGACTCTCACTGGGGTACGGGTTCCACACACACCGACTCTCACTGGGGTTCGGGTTCCACACACACCGACTCTCACTGGGGTACGGGTTCCACACACACCGACTCTCACTGGGGTACTGGTTCCACACACACCGACTCTCACTGGGGTACGGGTTCCACACACACCGACTCTCACTGGGGTACGGGTTCCACACACACCGACTCTCACTGGGGTACGGGTTCCACACACACCGACTCTCACTGGGGTACGGGTTCCACACACACTGACTCTCCCTGGAGTACTAGACATAGCAGTAATGAAAAATTAAGAAATTTTGAATGCACGATGGTGGCATTGGTGTTCATTCATTATATACTCTTCACTTGTAAATATAGTTCACATTTATCCCTTTCCAAGTCTCAGGTATGCAATGGTTAATCGATGTGATGCAAAGTTCCGCATTCATTCAAGGGTCCAAAACCAAGGGTACCCCACCAATTAGCTCCCACCTAGACCCTCAGTTCCATTAACTCTCACTCAATCTCATTTCCTTTATTTGTACATCAGTGACATGAACAAAGTCACTTCATATGTTAGAATGAGGACTGGACGATACCTGTGACCCTTGGATCTCAGGCAGACATCATTTGGCCTCATGAGAATTGCTTGTCAAGTGTAGAGATTATCATGATGCTGTTGCACTGAAGTGTGGGGTTTATAAATGTAACAAGTGTTCGTCGCGACCAACGTCAGAATCTTTTCTCCCAAGTGTATTTTGCAGTGGAATTTATTTTATGACAAGAGTTTTTGGAAAAAGTGGTATTCACTGTTGAGCACCATAAGTTTCGTGCCTCCCTGCAGTGTTTTTTCATCTCAGAGTTCAAGGCTGAACATTATTCATTTCTTTAAGATAAAAGCAAAAAACTGCAGATGCTGGAAATCCAAAACAAAAACAAAAATACCTGGAAAAACTCAGCAGGTCTGGCAGCATCTACGGAGAGAAGCACAGTTAACGTCAATTTAGTCTACTGCATTCGTTGCTCCCAATGCGGTTTCCTCTACACTGGAGAGACCAGACGCAGACTGGGTGACCGCTTTGCAGAACACCTTCGGTCTGTCCACAAGCATTACCTAGACCTCCCCGTCGCTTGCCATTTCAATACTCCACCCTGCTATCATGCCCACATGTCCGTCCTTGGCCTGCTGCATTGTTCCAGTGAAGCTCAACGCAAACTGGAGGAACAGCACCTCATCTTCCGACTAGGCACTTTACAGCCTTCCGAACTGAATATTGAGTTCAACAATTTTAGATTATGAACTCTCTCCTCCAACCCCACCCCCTTTCCAATTCCACCCCCCCCTGCTTTTTTTTCCCAATAATTTATACAGATTTTTCTTTTCCCACCTACTTCCATTATTTTTAAATATATTTCCATCCATTGTTTTATCTCTACCTTTTAGCCTTTTTCGATTCCTTCACCCCACCCCCACTAGGTCTATCTGTACCTTGCTCGTCCTGCTTTCTACGCTTAATTAGCACATTCCTTAGATAATATCACCACCTTCAACACCTTTGTCCTTTTGTCTGTGACATCTTTTGGTTATCTCCACCTATCACTGGCCCTCTATTCAGCTCTACTTGTCCCACCCCACCTTAAACTAGCTTATATTTCACCTCTCTTCTATTTTTATTTAGTTCTGTTGAAGGGTCATTCGGACTCGAAACGTTAACTGTGTTCCTCTCCGCAGATGCTGCCAGACCTGCTGAGTTTTTCCAGGTATTTTTGTTTTTGTTTATTATTCATTTCTTAATTACCTCAGTCTTCCCATACATGATGCTGAACGATGGAAGTAGTTTCCACTCAGTGACATTTGAAATGTCTGCTGGATGGGAATGAGTGGATGATGTCAGAGGTGTGCGCTCATCCTGATGAAGCTGTCTACTTACCTGTGAGGATTTTACTTTGCTCCTGAACGGCTACCTAGTGGTGATCCACCGAATCCTCCTGTAAAGGCAATATACAACTCAATATGGAGTTTATTGCAATGACAGTTCTCATTGACTCAGGGTAGATCAAAAGAGTTGGCCTTTGTGAGATGGACAATGTTGAGGACTGTAATGATATGAAAGTGATGCTCCAGCACATCTCCTGTGTGCTCAGCAGGATCTATGAAGGGAAGAAGTTGTCACTGGCTGCTTGGTCAGTACTGACTGGGCCACATCTCTCCCAAATGCCAGGGCAATGCAGGACGTAGAGTTGGCAGGCTTCTGACGAATGCATATGAAGTATTTGTAAACAATCAAATGATGGTCCTGCTAAGCCACTCGCTGTGAGGAGAATGCGAACATAACTCGCAGCTTTGGGTGTATGCTGTCGAGTAACAGGTCACTGCGCCCTGATGCCCAAAGGCATATTGGGGCTCAGTAGTAAGATGAGGCCTCTGTGTTATTCACCCATGGGAGCTGGCATTTGGAAAGATGGTGCTGTTTGGATGTTGCTCCCTCTTGAGACAGCCAACATTCACCATTGATGAAAGTTTTTCCTGTTAGAGCCGCCTTGTTAGGCTGCTGTCACGCTGGCATGAGGGCATCCATGTGTGCAATGGCATTTGTCACTTGCGAAGGTGCCTGCAGTACTGTCTTTCACTCATCTCCATGTACGAGCTCCGTCTTCTGTAGATCCTTGGCCACGCCAAGCGCCTTAATGGATTTAGACCCTCCTCATCAGCATCTGGGACTTCCTGGGGCCCGGCTGCCTCCTTATCCTCAGGGTATTGGTCTTCCCAGAGATGTGCCAATCGGTAATGGGCCCTACTTCTCCTCATTCTAATCAAAGCTATCAACAAGACAGCGTTGCCTGAAGCCTGCACTCTCCACTCCTCTTCGTATCTGTGAACGGATACAATTAAGCAATCAATGCTGTGCTCCCTCCATATGATGGCCTCCCTCCATGTACAAGGCAGGAATCCAGTCTCTAACCCTTGACTTGCCCTCAGTCTGCACATGGCATACCAAGGCCACCCCTTGCGGGACACAATTTAAGAATAAGAGGTCTACCGTTTAAGACAGAGATAGGGAGGATTTTTTTCTCTCAAAGAGTCATTACTATGTGGAATTCTCTTCCCCAGAGAGCAGTGGAGGCTGGGCCATTGAATATATTCAAGGCTGAGTTAGACAGGTTTTTGATAGACAAGGGAGTCAAAGGTTATGGGGGGCAGACAGCAAAGTGTAGTTGAGACACAACCGGATCTGTAATGATCTTATTGAATGGTGGAGCAGGCTCGAAGGGCTGAATGGCCTACTCCTGCTCCTAAGTCCTATGTTCCTATGTTCATATTCCCATCCTTCTGTCACTATCTGGCCTCCGCATGTTGCCCTTGATCCCACAATTGTTCATGTGGGTATTCCTGCTCTCTCCCCCGAACCCTTTAATGTTGATCTCCCCATGCGCTTTGCTGACCTGAACCCACCCCTTCTGGTGGCCACATGCGCCTCTACTTTTCGGGACCCCTTACCCCATGAGACCATCCAATACTGCTTCATGACTTTCCAGCTACCGACTTACAGGATCCAGATGCCTCTCCTGAACGTTACTGTGCCTCTGACTCAGTACCACAACTCGAACTGCCAGGACCAAATGCCTTAGTTGACTGACCATGCCCTGCACACCATATTGTGCATGACCGTCACCGCCCAGAGAAGCCTGCCCCTGCCGAAGACCGGGACCAAGACATGCACACCATGCAGAGTCCTTTAACGTGACCCACACAGCGCCAGGACAGTCCCTTCAATATGCCCCCAGCAGCGTAGCCTCAGCTCCAGGACAGTTGGACAGCCTTATAACTCTTGCCCCAGGACAGTCTTTCACTCTGTTCCTTGACCCTCTCTCTTGCCCCTCCCCGCTGGCACTGGCCTTGCCTCCTGTGCCCAGCCTTGGTGCAGATTGTGTTACTGGCACCTGATGTTTCACAGCTACAGTCTTAAAGGAAAGCGAAAGGAGCATCCACTGACCTCCAAGTCGTGGGTGATCTGAAGCCCGACAGGTGTGCCCCACTTAGACACAGCCACGAATCAGACTGTTCTAACTACCCACTGGCGGGGCACTGAATTTGGAGGGGGGAGTGTAATTTTAGTGAGCTGACCTTCTAATGAGCATTCACAAGAAGCAAGTCAATACAAATGTGGTTCCCAACTTAGATCATTGGAAAACATGACAAGCCCTTAACCCATCATCCAAGTCAGGAGCCAAAATTCTAAACTAATTTTCCATCATGGCCGATTTAGTGCCCCCGCCCACCACAATTCCCACAACTGGCGGGAGCAGAGCATTCCAGCCAGTGCATGGCCAGAACTATTCGGTCGGCGTGCGGGTGCGCGCCCGACACACTCAAGCGCACGATAGCGCATGATGACATCAGGCGAGCGTCCCGGTATCATTGTGCGATATTTTGTTCGGTGGGTGCGAGTGAGAGTGGGAGCCGTGTCCACCATCAATTACGAGGCCAGTTAAGGCCATTAAAAAGGTAGTTAAGCTGTATTTTACGTTACCTGCATGATTTCAAGCTCATCGCACGGGCAAAACAGGCAGGCAGGCAGCCGACAATTTCAAAAACCTCATCCAAGGGCGGGATAAAAAGGATTCAGCAGCATTGCCAATGTGAGTAGTGAGGAGCTTAGGAGATAGTTTGCTGCTTATTGGCACTTGGCAGCTTCATCTCCATTCTGAGCTGCATTCTTAGCATTTCCAGGGTTCATTTCAGGACTCACTGGCGTCTCGAAGGCCCCTGGAGGATTCAGACCATGTGGACCTTTCCAGGTATCAGACAGCCTTCCCTTACCCTGGTAATGGGGATTGTGGTCTCCGCTGGTGGCACCTCCTCTTAGGAAGAGAGGGGCAGAAGGGAGAGGGGGGCAGGTGTCCCAATGCAGTGTCCAGGGGAGCGATTTGTGGGAGGAGAGGCGCAGGCACAAGGGGCACAGGGCCAGCAGGTAGTCCAAGGCAGAAGGGGCCACAGAAGACACCACTATCCTGCTGCCAGGGTTTACAGGCGGCGATGCAGTTACCTCAATATGTCCGAGGTGCAATGCCGAAGGAGGCTCCATCTCTCCAGGGAGACAGTAACCTCCATTTGTCAGATGATCGTCCCTGAGATCAGCTCTGGTTGTGTGGGTGGACACCTCATGCCAGTGGCTCGAAAGGTCACAGTGGCCCTCAACTTCTATGCCTCCAGCTCTTTCCGGGGGTCAGTGGGGGATCTGTGTGGAGTCTCCCAATCAGCTGTCCACAGTTGCATCAAGCTGGTGACAGAAGCTCTGTTCAGGTGGGTAATGACCTTTGTTCTTTACCGTATGGACGAGGCCAGCCGGGCGGAGCGAGCCAGAGGCTTTGGAGCGATTGCTGGGTTTCCCCGCCTCCAGGGTGACACCAACTGTACACATGTGGCCATCAAGGCGCCAGCGGGTCAGCCGGGTGCCTTTGTCAACAGGAAGGGATTCCATTCCATGAATGTGCAGATAGTTTGTGATCACAGGATGCAGATTCTGCAAGTCTGTACAAGGTACCCTGGCAGTTCCCATGACGCATACATCCTGAGACACTCCCAGGTGCTGAGGCTCTTCAGTGCTCCAGCCCGACTGGATGGATGGCTGATGGGTGACAAAGGCTATCCCTTGAAAAGGTGGCTCATGACACCTCTACTCCGCCCAAGAACAGAGGCCGAGCAGCATTACAAGAGGAGCCATGGATCCACAAAGGCGGTGGTAGAGAGGACCATTGCTCTTCTCAGGATGCGCTCCCAATACCTGGACCATTCAGGGGAAGCACTACAATACCCCCCAGGGCAGGTGTCACTGATAGTGGTTGAATGCTGCGCTCTCCACAATCTGGCACTGGCAAAGGGGGGCCCACTGGAGGAAGAGGATCTTGATGTAGCTGCACAGGCCACAGAGGATGAATCCAGTGGTGAGTCAGAAGAGGAGCATGGTGAGGAGAATGATGAGGATGTGGAGGCAGAACTTGGTAACCTCCAGGGAGGCAGGGACGCTTTGATCCAACACTCCTTCAGCCAGGCTAACAAGGATCTGCTTCCACCTCATGCCGGGGCTGCTGCCTCCATCCCGAATGTCTGAAATGACCCTTTCATTTCCACCCAAAAAACACTCAATGCCTGTGCAATAAAGTTTAGAGTTACTTGCATCCAGCCTTACATACTGGTGTACCCTGCACCAGAAAGAAAAAATGTGAAACATACTCAGGCCTTCAGAACGAAAGCAAAGTTAGTGTTTTCATCACATTGAAATCATTATGACATTTACCATTACTGGTGTTGATGTCCACACCAGCAGACAAATAAACCTAACATAAATGAACAGAAAATAATCTGTGACCAGTCCCTCTTGTGCTCATGGTGCCTTTAACTTATGTTTGTGAGTGCTATGTCCTGCTGCCCCCCACACTGCGGCCCCCCACCCCCCTCGCTGGCACCGGCATTGGAGACAGCCTGCTCACTCTGCTGTCCTGTTGGCCTTGATGACCTTGGAGCCCGTGCTGGCCCCGCCTGGGAGGGAGCGGCCAGTGCCATGGCTGGCATCTCCCCAGTCATCGCAGCCTCAGATACCACTGTCACTGGCAGAGGGACAGAAGAGTTGCTGGCAGAATTCGGAGTGCCTTAAGAGGAGCCCGCAGAGATGACGAGCAGCTCGTGCGCCAACGTGAGGTCACTCTGGACCTGCCTGCCCTCCACTGATGGACGGGCACCTAGCTGGGATTCTGGGTGCCTCGTCCATCGCCCACACTGGCACTGATCACCTGAGCTCAGTGCCTGTCTGAGGGCTTGCGGGTCCAATCACAACCCCAGGAACCCCTGATTCTGTCCCTGGAGCTGCCTCTCCATGAATGTCACCACTCTCTCAATGGATGAGGCATTGTGCTTGCCCATGAGTGTCAACGCAGTACTGATGCTCCGCATGGACTCCTCCACAACAGAGACCAAGGCACACAGACCCTCATAGATCTCCGCCAGATCCTCCCGCACATCCCGCTGGACACCCAGCATCTGCCACCTAATGAACGACTCCAGAGGCTCATCATCTGCTTTCGCCTGAGCATCGTCCTGGTCTCCAGCAGCCCTCCGACTTCCAGTGCCCTGGGCATTCTCTACGTACGCCTGCACCTCAAGTGTGTGTGAAGTGCCCTCATCAATGTTCTAGCCGCAGATCTAATGCCCACCGAGGTGCTGGTATCTGCGCTGGCACCTGGTTCAGAGAGAGTGTGTGACACAGGTGAAAATGAAGCCTGGGGGTCCTCTGGAGTCAGGGGTGGCTCCTCGGGGTCCAAAGAACAAGTGCGTGCTGATGAATCTAAGAGAGAACAAGGACAAATCATTAGTTTAAGTCATCACACTGTCACTGTGCATGCCAGGCATGCTGGTGAGACAATGGTGATCTGCATCATGGTGCCATCATCTTCCAATGATCAATGGGGGCTCCAGGTTTGAGGCTCACATCAATGAAGGGACTGCACTAGAATGGCTGCACAATCCGAAACTCTCACCTCTGTGCACTGTGCTCTTATCTTCATCTGACACCCTCGCCCTCTCCACGCCTGGTTGCATGGGGAGCGTGCTGGCTCTCCAGCTCCAGTGTGTCCTGCTCGAACTGGGAGAGAAGCAGCAGGTTGGGGGAGCCTCCGCCTGTATGTGACCTATCCAATTGGTTATAGCTCGTCTTCTCCTGAAAGGACAGAGGAGCATTGATTAATCCACTCTCGATCTGCAGCGCCATTGCAGCCTGGCCAACCTCAGCTGAGGAAAACCTCACAGGGCACATTCGAGTCGTGGCCCTCGAGCTGCAAGACACTCAGTCCAAGCAGCCAGGGCTCACCCCCTTGGCCAGGTCTGGTGTGAATGACAGTTGGCACTCAGACTGCAGCGCCCCTGAGGTCCACGGTGTGGGGGGATGACCACACCTTAACACTTCTGCACGCTGACCCACGCCAACACGGTACTCACCCTTCCTAAGCGCAGCAGGTCATTGAACCTCTTCCGGCACTATATCCATGTGCGCTGCACCACGTCACAGCTGCTCACCAGTGCTGCCACCTCCTCCCATGCCCTCTTGGTGAGGTGTGGTGGCCTCCTCCTCCCATCTCAAGGCTGTCCCTCCTGGCAGCCACGTCCTCCAGGATGAGCACAAGGCACTCATCAGAAAAGCCGGGTGCTGAGTGCCCACCCGACCTGGCCTCCCGCCTGGCGTCTCCGGCCACACTCGACTTCATTGCTTGAATGTTGAAGACGCAGAGGAGATGTTCATCCACATCAGCCTTCCAGGGGCTGCCTGGGCCGGTTTTAAACCAGCAACTGGGTCACCATTGGACCCGGCAGCCAATGGGCACCAGCCCCCACTCGGCCCTTTCCGACCAGTCAGGAGGCGCGTTTCACGGTTGGAGGCCGAATGTGGGTGGCGGGCCATTTCCTAGCTGCTTCCGGGCCCACCAACCACGCCCGCCTGCTGGCCTCAAAATTCTGCCCCATACCTGTGTGGAACCCGTACCCCAATGAGTGTGTGTGGAACCCGTACCCCAGTGAGAGTCAGTGTGTGTGGAACCCGTACCCCAATGAGTGTGTGTGGAACCCGTACCCCAGTGAGAGTCAGTGTGTGTGGGACCCGTACCCCAGTGAGAGTCAGTGTGTGTGGGACTCATACCCCAGTGAGAGTCAGTGTGTGTGGGACCCGTACCCCAGTGAGAGTCAGTGTGTGTGGGACCCGTACCCCAGTGAGAGTCAGTGTGTGTGGAACCCGTATCCCAGTGAGAGTCAGTGTGTGTGGTACCCATACCCCAGTGAGAGTCAGTGTGTGTGGGACCCGTACCCCAGTGAGAGTCAGTGTGTGTGGGACCCGAGCCCCAGTGAGAGTCAGTGTGTGTGGGACCCGTACCCCAGTGAGAGTCAGTGTGTGTGGGACCCGTACCCCAGTGAGAGTCAGTGTGTGTGGAACCCGTACCCCAGTGAGAGTCAGTGTGTGTGGGACCCGTACCCCAGTGAGAGTCAGTGTGTGTAGAACCCATACCCCAGTGAGAGTCAGTGTGTGTGGAACTTGTACCCCAGTGAGAGTCAGTGTGTGTGGGACCCGTACCCCAGTGAGAGTCAGTGTGTGTGGAACCCGTACCCCAGTGAGAGTCAGTGTGTGTGGAACCCGTACCCCAGTGAGAGTCAGTGTGTGTGGGACCCGTACCCCAGTAAGAGTCAGTGTGTGTGGAACCCGTACCCCAGTGAGAGTCAGTGTGTGTGGGACCCGTACCCCAGTGAGAGTCAGTGTGTGTAGAACCCGTACCCCAGTGAGAGTCAGTGTGTGTGGAACTTGTACCCCAGTGAGAGTCAGTGTGTGTGGGACCCGTACCCCAGCGAAAGTCGGTGTGTGTGGATCCCGTACCCCAGTGAGAGTCAGTGTGTGTGGGACCTGTACCCCAGTGAGAATCAGTGCGTGTGGGATCCGCACCCCAATGAGAGTCAGTGTGTGTGGAACCCATACCCCAGTGAGAGTCAGTGTGTGTGGAACCCATGCCCCAGTGAGAGTCAGTGTGTGTGGAACCCGTATCCCAGTGAGAGTCAGTGTGTGTGGAACCCATGCCCCAGTGAGAGTCAGTGTGTGTGGAACCCGTATCCCAGTGAGAGTCAGTGTGTGTGGGGCCCATACCCCAGTGAGAGTCAGTGTGTGTGGAACCCGTACCCCAGTGAGAGTCAGTGTGTGCGACACCTGTACCCCAGTGAGAGTCAGTGTGTGTGACACCTGTACCCCAGTGAGAGTCAGTGTGTGTGGAACCCGTACCCCAGTGAGAGTCAATGTGTGTGGAACCCGTTCCCCAGTGAGAGTCAATATGTGCGGAATCTGTACCCCAGTGAGAGTCAATGTGTGTGGAACCTATACCCCAGTGAGAGTCAATGTGAATGGAGCCCATACTCCAGTGAGAGTCAGTGTGTGTGGAACCTATACCCCAGTGAGAGTCAATGTGAATGGAGCCCATACTCCAGTGAGAGTCAGTGTGTGTGGAACCTGTACCCCAGTGAGAGTCAATGTGTGTGGAACCCGTACCCCAGTGAGAGTCAATGTGTGTGGAACCCGTACCCCAATGAGAGTCAGTGTGAGTGGAACCTGTAGCCCAGTGAAAGTCAGTGTGTGTGGAATCTGTACCCCAATGAGAGTCAGTGTGAGTGGAACCTGTAGCCCAGTGAAAGTCAGTGTGTGTGGAACCTGTACCCCAATGAAAGTCAGTGTGTGTGGAACCCGTGCCCCAGTGAGAGTCAGTGTGTGTGGGACCCGTACCCCAGTGAGAGTCAGTATGTGTAGGACATGTACCCCAGTGAGAGTCAGTGTGTGTGGAACTCCTACCCCAGTGAGAGTCAGTGTGTGTGGAACCCGTACCCCAGTGAGAGCCAGTGTGTGTGGAACCTGTATCCCAGTAAGAGTCAGTGTGTGTGGAACCCGTATCCCAGTGAGTGTCAGCACTTCATTTGAATAAAAGGACATATTGTGCATCATAAATATAAATTCAAGGGGCAAATGCAGATCAGGTATTAACCCTGGGAGAGAAAGTAACAATTCCCATTTAAGATGTGTTAGCTCTTTCAGAACGATGTGATAAGCGGCCTAGCCTGGTCTTGTTGCCACATTAAACAATAAGGGTGCCTGGTGACTGCCAAGAGACTGATCCTGGCAATAGCAATGTGACGGTCAGTTTCAAGGATCCCCACACAATGTTACAGCTCTTGCTGCCTGAGGTGAGGGACAATTAAAGTGGCCCCAGACACCCCTGGGTCAGGACTAGCACTGTAATACTTGGCTCTCTCACTGTGTACATGTTTGTGGAGTGTCTACCCTCCTCAGTGTGGGAGCTATATATTGCAGCCTGGCCTATGATTTTTAACCTTTAAAAATTCTTTCCTTAAAGTGAGAAGTGTTCAATCGGAGTCCCTGATTTGGGTAATTTATTTGATTGGGATTCTGAAGGATACAGTCCTTCTAGCACTGGACTTTTCAAACAACCTGTCCCATAAACACTGCAGGGTATTTAAATATCCCATCGCAGTCTGTGCAGGGAGCCCCAGATGTTGCTTTACAGTATCTTGTAAAACTCTGCTGCCTGTATCCTAACTCACACCAAAACCCGTTCACCCATCATTCCTCTGCTCACATTGGCTCCCAGTCCAACAATACCTCAGTTCAAAATTCTCGTCCTTCTTTTCAAATCCCTCCATGGCCTTGACCTCCCCATCTCAGTAATCTGCACCAGCCCCACAACCCTCCAAGATCTCCGCACTCCTCCAATTCCAGCCTCATGAGCATCCCTGACTTTAACCACTGCACCATTGGTGGCTGTGCCTTCAGCTGCCTGGGCCCTAAACTCTCCCAAAAACTCTCCATGACTCTGCCTCTCTTTCCTCCTTTAAGATGCCCCTTAATAAAGACCTCTTTGACCAAGCTTTTGGTCACCTGTCCTAACATCTCCTTATATGGCTCAGTGTCAGATCTTGTCACATAATGTTCCTGTGAAGCATTATGGAGGGGGGGGGCTTCACTACATTAAATCAGAACACAGCAAAGCAGCTGCTGAAACAAAACATCTGTTATGGGATCCCATCCTCTCTCGCTGTGGGATCATTGCTCTTAGGATGGAGGCTGAGCTGATGAGCTGAAGAACTTCAGGGGGCACTGGGAATGCTCCCATTAACATTAACAGGCTACGATTATAGCTCATTTGCATGTGTAAAACCAACCCTGCAAAAATATAACAGATGAAAGCAGCAGAGCAAGGCCAGAGAAGCTTGGCATGTGTGTGAGGCGTCTATAAGGAGCACGAGTGTAGTGTGTACAGCGTCAGACACACCACAGTATGAAAGTATTTATCACTCAGGGTTGTAGAATACAATCTATATGTGAGTGTTAGTTTGTGTCAGTGGACACACTCCCCTCTAAGTCAGAATGTTGCAGCTTTGACTGCCCTCCAAAGACTTCAGCACAAAATCCAGGTCGACAGTCAAAATGCCGCACCAAGGGAATGTCTCCATGGGGATATGGCTCCAGGACATCAGCACCCGCAGGAGATGAGGGGGAAAAGGGTAGGGTTTGTGGTCGGAGGTGGGGGGTTGGGCAGAGAGCGGGGGTTCTGGCTGATGGGGGTGATGGGAGCTTTCAGATGAGATGTTAAACCAAGGCCCCATCTGCCCTGTATTATTATGAAGAGGGAGGTGGGGGAGGGAATTCTTGGTCTGCAGTATCCTGGGGTTGAGGGTATCATCTCTCAACCTACATCACAAAAAACGGATGATCTGGTCATTATCACATTGCTGTGTGTGGGAGCTTGCTGTGCGCAAATTGGCTGCTGCCTTTCCTACTTGACAACAGTGACTACGCTACAAAAAGTACGTCATTGGCACTTTGGAACATCCTGTTCTTGTGAAAAGTGTTGAGTGGGTTTGTTCACTGACAGCCATCGCTTCGAAACTCAGATCAAATCCTCAGGGAATTATAAACGCCCCCACCCCAACCCTCACTCCCAACCCCACCCTCATTCCCACCCCCACCCCACCCCTCACTCTCACCCCCACCCCAACCCTCACACACACCCCAACACCCACCCTCACTCCCACCCTCACTCCCACTCCCACCCTCACACCCACCCCCACCCTACCCCACCCTCACTCCCACTCCCACCCTCACTCCCACTCCCACCCTCACTCCCACCCCCACCACAACTCCCACCACAAGATCCACCACAACCCCCAGCCTCACTCCCACTCTTACCCCACCCTCACCCCCACCCTCACATCCACTCCCACCCTCTTTCCCACCCTCACTCCCACCCACTCCCACCCTCACTCCCACCCCCACCCTTATTCCCACCCTCACTCCCACCCTCACTCCCACCCTCACTCCCACCCCCACCCCCACTCCCACCCCCAAACCCACCCTCACTCCCACCCACACAACAACACCCACCCTCACTCCCACCCCCACCACAACCCCCACCCTTACTCCCACCCTACCCCACCCTCACTCCCACCCCCACCACAACCCCCAGCCTCACTCCCACTCTTACCCCCACCCTCACATCCACCCCCACCCTCCAACCTCACACCCACCCCCAGCCCCACCCTCAACCCTCACCCCACCCCAAGGCCCACCCTCATCCTCACCTCCACCCTCACCCACACAACCAGCCCAACCCTCACCCACACCCTCAGCTCCACCCTCATCCCACTCTCACCCACACCTTAGCCACAGCACCATCCGTACCCCCACCCTCACTCCCCTCAGTCTCAACCTCACTCTAACCCTCACCCTCATCTCAACCTCACCCACACCTTCACTATCACCCCCACCCACATTACCTTCACCCCCTTCAGCCCCATGACACCTACCCACAGCCCCACCCTCACCCCTATCATGTGCAGCCCCCATGCCTCCCCTTCCCCACAATCTCTACCTCCATGTCCCTCAATTTCTGAAGATGCTGATTACCTGAGGTAATTTCTCCCATGGAGGCTCTCCTTCTCCATTGCCCCCACTCCACTCTACCCTTCCCGTGCCTCACCTGTTGTCTCGACAGCCAATGTGCTCATGGGCAGCATCATGTCAGACTGAATCCGGTCCTTAATTCATTTCCACTCCAATTCACTTAGCACTTCCTCAGGAGGGCCCACTGGTTGTTCTAGCCTTGCTCTCTCACAAACACTCTGACCAATTGTTGCTCCTGCCAGGTCAGCTCTCTCCTTCACTGAGAGACCTGTTAGCTCTCGTGGGGGTGGGGGTTGGGGTGGAGGTGGGAGTGGGGATGGTGGTTTATGGGTGGGGTGGCTGTAGTATTGGGAGTGGGGTGGGGTGGCAGGGGGTCGGTGGTGGGTGGGGGGGTTGCTCTGTGATTAATTACCAAGGGTTTTGTTTTCCCCCTAGATATAGTTTAATTAACCAGAGTGGCACTTGGCTTATTCATCAATGGTTTGGATCCCCTGAGGGCCAGGATGATGCTACTTATTTCAAAGCATCCCCTTGTAGACCCTTTCCACCATTCGATTCAATGTTTAGGCCCCTGAACTCATGTTGGAGAAGGTCCTGATGCTATAACTATTTCTCAAATTAACACTCTAGATGCAGGAGAGCCTTCTAAACATTCCTCTTTTTTCTGTTCTCATTTTTCAAGTAAATTTGTCTCTTTATCTCTCTCTGTGCTCCCCTTCCAGGTTGAAAACTCCAAATTTCTCATTCATGGTATCAGCTGGTAGTCAGTGGGATACCCAGTACTGGTGTGGACAGGTCTGACACTGTATAACACTGGGGTACCCAGTACTGGTGGGGACAGGTCTGACACTGTATAACACTGGGGTACAGTACTGGTGGGGACAGGTCTGTCACTGTATAACATTGGGGTACCCAGTACTGGTGGGGACAGGTCTGTCACTGTATAACACTGGGGTACAGTACTTGTGGGGACAGGTCTGTCACTGTATAACACGGGGGTACAGTATAGGTGGGGACAGGTCTGTCACTGTATAACATTGGGGTACAGTACTGGTGGGGACAGGTCTGTCACTGTATAACACTGGGGTACAGTACTGGTGGGGACAGGTCTCTCAGTGTATAACACTGGGGTACAGTACTGGTGGGAACAGGTCTGTCACTGTATAACACTGGGGTACAGTACTGGTGGGGACGGGTCTGTCACTGTATAACACTGGGGTACAGTACTGGTGGGGACAGGTCTGTCACTGTATAACATTGGGGTACAGTACTGGTGGGGACAGGTCTGTCACTGTATAACATTGGGGTACAGTACTGGTGGGGACAGGTCTGTCACTGTATAACATTGGGGTACAGTATAGGTGGGGACAGGTCTGTCACTGTATAACACTGGGGTACAGTACTGGTGGGGACAGGTCTGTCACTGTATAACACTGGGATACAGTACTGGTGGGGACAGGTCTGTCACTGTATAACACTGGGGTACAGTACTGGTGGGGACAGGTCTCTCAGTGTATAACACTGGGGTACAGTACTGGTGGGAACAGGTCTGTCACTGTATAACACTGGGGTACAGTACTGGTGGGGACAGGTCTGTCACTGTATAACACTGGGGTACAGTACTGGTGGGGACAGGTCTGACACTGTATAACACTGGGGTACCCAGTACTGGTGGGGACAGGTCTGACACTGTATAACACTGGGGTACAGTACTGGTGGGGACAGGTCTGTCACTGTATAACATTGGGGTACCCAGTACTGGTGGGAACAGGTCTGTCACTGTATAACACTGGGGTACAGTACTTGTGGGGACAGGTCTGTCACTGTATAACACGGGGGTACAGTATAGGTGGGGACAGGTCTGTCACTGTATAACATTGGGGTACAGTACTGGTGGGGACAGGTCTGTCACTGTATAACACTGGGGTACAGTACTGGTGGGGACAGGTCTCTCAGTGTATAACACTGGGGTACAGTACTGGTGGGAACAGGTCTGTCACTGTATAACACTGGGGTACAGTACTGGTGGGGACAGGTCTGTCACTGTATAACATTGGGGTACAGTACTGGTGGGGACAGGTCTGTCACTGTATAACATTGGGGTACAGTACTGGTGGGGACAGGTCTGTCACTGTAAAACATTGGGGTACAGTATAGGTGGGGACAGGTCTGTCACTGTATAACATTGGGGTACAGTACTGGTGGGGACAGGTCTGTCACTGTATAACACTGGGATACAGTACTGGTGGGGACAGGTCTGTCACTGTATAACACTGGGGTACAGTACTGGTGGGGACAGGTCTCTCAGTGTATAACACTGGGGTACAGTACTGGTGGGGACAGGTCTGTCACTGTATAACACTGCGGTACAGTACTGGTGGGGACGGGTCTGTCACTGTATAACACTGGGGTACAGTACTGGTGGGGACAGGTCTGACACTGTATAACACTTGGGTACCCAGTACTGGTGGGGACAGGTCTGACACTGTATAACACTGGGGTACAGTACTGGTGGGGACAGGTCTGTCACTGTATAACATTGGGGTACCCAGTACTGGTGGGGACAGGTCTGTCACTGTATAACACTGGGGTACAGTACTTGTGGGGATAGGTCTGTCACTGTATAACACGGGGGTACAGTATAGGTGGGGACAGGTCTGTCACTGTATAACACTGGGGTACAGTACTGGTGGGGACAGGTCTGTCACTGTATAACATTGGGGTACCCAGTACTGGTGGGGACAGGTCTGTCACTGTATAACACTGGGGTACAGTACTTGTGGGGACAGGTCTGTCACTGTATAACACGGGGGTACAGTATAGGTGGGGACAGGTCTGTCACTGTATAACACTGGGGTACAGTACTGGTGGGGACAGGTCTGTCACTGTATAACACTGGGGTACCCAGTACTGGTGGGGACAGGTCTGTCAGTGTATAACACTGGGGTACAGTACTGGTGGGGACAGGTCTGTCACTGTATAACACTGGGGTACCCAGTACTGGTGGGGACAGGTCTGACACTGTATAACACTGGGGTACAATATTGGTGGGGACAGGTCTGTCACTGTATAACACCGGGGTACAGTACTTGTGGGGACAGGTCTTTCACTGTATAACACGGGGGTACAGTATAGGTGGGGACAGGTCTGTCACCTTATAACACTGGGGTACAGTACTAGTGGGGACAGGTCTGTCACTGTATAACACTGGGGTACAGTACTGGTGGGGACAGGTCTGTCACTGTATAACACTGGGGTACCCAGTACTGGTGGGGACAGGTCTGACACTGTATAACACTTGGGTACCCAGTACTGGTGGGGACAGGTCTGACACTGTATAACACTGGGGTACAATATTGGTGGGGACAGGTCTGTCACTGTACAACACCGGGGTACAGTACTTGTGGGGACAGGTCTGTCACTGTATAACACGGGGGTACAGTATAGGTGGGGACAGGTCTGTCACTGTATAACACTGGGGTACAGTACTGGTGGGGACAGGTCTGTCACTGTATAACACTGGGGTACAGTACTGGTGGGGACAGGTCTCTCAGTGTATAACACTGGGGTACAGTACTGGTGGGAACAGGTCTGTCACTGTATAACACTGGGGTACAGTACTGGTGGGGACAGGTCTGTCACTGTATAACATTGGGGTACAGTACTGGTGGGGACAGGTCTGTCACTGTATAACATTGGGGTACAGTACTGGTGGGGACAGGTCTGTCACTGTAAAACATTGGGGTACAGTATAGGTGGGGACAGGTCTGTCACTGTATAACATTGGGGTACAGTACTGGTGGGGACAGGTCTGTCACTGTATAACACTGGGATACAGTACTGGTGGGGACAGGTCTGTCACTGTATAACACTGGGGTACAGTACTGGTGGGGACAGGTCTCTCAGTGTATAACACTGGGGTACAGTACTGGTGGGGACAGGTCTGTCACTGTATAACACTGCGGTACAGTACTGGTGGGGACGGGTCTGTCACTGTATAACACTGGGGTACAGTACTGGTGGGGACAGGTCTGACACTGTATAACACTTGGGTACCCAGTACTGGTGGGGACAGGTCTGACACTGTATAACACTGGGGTACAGTACTGGTGGGGACAGGTCTGTCACTGTATAACATTGGGGTACCCAGTACTGGTGGGGACAGGTCTGTCACTGTATAACACTGGGGTACAGTACTTGTGGGGATAGGTCTGTCACTGTATAACACGGGGGTACAGTATAGGTGGGGACAGGTCTGTCACTGTATAACACTGGGGTACAGTACTGGTGGGGACAGGTCTGTCACTGTATAACATTGGGGTACCCAGTACTGGTGGGGACAGGTCTGTCACTGTATAACACTGGGGTACAGTACTTGTGGGGACAGGTCTGTCACTGTATAACACGGGGGTACAGTATAGGTGGGGACAGGTCTTTCACTGTATAACACTGGGGTACAGTACTGGTGGGGACAGGTCTGTCACTGTATAACACTGGGGTACCCAGTACTGGTGGGGACAGGTCTGTCAGTGTATAACACTGGGGTACAGTACTGGTGGGGACAGGTCTGTCACTGTATAACACTGGGGTACCCAGTACTGGTGGGGACAGGTCTGACACTGTATAACACTGGGGTACAATATTGGTGGGGACAGGTCTGTCACTGTATAACACCGGGGTACAGTACTTGTGGGGACAGGTCTTTCACTGTATAACACGGGGGTACAGTATAGGTGGGGACAGGTCTGTCACCTTATAACACTGGGGTACAGTACTAGTGGGGACAGGTCTGTCACTGTATAACACTGGGGTACAGCACTGGTGGGGACAGGTCTGTCACTGTATAACACTGGGGTACCCAGTACTGGTGGGGACAGGTCTGACACTGTATAACACTTGGGTACCCAGTACTGGTGGGGACAGGTCTGACACTGTATAACACTGGGGTACAATATTGGTGGGGACAGGTCTGTCACTGTACAACACCGGGGTACAGTACTTGTGGGGACAGGTCTGTCACTGTATAACACGGGGGTACAGTATAGGTGGGGACAGGTCTGTCACTGTATAACACTGGGGTACAGTACTGGTGAGGACGGGTCTGTCACTGTATAACACCGGGGTACAGTACAGGTAGGGAGAGGTCTGTCACTGTATAACACTGGGGTACAGTACTGGTGGGGACAGGTCTGTCACCTTATAGCACTGGGGTACAGTACTGGTGGGGACAGGTCTGTCACTGCATAACACTGGGGTACAGTACTGGTGGGGATAGGTCTGTCACTGTATAACACTGGGGTACAGTACTGGTGGGGACAGGTCTGTCACTGTATAACACTGGGGTACAGTACTGGTGGGGACAGGTTTGTCACTGTATAACACTGGGGTACAGTACTGGTGGGGACAGGTCTGTCACTGTATAACACTGGGGTACAGTACTGGTGGGGACAGGTTTGTCACTGTATAACACTGGGGTACAGTACTGGTGGGGACAAGTCTGCCACTGTATAGCACTGGGGTACAGCGCAGTGACTCAGTGGGTAGCACTCTCATTTCTCTATCGGGGCTGTGAGTTCATGACCCCTGTCCGAAATTTGAGCGTATCGTCTCAGCTGACACTCACAGTGCAGTATGGAGGGAGTGCTGCGCTGTTGGGGATGTTAAACTCTGGCCCTGCGTTCTCTCTCACGTGTTTGTAAAAAAATCCCAGGGCCACTATTTTGAAGAGGAGCAGGGGCGTTCACCCCAGTGACCTGATCAATGTTTATCTCCACAAACATCACTAAAAAAACTGATTTGGTTCCACCCTGTATAAATTAGAAACTTTGAGCTCATCTAACCCTCTGTTCCTGTGCCTGCTGAAGTAAACTGGCTTCTGGTCTGGAAGCGCCTCAATTTTAAAAATTCTCATCCTAAAACATAATTTCTCCATTTACCTCTCTGCCTCTTTACCTCTCTCACCTCACAACACCGTTAAGATAATCCTTAATTCCTCCCTTTTTGACTAAACTTCTGGTCACCTGCCCAAACATGACTCAATGTCAATGTTTGCAAGCACTCCTGAGAAACACCCTGGGACATTTAGCTACACTAAAGGTGCTACATGAATGCAAGTTGTTGTTGTATTGTGTTGCTGCTTGTGGGATCTTACTGTGAGCAAATTGGCTCTCGCACTTCCCCAGTGATAACACTGTGAAGCGGTAAGGGTCCCGAGGTCATGAAGTGGTCAGCTTGGATTGTGAGGTCACAGGCGCGGGACCTGAACCCCTGACCATCTGAGTCCAAGGTGGGGGTGGGTGGAATTGTGCCTTCCCACTGAGCCTAAGGCAGACACCCCAACTGGGCTCACTGGATGGGTTACCCCTTTGTGAGAAGGTTCCCACATTGCAAATCGATTGACCGATTGCTGAGTGGGGAGCATTTTTGATTCGGAGTCACAAGTTTGCGGATTCAAGTCTCACACCCGAAATTTGAGCATGTTATCCAGGTCTACGTCCCAGTTCAGCACTGAGTGAGTGCTGCCCTGTCAGAGGTGCTGGCTTTCAGGTGGGATGTTAAATCCACATCCTCCTCTCAGGAGGATGTGAATGATCCCGTGGCCACTATTTTAAAAAATAGTAGGGGAGTTCTCCCTTGTGTCCAGATCAATATTTATCCCACAATCAACATCATTAAACAGATGATCAGGTCACGATCACATTGCTGTGTGTGGGAACTTGCTCTTGCAAATTAGCTGCTGTGTTTCCAATATTACAACAGTGGCTAAACTTCATAAGTACTTCAAAAGCTGTGAAGAAGAGTCATGCGGACTGGAAACGTTAACTCTTGTTTCTCTCTCCACAGAAGCTGCCAGACCTGCTGAGTTTTTCCAGCATTTTCTGGTGGGGGTTTTTTTTTTTGGGGCTTCAAAAGTGCTTTTAATGGGCTGCCACGCACTTTGGGACCTGTGAAGTCGTGAAAAGCGCTATAGAAATGCAAGCCTCTCTTTTAAGAAACCACGGTGTGTTTCTCCCGGCAGAGGGAGCCTGTAATCCATTTAAAGAAAAAAAAAACCAAAAAAAAAAATTATATACACAGAGGGAGAGCAATCCTCCCAGCTCGAGTCGGTTTCAAGTTCCCCTTCGGAAAATGTGGCTGGTTGGTGCCCAATGGTCTGGGAGCTTTGCTCGGATGTAGCTATGGAGATGGCGAGTGGCTGGTTGCTTTGACAGGTGTGTGTTTCAGCTTTAAGAGGCAGACAGCGGCTATGTACAACAAGGGGAAAGGATGTACGGTTCCCTCGGACGGTCAGGCAAGGGAAAAGTAAGTGGCAGCGAGAGACAGGAGGAGAAAGGGAAGGGAAGGGGAGGGGGGGAGGAAAAAAAAGACAAGAAACATTTGTGGCTTTTGCAAGAATTAAAAAGAAAACCCCGAGCCTGCGGGAGCAGGCATGTTTTTTTGGAAGCGCTGTATTTGCTGGGTTCTTTAGGTGGGGTGGGGGGTGGGGGGGAGAGAGATGCTGAACGGAATGAAGAGAGAGGGATTTTCCTGTCAACTTTTGTTAATTTTCGTGGCCTTTTAATTTTTTTAAGTTGTTTAAAAAAAAAAACCCCGCGCGTTTCCAAAGTGTGACCTTGTTACCTGCGATTTGACAAGTTTTCATTCTGAATTTTACATTTTAACAGGAAAAAGGGCATCAGTTGAATTACATTGTGAATTTCACAGCCCTGTCCCCCCCCCGCCCCCCCCAGGAAAGAGGTAGAGAAAATCTCTCTCTAGCCTGGGGAATGTTTTGTACCCACACACATATTTATTCTGGGTTTGTGTGTGTGTGTGTGTTCCAGCCTTTCTCTACAGCATTTTTTTTTAAATTGTAAGATTTAATAAAAGTATTTATTGCAAAAAGAGAAAAAGTTTTGCCTCGTTTACTTTTAAAGAACCCTGTGTTTGTTTTCTCTCTCTAGGTTAGCGCTGTATGTTTACGAATATTTGCTGCATGTAGGAGCACAGAAATCTGCACAGACTTTCTTGTCCGAGGTAAGAGTCTCTTCGCTCTCTCTCCCTCGTGTGCTTTTAAAGTTCCCAGTGTTGAAATTTGGCTTTTTTAATGCCTCCTTTCCCTCCTCCGTCCTGATCCATTTCGCCCTCCTGATTTTCAGATTCGTTGGGAGAAAAATATCACTTTGGGAGAACCCCCAGGCTTCTTGCATTCCTGGTGGTGGTAAGTTTTTGTCTCTTTGTGTTGTCTGCATAGTTTTATTTTAAAGTGTTTGATGTTTTCCAGGAGACTAACTCCTCAAACAAAGGAAATGTGATTCCAGATGGTGAGGGGGAGCTCCTCACCTCTCTGCATCCTGATTGTTTATTGCAGCTCTCTCTCTCTCTCTCTCTCTTTCTGTACCTTCTCAAACTTACTTGGATTGTCCGGACTCTTAAAGGGGCATTGAACAGACTCGGGATCTGCAGAAATTACCTGTGGAATGGGGTGGTCCTGTGCTGTGCAGATCCACAAATGCCCCCAGACTCTATCCTCAGCCTGTGTTGATCTGGCCCCCAAGTTAGTTCATTAATCCCAGCGTTCAAGAGCTAGACAGGGGTGAAATGGAGCCAGGCGAGGGTTCCAGTTGCCAAGTCCCTGTTGGGAAGTGGCTGCAGGTGCTCATCAGGTGAAGGACAAGGTCAATAATGTACCTCCCACCTCCAAATCCCTGCCTAGGCTCACTTCATCAACACCTAGAGCGGCGTCGAAGTGGGACAGTTTTTTTTCACAATTGCAGCCCGCTGCCTTCAGGAGAGGCCCAGAGAAGATTTTGGGCAAAGCAGGGAAGAGGCACCCAATTAGACCCACACTGCCACAGCTCTTTCTCCATAGCTGGGCAGATTCCATTTCAAGTCAATAAATTGAATAAATACTTGAAAGGGGGAAGGTTGACAGGGCTATGGGGAGACAGCAGGAGGAGCGGACCTAATCAAAAAGACATGAATGATGGGCCGAATGGCTTCCTATGCTATATCGTTGCATGATTCTGGGTATCCAATTCTCTTTAGAAAGTTCCAGTAAACCTGCTTCCACTGCCCTTTCAGGCAGTTCATTCCAGATCACAAAAACTCACCGTGTTCCCCCTCATCTCCCCTTCGTTCTTTTACTAATCACCTGAAACCTGTGTCCCTCTGGTTACTAACCCACCTGTCACTGGAAACTGTTTCTCCTTATTTACTCTATCAAAACCCTTTGTGATATTGAACGCCTCAATTAAATCTTTCCTTAACCTCCTCTGCGCTAAGGAGATTAACCCCAGGGATTCCAAACTCTCTTTACCACTAAGTCCCTCATCATGACATCTGATTGGTCAGCATTGATTTTTGACCATTGAAAGTGCGTTGGACTAAAATGGAACTGGATTAATCTTCTGGGCACCAGGTTCCTGTTCCCAGACAGTGGGTCCACTCCTATACTGAGGGATAAAATTGCTTGATGCTGCAGACTGTTATACCTGTTAAATAACAATCCCCCCCCCTCCCCCCACCCCACACCACACCATGCTGGTCAGTGACACTTGAAAGCTGTGGAACATTCCATGTAGCTGGATCCTGGATATGTGTTACATTGGGACTGGAGTAACTGGGAATGGGGAATGGGCCAGAACATGCTGTATCCTGGTAGGTTGCCAGTGCTGGGATTTGAGCTGTGTCTGGATGCTAGTTTCAGGACTCCCAGGTTGGAACTGGGATCAGAATTGGATTCAAGTTCCAGGGCTGTGATTCAGATTGGGATTGGCTTGGTTCTAGAGCCTGTGAATTGGGTTGAGGTTGCAATCGGATTGGAATCCTGTATAGCTGGGATGTGGGATGGGATTGGAATGGAGTACTGGAGACTGTATCTCCTCTGTGGATATCAGGTCAGGGGAGTCGGGGAGGTGGTTTGGAGGGGGTGGGGGGGTCTAGGTTTTGTCGTGCCAGGATGGATATGTAGCTGTTTTCCTGCTTGCCGATATTGACAAATGAATGATGATTTTTGATTTAAGAACAAGGTTGCTGGAGAGTTTAGTGACAAGCTCTTTCTCCTCTTTCTAGTGTATTTTGGGATCTGTACTGTGCAGCTCCTGACAGACGGGAAACCTGCGAGCACTCGAGTGAAGCCAAGGCCTTTCACGATTATGTGAGTTTTATGCTAATTTTATTCATTGTAGAAAGTGCTTCTGTGCCTTGTTGGAGGCAAATATCAATTCTGGCAGGAGAGAGATTGTGCCTCTGTCTGTGTCTGCGCTTCTGCATGTCTCTGTCACTGTGTGAGAGAGAGAAACCGTGACTCCATTCTTGTCAAAGGACAGATGGATTTTAACCAAGATTCAGTTGTGCCTGTGTTGACCGTAATTGGGATGTTCTGAACCCTGATCTCCACGTTTCCCAGATATTCTGGGTGGGTTGTAGATGATCAGTGTTGCTTCAGTTTTTACAGTTTGCTGATCAAGCAGCGGAGGTGGGGTGGGATCGCACTGTGACAACTTGGTGATGAGGACAATTGTACCTGGTGACTGATCTCCTCTACACTCCAACAGTCTCAGCTTTTCAATTGTATTGGATGCTGTGTATAAAGTCACTGTTTATTCAGCAGGGTAAGGGTCACTCACTGTGTACCTGTACAGAGTCACTGTTTATTCAGGGTAAGGGTCACTCACTGTGTACCTGTACAGAGTCACTGTTTATTCAGGGTAAGGGTCACTCACTGTGTACCTGTACAGAGTCACTGTTTATTCAGGGTAAGGGTCACTCACTGTGTACCTGTACAGAGTCACTGTTTATTCAGGGTAAGGGCCACTCACTGTGTAACTGTACAGAGTCACTGTTTATTCAGGGTAAGGGTCACTCACTGTGTAACTGTACAGAGTCACTGTTTATTCAGGGTAAGGGTCACTCACTGTGTACCTGTACAGAGTCACTGTTTATTCAGGGTAAGGGTCACTCACTGTGTACCTGTACAGAGTCACTGTTTATTCAGGGTAAGGGTCACTCATTGTGTAACTGTACAGAGAGTCACTGTTTATTCAGGGTAAGGGTCACTCACTGTGTAACTGTACAGAGTCACTGTTTATTCAGGGTAAGGGTCACTCACTGTGTAACTGTACAGAGTCAGGGTAAGGGTCACTCACTGTGTAACTGTACAGAGTCAGGGTAAGGGTCACTCACTGTGTAACTGTACAGAGTCACTGTTTATTCAGGGTAAGGGTCACTCACTGTGTAACTGTACAGAGTCACTGTTTATTCAGCAGGGTTAAGATTGCTCACTGAGTGCTCACACACTGACTCTTACTGGGGTGCGGGTCCCTCACACACTGACTCTCACTGGGGTACGGGTTCCACACACTGACTCTCACTGGGGTGCGGGTCCCTCACACACTGACTCTGACTGGGGTACGGGTCCCTCACACAGTGACTCTCACTGGGGTACGGGTCCCTCACACAGTGACTCTCACTGGGGTACGGGTCCCTCACACAGTGACTCTCACTGGGGTACGGGTCCCTCACACAGTGACTCTCACTGGGGTACGGGTCCCTCACACAGTGACTCTCACTGGGGTACGGGTCCCTCACGCACTGACTCTCACTGGGGTACGGGTCCCTCACGCACTGACTCTCACTGGGGTACGGGTCCCTCACGCACTGACTCTCACTGGGGTACGGGTCCCTCACACACTGACTCTCACTGGGGTGCGGGTCCCTCACACAGTAACTCTCACTGGGGTACGGGTCCCTCTCACAGTGACTCTCACGGGGGTACGGGTCCCTCACACACTGACTCTTACTGGGGTACGGGTCCCACACACACTGACTCTCACTGGGGTGCGGGTCCCTCTCACAGTGACTCTCACTGGGGTACGGGTCCCTCACACACTGACTCTCACTGGGGTGCGAGTCCCTCACACAGTAACTCTCACTGGGGTACGGGTCCCCCTCACAGTGACTCTCATGGGGGTACGGGTCCCACACACACTGACTCTCACTGGGGTGCGGGTCCCTCACACAGTGACTCTCACTGGGGTACGGGTTCCACACACACTGACTCTCATTGGGATACGGGTTCCACACACACTGACCCTCACTGGGGTACGGGTCCCTCACACAGTGACTCTCACTGGGGTACGGGTTCCACACACACTGACCCTCACTGGGATACGGGTTCCTCACACAGTGACTCTCACTGGGGTATGGGTTTTTTTTGTTCGTTAATGGATGTGGAGTCGCTGGCTAGGCCACCATTTATTGCCCTTGAGAAGGTGGTGGTGAGCTGTCTTCTTGAACCGCTGCAGTCCATGTGGTGTAGGTACATCCACAGTGCTGTTAGGGAGTGAGTTCCAGGATTTTGACCCCGCGACAGTGAAGGAACAGCGATATATTTCCAAGTCAGGATGGTGAGTGGCTAGGTGGTGAACTTCTAGGTGGTGATGTTCCCATCTCTCTACTGCTCTTGTCCTTCTAGATGGTAGTGGTCATGGGTTTGGAAGGTGCTGTCGAAAGAGCCTTATTGAATTTCTGCAGTGCATCTTGTAGATGGTACACACTATTGCTACTGTGGTCATGGTGGAGGGAGTGAATTTTTGTGGATGGGGTGCCAATCAACCGGGCTGCTTTGTTCTGGATGGTGTCAAGTTTCTTGAGTGTTGTGGGAGCTGCACTCATCCAGGCAAGTGGGGAGTATTCCATCACACTCCTGACTTGTGCCTTGTAGATGGGGGTCAGGCTTTGGGGAGTCAGGAGGTGAGTTACTCGCTGCAGGATTCCCAGCCTCTGACCTGCTCTTGTAGTCACAGTATTTATATGGCTAGTCCAGTTCAGTTTCTGGTCAATGGTAAGCCCCCCAGGCTGTCGATAATGGGGGATTCAGCGATGGTAATGCCATTGATCATCAAGGGGCGATGGTTGGATTCTCTTTTGTTGGAGATGGTCGTTGCCTGGACTTGTGTAGTGCGAATGTTACTTATCACTGTCAGCCCAAGGCTTGATATTGTCCAGGTCTTGCTGCATTTGGACATGGACTGCTTCAGCGTCTGAGGAGTCGCGAATGGTGCTGAACATTGTTTTTTTTATTATTCATTCACAGCATGTGGACTTCGCTGGCTGGGCCTGCATTTAATGCCCATCCGTAGTTGCCCTTTCGAAGGTGGTGGTGAGCTGCTGTGCAGTTGTTGATGTGCAGTCATCAGCAAACATTCCACACACAGTGACTCTCACTGGGACACGGGTTCCACACACACTGACTCTCACTGGGGCACGGGTTCCACACACACTGACTCTCACTGGGGCACGGGATCCACACACACTGACTCTCACTGGGGCACGGGTTCCACACACACTGACTCTCACTGGGGCTCAGGTTCCACACACACTGACTCTCACTGGGGTACGGGTTCCACACACACTGACTCTCACTGGGGTACGGGTTCCACACACACTGACTCTCACTGGGGTACAGGTTCCACACACACTGACTCTCACTGGGGTACGGGTTCCACACACACTGACTCTCACTGGGGTACGGGTTCCACACACACTGACTCTCACTGGGGTACGGGTTCCACACACACTGACTCTCACTGGGGTACGGGTTCCACACACACTGACTCTCACTGGGGTACGGGTTCCACACACACTGACTCTCACTGGGGTACGGGTTCCACACACACTGACTCTCACTGGGGTACGGGTTCCACACACACTGACTCTCACTGGGGTACGGGTTCCACACACACTGACTCTCACTGGGGTACGGGTTCCACACACACTGACTCTCACTGGGGTACGGGTTCCACACACACTGACTCTCACTGGGGTACGGGTTCCACACACACTGACTCTCGCTGGGGTACGGGTTCCACACACACTGACTCTCGCTGGGGTACGGGTTCCACACACACTGACTCTCACTGGGGCACGGGTTCCACACACACTAACTCTCACTGGGGTATGGGTTCCACACACACTGACTCTCACTGGGGCACGGGTTCCACACACACTGACTCTCACTGGGGCTCGGGTTCCACACACACTGACTCTCACTGGGGCATGGGTTCCACACACACTGACTCTCACTGGGGTACGGGTCCCACACACACTGACTCTCACTGGGGCACGGGTCCCACACACACTGTCTCTCACTGGGGCAGGGGTTTTCCAGCTACATGAACTATTCAGTTGTTTTGATTCACTATAAAAATATAACAAGAACATTTTACTACAGGGACTGTAGTGATTCAGGAAGAACCAGGACAACAAGGGATGGGCAATAACTGCCAGTGAAGTCCGAACCCCAGGAATGAATGAACCTTGTGATGAGAAGCCCACCCTTCCCCTGCAAAGGATATTCAGGAGTATCGATGGCTCTCAGCCAGAGTTAATGATCAAGTATCTCTGAAGGTGGTTTATAGTGGAGTGGGGGAGGGCATCTTATTCAAGGACAGAGAAGCCTAACTGAATGAAATTCTTGAATTTTTATAGCACCCTTCACATTCAGCAGAAATCTGAAGCACTTTAGAGACAGTGAAATACTTTCTCAAAGTGTCGTCACTGTTGTAATATAGTAAATGCAGCAGCCAATTGTGCACAGCAAGCTCCCACAAACAGCAATGTGATAACACCAGATTATTTGTTTTAGTGATATTGGTTGAAGGATAAATAATCGCCCAGAACACAGCCCCGCTTCTCCTTTTTAAAGAGTGACATGGTTTTTTTTTTTCACACCATCCTGAGAGAGTAGACAGGGCTTTAGTTTAACATCTTATCTGAGAAAGAGAGCCTCCGAGAGAGTTGCGTCAGAGTGCAATGAGGTCTTCGGAGTGGGACTTGAACCCACAACCTTCTGAATCTGAGTAGCAAGTGCTGTCCACTGAGCCATTGCTGACACTCTGCAGGCATGTGCTTGTCTGGAGGCAGACTGATAGGCAAAGAGGATTCAAGTACAATCAGATGTGTTAATCCGGTCAATGTTTCACTCTGTCTCTCTTTTTGTGAATGGCCTTATTTGCCTTCATGTTTGCTCCCTTCTTGCTCGTATGTCTCAACAACACATTTGACCGCTCTGCTGAGTGAGAGGGAGCAAGTATGTCCCCTTAATGGAGGCTGGAGGGCCAAACGAGGGCAGGATTGAGTTCCAAAGCTTTGTTTCTTTTGATGAATATCAGTCGATATTGTTGACTGGTCAGAGCCTATCTGGAGGAACATGTGTTCAGTTGTGGACACTGCACCTCCGGAAGGAGATATTGGCCTTGGAGGGGGAGCAGCACAGATTACGTAGACTAGGCTTGTCTTCCCTTGAGTTTAGAACATTAGGGGGCGATCAAATTGAATGAGTTGCATTGATATAACGCCTTTCATAACTTCAAGAAATTATCTTATTGAGGTGTGTAAGATGATTAAAGGAGTTGCTGGGTTGATAGAGAGAAACTATCATCTCTGGTGGGGGGAAGAGTCCAGAACAAGGGGGAAGAACCTTAAAATGAGAGCCAGGCCATTCAGGGGTGGTATCAGGAAGCACTTCTTTACACAGAGGAGAGAGGAAATCTGGAATTCTCTCCCCAAAAAAGCTGAGGATGCTGGGGGTCATTTGGAGCTTTCAAGACTGAGATAGATTTTTGCTGAATAACAACGGATACAGAGAGGCAGGTAAATGATGTTGAGGCATCAGTCAGCCTTAATCTCTAGAATGGCAGAACAGACTTGATTGGCCTATTTTCCATACAATGTTATTGCACCTTCCCATTAAAAGTGTTTGTGTGCAGCAGGTTGTGCACTCAGTCCTAATCAACATTTGGGGCTTTGAGATTCAGACACCATTCACAGGTCGTGTACTGTAATTGGTGAGTGGTGATTTCTTCACTCTTTCTACCCCCACCCCTGCTCGAAAGGTGGTCAGCGGTAAAGTGACAGGCCGAGCCCCTGGGGAGATGCCATGGGGCTATTGGCTGAGGATTGATGCTCTGTTCACCTGACCTTCGACCCTGATGTTGGGTCTGATGCAGCAGATGGAAGGGTTGTTGTTGATGAACTGTCCTGTGAAATGGGTCCCTGGGTTCCTGTGAAGTGTGAACACTGGGGCCAGCAGCCTTATTGAGCAACACACTGTTTCCATGGCAAAGTAAACCTTACTGTTCACAGGAACTAGAATCTTTGGTGGGGAATGCAAATATGATTATCTGCACTTTTGAAACTGTTGCTTTCTTTTGTTTCTTTGTCTGATATGTGCTCTAAAAGGAGAGACCTTTTTGTTTTTTCCATGTGTTAACTATGGGGCAAATCGATATCTCCTTATAGTTAATTAAACAAAAGGTATAATCATTGATGATTAGAGATTACACAAACTAGGGTTATACTGTATTCACTTGTATTTAGGGTCAATTAAGGGGCGATTTTCTGAAGTTTTTAAAATTTAGGGGCAATAGATAGAGAGAAACTATTTCCACTGGTTGGAGAGTCAGCAGAATCTAAAAATCAGAACCAGACCTTACAGGAGTGAAATTAGGAAATGCTTCTATTTATAAAGGGTGGTAAAAATTTGGAACTCTCTTCTGCAAATGGCAATTGATGCAAGATCAATTTTTAATTTTTAAAACTGAAACTGATTAGACTTTTGTTAACCAGAGGTATTATGGGATATGGGGCAAAGGTGGGAATATACAATTAGGTCACATCAGCCACAATCTCATTGAATGGCAGAACAGGGTTTGAGGGGTTAAATAGCCTCCAGCTCACCACCATCTTCTCAAGGGCAATGAGGAATGGGCAACAAATGCTGGCCTTGCCAGCGATGCCCACATCCCATGAAAGAAGAAAAATAAGAATGCGGCAGTGTACGTGTTACCCAGATAGAGAGAGGTGATTTGTTTCCCACTCTGATTGAATATTCAGTTCCTTTAATCTTGTTTTGTTTTCTCCCCTTCCACCATCTCTCACTCCTCAGTCCTGACATCAAACTTAAGACGGAGGAGGCCATTCAGTTCCTCGAAACTGTCCTGCCATTCAATCATATCATGGCTGACCAGATGCCTCAAGTCCATTTATCTGTTCACCCACAATGCTTGATACCCCTTTACCACCCCCCCCTCCCCCCCCCCCCCCCCTCCCCGCCAAAATCTATCAATCTCAGCCTTGAAAGCTCCAATTGATCACCAGCATCCATCATTTTTTGGGAGAGAAAGTTCCAGGTTTTCAAGACTCTTTGTGTGAAGAAGTGCTCCCTGACATCGTCCCTGAACAGCCTGGTTCTGATTTTAAGGTTTTACCCCTTGTTCCCCCATAACCGCCAGATATCGACCCTATTGAATCCTTTAATCATCTTAAACACCTTAAATAGATCATCCCTTAATCTTCTATCTGAAAGGGAATACAAGTCAACTTGCTATCATTTATGAACTTGCCAGAGAAACTGTTCCTACTTGTTTCACTAAACCCCATCTCATTCTGAATGCCTCTATTAAATCTCCTCTTAACCTTCTCTTCTCTAAAGAGAATAATTCCAGTGTCTCCACATAAATAAGTAAAGTCCCTCAACCTTGATTTCTCCTTGGCAAACCTCCTCTGCAACCGCTCTAAGGCTTTGACATCCATCGTGTAGTACAGCACCCAGAAACGGTCACAATACTCCAGCTGAGATCTAGCCAAAGATTTGTAAAGGCTTGGTCGAACTTACTTGATCTTTGTATGCATTGCCCAGTAAGAGAGCACAAGAGAAATCAGGAACTCTCACTGGGATGATACCAAGCTTGAGTTTTAAAATCTGCGTGTCATGGAGGGAGTTTGACATGAGGATGGCTTATTTTCCCAACTGGCCCTGTCCTTCAGTCTGAGCTCAGTGAAGCCAGATGCAGCCTGTTGTGTTGTGTGTGTCACGGAATTAGCTTCTGAGTACCAGTATGAGACTGCATGAGGCAGGTGCTCGATATCTCAGTCTATTCACCCACCGGGTGGCTGAGGATGATAGGACAGTTGAGGATGCTAAGAGTTTAGTTTAATTTCCATCAATTGCAGAATCATTGAATTGTTACAGTGCAGAAGGAGGTCATTCGAACCACCATGTCCACACCAACTCTCCAATTGAGCAATTCACTTAGTGCCATTTCCCTGCCTCCTCCCTGTAACCTTGCACATTGTTCTTTTGCAAATAACAGTCTAATTCCCTTTTGAATGCCTTGATTGAACCTGCCTCCACCACACACTCATGCAGCGCATTCCAGACCTTAACCACTCGCCACGTAAAAAAGTTTTTTCTGGTATCGTTTTTGCTTCTTCTGCAAATTACATCTCGTCCTCGACTCTTTCACGAGTGGGACACAGTTTCTCCTTATCTACTCTGACCAGACCCCTCATGATTTTGAAAACCACTATCAAATCTCCTCTCAACCACTTTCGTAAAAGAAAACAGTGCCAAACTTCTCCAATCTAACTGAAGCTTCTCATCCCTGGAACCATTCTTGTGAGTCTTTTCTGTACTCTCTCCAATGCCTTAACACCCCTCTTAAAGTACATATCCTAGTGTTAATTTATATGGTTAGGATACACAGGTGAAGGACCTTGTTTAATTAACTACTTTGAGCACATATAAATAGGGGACGTGTTTCCTCGGCCCCCAAAATGACATTTTATTTAATTCAATAAGATTCCTTTAAAATTTTTCTCCTTTTTTACAGTGTGCCTTTAAGGGGCTATCACTTTAATTTAATCTGTTTATTTGTTAATTTGCTAATTAGTTACAGCTGTACTCAAAAGAGTATAAATAGGAGACAGCTGGGGCACTGGGTATGCATAAGGAGAACTGTAAGATTGAACAAAGTCAATAACCTCTGTTTATAAAGAAAAGCTCTGTGTCTTGGTTTTGACTTCATCAGCCAGCTTGGATCCTGTTAACACCCAGAACTGGACGCAATACTCCAGCTGAGGCCTAACTACTGTCTTATGCAAGCTCAACAAAACCTCCTTGCCCTTGTACCTTTTGCCCCCATTACGGACTTGGGGGGCTTCATTTAAACAACCCTGATTTCTCCTCTCACCACCTGTCTGTAAACAGAACTGCTGATTAAGTATCCTCAAAAGAGTCTGGGGGTTTTACAGGGTGATTAACACAAAGGGTGGGGGGAGCGGTCAGTAATAGTCAAGCTGCTCTGGGCTATCTACAGGGGAATGCTGGGTATCTCTGTGAGTGCCAGGTCTTTTGATCATAGGGTTGAGCTGCTTTTGTCCAGTTTACCTCCTGACTGTCCACTTTGGTAACCTGCGGGTTCAGCTGTTCAGACCCGGAGACTGTGGTTAGGCTGATTGTCAAGAGATTGGGGTGTTTTAAAGGGACTTTGTCCTCTTTCCAGGGATCCCAGTTCAGGCTTTAGCACAACTGGAGGGTTCCAGCTTCTGTCGCTAGGTGCTTTGGGTTGGCATAGCAGCAGGCGAGCAATTGGCTCCTGAACTTGAACCAGCTTCTCTGGGCCTGGATGATAGAAAGCTAGCCTCTCCCGCATCCATACCAGGTAAGGCTACAGTGCTGTAGCCTGGTAGGTTGTTATGGATCATTCTAATTGCAGAGGGCAACTTAGTCAGGTCGCCTTGCGAATCTGCACCGAGGGGGTGAATATGGGGTCCAATCTGGTTGCGATCCCTCTGCTGCTCAGTGGGATGGTAGGCACCATGTTTTTTGGAACACTACTGAGCCCTCTGGTGCATGGCCAGTTCTTGCTGGACCTCCTGGTAGCTTTTCAACTAAGCGGGGCATCACCCTCATTCTTTCTGGGCCAATCTAGAACCGCCCTGGTCCCTGTTTAATGTCTGAAGCAAGGTTCCTGCTAGCTATATTTCAGGCAAGTCCTTAACCTTTTCCTTTCTGGGCTTAAAAGCTTGCCTTCCTTTAGGCTTTTTGACTACGTAGGGCATCTCCCTCACTACATTTTTCGCTGCTCTGGGACTTCTCTGGTTCCTCTTTAATTCTGGGATGCTCTGTAGCTCCATTTTAGACTCATGTGGCTTTCCTGGACCTCTTTTAACTTTGCTGGCCTGACTCTGGCCTTGTTACATTTGGGCAGCCTCGCTCAATGTTTAAGCATGCTATTTCATCTTTTTGGGGTCTCTTTCGCTGGCTAACGCTTTACTGCCAGCCAAATTGTTCCCAAGGAAGAAATTGATTCCTGCTTCTGGTAGTTCAGGGACAATCCCTATGGTAACAGGGCCTGAAATGAGGTCACACTCTAGGTGAACCTTATGGAGGGATTCAAACACAGATCCTCCTCCCACCCCGCTGATCAGGGCTTTGGCCTTCAGGGAGGACTTAGATGGTAGGTTTAAGTTTTCTTCCAGTCCAGCTGTGTCCCAGAACAGTACAACGGACATGCTCACATTTTGGGGCAGGTAGGGGGACACTGTTCCTGAGAGGCCAAAACTCTGGAAGCTCTCTGAGAGTTGGTCTGGCTCAGTCACACATGTTGCCATGCCCACCAAAGGGTAGGTTTCTGTAGTGAGAGTCTCTGTCTGCTCTGCTGCACTACCCATTGGGGCATCCTTTGAGGCGCTACTCATGTGAAGCCTATTAGGCCAATGGGCTTGCTGTGCAATCTCCAGCACTCAGGTCTGGAATGGCCTATTTTATTTCAATGAGAACATACCGACCCCTGGGAATTCTCCTTTCAGACTGTAGGGGTCTTCCCGCACCCTCCTTTGTGTTTTCTTTACTGGGTGGGGGGGCCTTTCCTGTCCAGATCACCCTGTTTTTCTTTCTAATGCTCATGGGTATAATTTGGAAAGGGTCTGCCTGAGTTTACAGGCCTGTGGGTGAGGTCATAGTTGTCTGCGGTGATTGCTGCACCCCTGGCAGTGAGGATTCTCTGCTCCTCCAAGTGTATTCGCAGGTTGGATGGGAGGCTATTTTTGAATTCCTCTAACAATACCAACTCATGCAACCCCTCATAGGTGTGTGGGATTTTTAGGGATTCTATCCATTGGCCGAATGCCTTTGTATAATTCCCTTTGAATTTGACCTCTGCAGCCACAGGAGTTATTAGTGTCTCTTCAGAGGTAACGAGGTGTCAGCTTCTTGGACATTGTCTAGAAAATTCCCTTTGTTCAGGGTTACAGGCAGACATAGCTACAGCCTTTTTACAGTCTTTGTCCAGTTTTAAACATCTTAGCTCCCTATTAATAAAGCCCAGGATGCTGTTTGCTTTATTAACTACTCCCTCAATCTGTCCTGCCAACTTCAATGACTTATGCACATATATACCCAGGTCCCTCTGCTCCTGCACCCACTTTAGAATTGTCCTCTTTATTTTATGTTGTCTCCCTATGTTCTTCCTACAAAAATGAATCACTTCACATTTCTCCACATTGAACTTCATCTGCCACCTATCCACCCATTACACCAGCTTATCTAGGTCCTTTTGAAGTTCTACACTGCCCTCCTCACAGTTCACAATGCTTCCATATTTCATATCACGCGCAATCTTTGAAATTGTTCCCTGTACGTGAAGGCCTAGGTCATTAACATATGAGAAAAAGCAAGGGTCCCAACACCAACCCCTGGGGAACTCCACTACAAACCTTCCTCCAGTCTGAAAAACAACCAATACTTGCTATTTCCAGTCACTCAGCCAATTCTGTACCCACGTTGCTACTTTCCCTTTACTAACTGCTCACAAGTCTGTTGTGTGGCACTGTATCAAATGCTTTTGGAAGTCCATGTACATTACATCAACAGCATTACCCTCATCAACGCTCTCTGTTACCTCTTCTAAAAACTCCAGCAAGTTAGTTAAACATGATTTTCCTTCAGAAATCCATGCTGGCTTTCCTTAATTAACCTTCAATTAATTTGTCCATATGACTATTAATTTTGTGCCTAATTATTGTTTCTAGAAGTTTCCCACCACCAAAGTTAAACTGACTGGCCTGTAGTTGCTGAGCTTATCTTTACGCCCTTTTTTGAACAAGGCTGTCACATTAACAATTCTCCAAACCTCTGGCACAACCCCTGAGTCTAAGGAACACTGAAGATTTATGGCCAGTGTCTCTGCAATTTCAACTCTCGTTTCCTTCAGTATCCTTGGATGGATCTCATCTGGTCCTGTAGCTTTATCAACTTTAAGTACAGGCAGCCTATCTGATACCACCTCCTTATCAATTTTAAACCCTTCGAGTGTTTGAACTTCCTCCTCTTTCACCATGACCCGTGCAGCATCTTCTTCCTTGGGAGAGACAGATGCAAAGTATTCATTTAATACCTCAGCCATGTCCCCTGCCTCCATGTGTAAATCCCCCTTTTTGGTCCCTAATCGGCCCCACTCCTCCTTTCACCACCATTTTACTCTTTTTATATGCCTACACTAGGCTTTGGGATTCCCTTTTATGTTAGCTGCCAGTATCTTTTCATACTTCTTATTTGCTTCTCTTATTTGCTTTTTCACCTTGCCCCTGAACTTTATACATTCAGCCTGGTTCTCAACTATATTTTCTACCTGACGTCTGTCATAAGCTTCCCACTGGAGGAAAGTTTGTAGTGGAATTCCCCAGGGATCAGTGTTAGGACCCTTGCTTTTCCTGAAATATATTAATAACTTAGACCTTGGCGTATGGGGCATAATTTCAAAGTTTGCAGCTGATATGAAATTTGAAAGTATTGTGAACTGTGAGGAGGATAGTGTAGAATTTCTTCCTTCTCTTAGTTTCTATTATCATCCAGGGAGCTCTGGATTTGTTTACCCTTTCTTTCCCTTTTGAGGGAATATACCTTGATTGTGCCTGGACTGTTTCTTCTTGTGTTTGGGGTCCGGATGGGGTTTTTTTAGGGTTTGCCTTATGCCCCAATAATGCTACCATAGACTGTGATATAAAAAAAAAACATTCTTGTTTATTTACAGATCTGTGTACTTCTCAGTACTCTACACGAGGTGGTACCTTCTGTTTCCCATCAGATCGCAGTTACTTAATCATGTGACATTGCATCATAGTTACATCAGCAATTACATCAGAATCAGGTGCTCCTGATAACCGTTTACTCTTCATCTCCCTCCAAGTCTTTATCCCAACTGTATACATCCTCCTACATCTCTCCCCAGAGTCTCAGATTTCACAGGTTAGTCTCTGTGACCAATCCCCCTGATCTGGTCCTGATTTCACTTTGAAGTTGAGGATGAACTGCACTCTCTCGTTGTTCGATAGGAGTGTCTTCCACCTGGGTGGCTGTAGAGTTTCTACTTGTTTCTGGTTCCTTGTCATCTTCCAGGTCTAAACAGTAAGACCAAGGTTCCATTGGTTTCCTTCCCAATGAGGTCAAGGCTCTTTGGTTCCTTCTGATATTTCCCTGGCCCGCCTCAATTCTAAAAGATCTCGGTTGTGGAGCTCTTTCTAACACAATGCCTTCTTTCTGCTGATCTCATATCCACACTCTCTCCCTGGGCTGTAGCACTTTCAGGTCTCACGCTGTGTGTCTGAAGTTGAAATTATGAGCTTGACTGTCGCTTTGTTGCTCCTCACACTTCCTAACTTTCTCACGAACATCTGAGGTAATGTTAGTTGTAGTGTTTGTTGTAGAGTGGGGAGTTGCATTCGCAGCCACCTTCCCATCAATAGTTCTGATGGCGAGAACCCATTTTTTAGCGATAAGGCTCTGTAGTTAAGAAGGGCTAAGTTAATATCTTTGTTCTTTTTCATCAATTCCTTGATTGTTTGAACTCCTTTTCTGCTTCTCTGTTCGACTGAGGATATTTAGGCAAGCTAGTCACATGCACAAAACCAAAGTCCTGCACAAAGCTATAGGACTGTTCATTAGCAAACTGAGGACCATTGTCTGACACCACAACGTCCGGGATGCCATGTGTCACAAAGATTCTTTTTAGTGATTTAATGACTGCCTCTGCCATGATACGAGCGTATGAATTAGGAGCAGGAGTAGGCCATTCGACCCCTCAAGCCTGCTCCACATTCAATGAGATCATGGCTGATCTGAGTGTGGCCTCAACTCCACATTCTGCCTCCCCCAGCCCACGATAACCTTTGACTCCCTTGTTAGTCAACAATCTATCTATCTCTGCCTTAAAAATATTCACTGATCCTGCCTCCACTGCTCCCAGGGGAGGAGAGTTCCAAAGATTCACGGCCCTCTGAGAGAAAAAAATTTCTTTTCATCTGTGTCTTACTGGGAAACCCCTTATTTTTAAACTGTGTCCCCCAGTTCTAGTCTCTCCACAAGGGGAAACATCCTCTCAGCATCCACCCTGTCAAGTCCTCTCAGGGTCTTATATGTTTCAATAAGATCACCTCTCATTCAACCTTTCCTCATAAGATAACCCCCATCCCATTGTCAGTCGAGTGAACGCTCTCTGAACTGCTTCTAATACATTTAGATTCTTTCTTAAATAAGGAGACCAAAGCTAGACAGTACTCCAGATGTGAATGGGGAAGGACTCATCCAGGATTTGATCCCAGGACTTCTCACACGCTGTCGCGCTGTCCTCCTCACTTCAAAACATCTAGAGTTGGAATCAATGACAATGATGAAAACTTTCCCTTTGAACTCAAATAAATCTATTCCCAGGCACAGCCATGGATTTGAAGGAAAAGTGGAGGGTGCCAGTGGTTGGCTCTGCTGTTGGCTACTCACTGCACACGTAAGGCAATTTGTGAATAACCCTTCAATGGAGTGACTGGTGCCTGGCCACCAGACTTACTGCTGGGCTATTGCTCAGCATTTCGCTATTCCCAAGTGACCTTGATGCAATTTTTGGAGAATGTCAAATCAAAGTGTTTTAGGGATAACTAGTCTGTCATTTTAAAAAAAAAGAGAAATCATCAATAATTGTCAGGTGTTTTGTCTGTTTGAAGTATTGGTGAAGCACTAGGTTGTTAGCAGCATAATCTGGCTATCCATTCTGGAAATGCTCTTTTATCTGGGTGCATTTGTGGCTGTGTGCAAGCCTGTAGATGATACGTCTGCCGCTACAATTGTTGGCAGCTCTGGATTGTAGTGCATTAGAGTTTCTGATGAAATTAGGGGCTGAATTCTCTGGTCGCTGCTCGCCGATGTGTAAAATGACACGCGGTGATGTCAGGCGGGCGTCCCGACGTCACCGTGCGTCATTTAGATTTCCAGTTCGGCGGGCACACGGCCGACTCCGGTGCCGAACTGTCAAAGGCCTATAAAGGCCTGTTTAAAAACTAATTAAAGCAATTAAATGAGCTGCCCGTCCAACCTTAAGGCTGGCGGGCGGGCGAAGAGCCCAGGCGGCCTTCGCATTTTTCATGAAACCTCACCCAAGGGCGGGATGAGGTTTCATGAAGGGTTTTAAAATTCAATAAAAAACGTTTAAAATAATTCTTTGATGTGTCCCAGCTCACGTGACAGTGTCACATGAGGGGACATGGTTTAAAAGTTTTTAAATGCTTTATTTCAGTCTTTAAATGTCAAACCGATCTCCCTGAGGCACCTCTGTGGTTCAGCGAGATTCCTGCGCTCTTCCGCGCGCATGAGCGGAAGAGCACAGGCCTCGACTCAGGGAATCTGCCCCCCACCCCCCCAACCCCCGCACAGGGAGCGCACAGTACTTACAGGTGAGTGTCACGATGGGTGGGCCTTAATTGGGGGCGCCGATTGGGTTCGCGCCCGCCCCCCCCAGACAACCCCCACGACAGGGGGAAAATTTTTCCCCGGGAGATTTTTGATCTTGTCAAAAGCGTTTTGCTGGTCCACATTCCAGCAGCACTATTCACCTTGTCTCAACAGCTGCCGTAACAGCCCATTGATTTCCGCCAAGTTTAGTGGGAACTTGCCGACTTAACTGACAATGCCAGGGAATTTTTGTAATTCTGTGCTGTTTCTTGGCTGTGGGAACTCTCTGATCACCTTGGTTTTCTGTGGGTTGGCAGTAATTCCTGAAGCTGGCACAATGCGCCCAAAGAATTTTACCATAGACTTTGCAAGTTCACATTTGTGGGTCAATGTCAAACATGCTTCTTGTAGGCCCTTGAGGGCTTCTCTCACTCGACAGTCATGTTCTCCCCTCGGTGAACCGTGTATGAGAATGTCACCCATTTGGCTCGTTACTCCTTCCACGCCTTCGAGGGTCTGAGACATCATTCTTTGGAATATCTCAGGTGCAGAAGCCATTCCGAATGGTAACCTGTTCAAATAATAATGACTAAATGGGCTGATAAAAGCCGTTAACGATCTGGATTATTTGTCCAGAGGCAACTGCCAAAAGCTGCTGTTAGTATCCAATTTTGTGAAAAAGGTGCTTTTTGCTAATTTGGCGAGACTTTCATCCATTGATACCATCAGGTGAATCTCGCAACTTGTTTAATTGAGTCAAGTCCATGCAGATTCCAAGCGAATGATTAGGCTTTGGGGCTGTGACCATTCCAGACACCACTTCATCGTTTGGTCACTGGAGAGATTACCCTTTGTAACATGTGTTCAATTTCGCTCTTGACTTTGTCTAAGAGTGGGTGAGGGACCTTCCTCACTGTGGAGAGACATATAGGCTTATAGTTATGTGATATTCTGTCTTCAGCTTTCCGAAGCCTGAAAATAGGGATGGAAATTCATTTCTGAAACCCTCGCTAGCCTGCTCATCAGCAATTTCATCAACCCTTGTAAATCAACCTCAGCTGCAAGCTGCTTTTCTGCTCAGTAATTGAGTCCTGGTTCTGTATAACATACAGAGGTTCCACAATTTCTTTATCCCTGTATCTTAATCCTGCCAAGTGTTGGCCTATTACTTTCAATGTAGTCCCTCCTGGACCTTGCAACTGGATGGAGGATGGCTGTAATGTGATATTTTTAAGCTACTTTACTTCATCAGATAAGAGTGAAACACCTGCCCCAGTATCTAGTTTGAATTTTGTGGGGTGACCATCAACTTTTAATTTAATGCTCCAATAATTATTTCCTGTTTCGTTAACATCTCCTAGAAAGGTTTGCAATGGCTCTTCCACTTCTTGGATTTAGTTTGTATTTTGTTATTTTCTCTTTCTTCCTGTGATCTACTTGTGGTTTAGATCCTAACTTTCCACAGTTGTTGCACTCTGCTACCCCTGCTGGGCATTCTTCCCATTTAAGCAGGGTTTTCCCGCCACACCGAGAGTATTTCAAAATGGTGGTTGATGCATTTTTCCCCAATTTCATGGGCTTTTTGCTTCACTGCACTTTCTCTTTTCTGTCCAACATATTGAATGGCCTCACTCATTCTTTTCCAAGGGAAATAACTTTCCCCATGAGCAGCTGCCTTGTTTTTGCTTCCTAAGCTCGGTCTGTCACGCTATTTGTACTGCCTTTGTGAGAGTTAAATCTTCCCTGGTTTGCAAAAGATCTGATAGGGTTTCATCTAAGACGCCAACTACTCTGCGATTGCATATTAATTCATCTCTGAGGATCCCATAGCCGCAATTTTCTGTTAGCGTGTGCAGGTCATTTATGAATGAATCCATGCATTCGTCCAGTTTTGGCTTCCTTGTTTTAAATTTTGCTCGCTCGATGATCAAGTTTTTTTGAACACTGAAGCATGCATCGAGCACTTTATTGAATGAGCTTGAAGCCTCATCGATTCCCTGTCTCACTATTATGTCATCTGCAATAGTCCCCACTGCATAGAGCAAAGCACTGACCTGATCCTTTTGTTCCTTTTTATGCAAACTTGAAGTTGTCTGTATCTGGAGAATCTCTTCCTCCATTTGTCCTAGTGTTGAGCCTGTTGCACGACCCTTCAGTGCTTTGGAAAGGTCCTGGGAGTGGCAATGTAGACTCCATGCTTGTTCTAAACGCTGCATCTGTTTCTGTTTCGGTGGCTTGACTTGTAGATTGTGATCTGCATTCACTCGTGCCTGGACACGGGATTTGTGTGTCAGCTTGCATTGCTACACCCATGATGCTCCATTCTCAGGTGAGTCTTCAGTCATTTTGCTTCTTGCCCTTTTTCCAAGGATTTGTAGGTCTTTCAGGTCTGCAGTATTCTCTTGGAATTTTTCTGGGTCTTTGCACGCTATCCGCTGCCACCATGTTTTGTCGTGGGTTTGGGATCTACATGGGGTTTCTTTAGAGTTTGCGTGTTATCCTAAGAATGCTTCCATGGACTGTTATTAGTAGAAACCATTCTTGTTTATTTACAGATCTATACACATCTCAGGATTCTACACGAGGTGGTACTTCTGCTTCCCACCAGATCTCAGTTACTTAATCATGTGACATTGCACCATAGTTACATCAGCAATTACATTAGTATCAGGTGCTCTTGATGTTAACCCTTTACTCTACGTGAACTATATCTTCTCTTAAGTTTGCCCATTGTTCTCTGACTGTTTCTCTTGCCAATCTTTGACTCCAGTTTATTTGGCCCAGATCTGTTCTCACCCCATTGAAGTTGGCTTTCCCCCAGTTAATTATTTTTACTCTGGGTTGTTCTTTGCCCTTTTCCGTAGCCAACCTAAACCTTATGGTACAATGACCACTGTCCCCTAAGTGTTCTCTTACTGACACTTGGCCAACCTCATTTCCACGAACCAGACCCAGCAGTGTCTCCTCTCTCATTGGACTGGACACATACTGCTGTAGAAAATTCTCCTGAACGCCCTCTAAGTTCTCTTGCCCCTCTCCCACTACTATGCCAGTCTATATTAGGATAATTAAAGTCTCCCATTATAACGGCTCAGATTGCAGTGTTACTGATTGTGCCACAAAACAGGACAAAAAACAAACTAGCAGAACTTTTAAATAACTGACCAAACTCAGCCAGCTTTGGACTGATCCCTTGACTCTAACCGAGTGGTTCGGGGCAGTGGAGAGGGCATATATTTAGAATAACAGACACCCGAGAGTGAGTTACAGACTGGAGTCTAATTGAGGGGTTCGGTGGGGAGTTATATACAGAATAACAGATACCTGGGGAGTGAGTTACAGACTGGAATCTAATCGAGGGGTTTGGGGGATTTATATATAGAATAACAGATACCTGGGAGTGAGTTACAGACTGGAATCTAATCAAGGGGTTCGGGGTGATTTATATATAGAATAACAGATACCCGGGAGTGAATTACAGACTGGAATCTAATCAAGGGGTTCGGGGGGGTTTATATATAGAATAACAGATACCCGGGAGTGAATTACAGACTGGAATCTAATCGAGGGGTTTGGGGTGGTTTATATATAGAATAACAGATACCCGGGAGTGAATTACAGACTGGAATCTATTCGAGGAGTTCTGGGGAGTTTATGCTCACGGCTTCAATATTTCTTTGTTTGCCTAATTCTCATGTTGGTTGAAGCTGATGTTTTGAATAAGCTGTGAATCCTGACAATAATTTCAAGAGAATGATTTTGAGCCCAAATCCTCTGCACCCCGTTCCTGGCGCGCGCACACAGCCCAGCTCCCAGGGCGTGGTGTAATCATTGTAACGTTAGCAGCAGAGCATGAAGGGGGAACGCTGTGAGTCAGGACCAGAGGGTTTTTCATCTACAGGAGTGAGTAGATGACCTACTTTCATTCCTGTAGCAGGATTGCATGCTTTGTCCCAAGGGAACCTTTTCTCTCATTCCAGGCAAAACCTTCTGACTCCAGCATACTAAAATCCACAAGCTTGGAATGGAAATTCAAATCCACTCTCCCCTGGGGCATTTGGGAGAGCTGTCCCAAATGAAGAGGCTGAATTTCTCATTGCAAGGGCTGAGCAGCTGGGTTGAAAAAAACAAATCATTTTCCCCACTTACCCACCGCCCCCCCACTCTCCCCCACCCCCCCACTCTCCCCAACCCTTCCCCTCCCAGACATGCAGCAACCCCTCCCAGTCCTACACCACACAGAAAGCTGATGATTTCTCTGCTGTTTGCAGTATTGTTTTGCAAGTGATGTTGGTTCCCTCCATAATATAGCTCATCTCCACCTAAGCCTCAGCTCATCTGATGCTGAACGCTCGTTCATGCCTTTTGTTGCCTCCAGCCTCGACTATTCCAATGCTTTTCCTGGCCAACCTCTAATCTTTTATAAACTTCAGCTTACCCAAAACTCTACTGCCCGTACCCTAACTCACACTAAATCCCGTCCGCTCAGTTTGTCCGTGCTCGCTGACCTACATTGGCTCCTGGTTTGGCAACACCGCAATTTAAAAAATTCCCATCCTAATTTCGCCATTTACTGACTCTCTTTTCCCCCAATTTCCTTCAGGTTTAGGGTCCTGGGAAAGACTGAACTTGAATTCGTCCCTGTATCTTTAGCCCCCTCAGTAAATCCCAAAGCACTTTGCAGCCAATGAGTTACTTTTCAAAAGTATTCATCGCTTTATCGATGATTTTGGTAGCCTAACTGTGTGCAGCAAAATTCCACAAACAGCGAATGACCAAGTTAATTTGTTTTTGGCGTTGTGCTGAGAGGAACGCTGGTCAGGACACCAGGGAGAACTCATTGCTCTTTTATTATTGTTGTGGGATTTTTTTAACATCCACCCAAACAGGTAGAGGGATCTCAGGTTAAATTCTCATCTGAAAAATGGTACCTCTGGCAGTGCAGGGCTCTCCCAGCACTGGCACTGGGAGTGTCAGCCTCAAATGTTGGAGAGGGACACGAAGCCACAACATTCTAGCTCGGAAGCAGGAGTGGAACTCGATGAGCAAAGCTGGCATAGAAGAGTAAGATTAAAATATCCTTCCCTCCTCAACCTGACAACGTTTGATTCTGCTGCTGGTCCAGCTTGAGTCCTTTGGCGTTCTCAGGCTTACTGGTGGATGTGGGGTTAATATTAGGGATTCCCCAGTTTACTGGCGGGTGCGGGGTTAATATTTGGGTTTCTGCAGTTTACTGGTGGGTCCGGGGTTAATACTCAGGGGCGTTGCTGTGCTCAGGATTTCCTGAGTTGTGTTTGTATTGGCAGAGGCTTCAAGCTGGTAGTGATGTTAGCAGCATTCGCCTTGTGAAACCAATGACATTCTGGCTCAAGGCCAGGCCCCTAACAACCCAGGAGGAGGGGGGGTGGGGAGTGAAGGGAAGCAGGGGAAGAGGAGGGCGAGAAGGTGGGTGGGGACAGTATTAAGGACTGTTTCTGGCCCACAAGAGATACGATTTGCAGATCTTTTCCTTCTGTGCAACCCAGTAGTAAAACTGTTGCAGTATTTTAAAGACGTGACTGAACAGGATGTTCAGTTACAATCTGCTCATGTCCAAATTATCCAACCTTGAATTGTGTCTGTTCCCAGCCATACTCTCGTTACAGGAGCTCCTGCAGCTCCCTCTGCATCTCGCCCCAATCCTCGTTCTCTAGATGGGGAGTTACACTAGATTCCCTGTATGGACAGAGGGATCAGTGTTTAACAACTTGCATTTATATAGCATCTTTTAATATAGTAAAATTAAAGCTCTTCACCGGAGAGATTATCAAACATAATTTTGGAACCAAGCTACACGAGGAGATAGTACAGGTGTGAAGAGGAGTTTTAAGGAGGAGAGAGAGATGCAGAGAGGTCTAAGGAGGGAATTCCAGAGCTTTGGACCCAGACAGCGGAAGGCACAGCGCCCAATGGTGGAACGATGAAAATTGGGGGTGCACAAGACACCAGAATTAGAGGATCTGGGAGGCTTGTAGGAATGGAGTCGGTTGCAAAAATAGGGAGGGACAATAAGGATGGGAGTTTTAAAGGTTCAAGATGCTGCTTAATTAGGAACCAGTGCAGGTCAGTGAGCACAGGGATGAATAGCGAATGGGAGCTAGAGTACAGGCAACAGAGTTTTGGATGATGGGCTGAAGCTTTACAGAGATTTGGCCAGGAGAGTATTGAAATTTTCGAAGTCTAGAGGGGTTTTGATCCTAGGCCAGATTCCCAAGTTGTTGGGAAGGTCCAGTTAGGGACCAATAACATTTTATTTAAAGTAGACAAAGGTTGAAATTCAAGACACTTACTAAACGAAGAAAGCCACAAGATTCCACGGGCTTTAAACAAAAAAAAACTTTCCTAAACAAGGTCAGAAAGATAAAACAATTTACAATTTCTATCTTATACTCTAACATTCAGGGTCAATATGAGGTACATATAAATCAACAGGCAAACTGTGGTCGGACACACCACCCTGCACAATAAATGACAGATGCGACCAAGACAGAGTCCACGGATTTCTCAACACCCCATCCAGACATCAGTAACACTGAGTCAACCCATCTCACTGAAATTCTGTGTCTCTCTCATTAGGGATTCCAACCTTCACCTTCAAAGATCTTGCCTTGGAATTCTCCCCAAATGTTGCTCAGATGGCTTCAACAGCAGCTCACCTCACAGGGTTTCAATCTCATCTCCCGAGACTCTGTTCTCCTGGATTCCTGAGTGTGCACTCCAGCACCAACTCACAAGCACAACTTCAGCTTTCCAGCTGTGCCAAACAGAACACTACTGCTCCAAAGCAGTACCTTTGCCCCAACGGCCTGGAGCATGGAGTCACCAAACTTTGACTGCCTTTTTGAATCTTCAGGGCTTCTCCTGAGCCCACTTCACTTAAAGTCTGCTACCTGCAGCCCTTTCTCTAATTGGACCCTCTTTCTCTGTTCCTCTCTTTTCCCTTAAGTTAACTGGGATCTGTTTCGGTCCTCTGTCTCTGTCCCCTATGTGGGACTTCCTCTTGGGACATTTCCCTGTCCCCTCTCCCCTTTTTGGGACCTCTCCCTGCCCCTTGTCCCCCGTCCCCTGCCTGGGACATATGTTGGCAATGGGGTTCTGCACCTGGTCACCTGACCCAGGTTTGGTCACCTGACCCAGGTTTTCTCACCTTTCTTTCACTCCTCTTTATTCACGGGCACACTGAGCCTGTGCTGGGCCCAAAGAGCTTACAAATTGCAGAGCTGCTCATGTGCAGCCTGCTCCCGGCCTCCATACGTGCAGAAAGTCCGAGGTCCATCAGGAGTTGAAGTTCTCGACCTCCGGGCTCAGCAAGTAAGTATAGTTTTCATAACAGAGGCAACAGAGGCACTGCACAAAGTTTGATGTAACCCAACCCTCCCTTAGGTGTGTCAGTTTGTAATTCTAATTTGCTATCCCAATCCCGTAATTTCTCCCTTCCCCTTGCATTTGAAAGCACAGAGGGAACATGCGGCAGAGCCCCACACCCTGAGGGGCTGTCCTGAGAGCCTTGGGCACTGACTGTTCAGTCTGGATATCTCAAACATACAGTGAAGGACAGAAGCCTGTGGAAAAAGGATTAGACAATGGAAGATACGGGAATGCTGCGAATTCCAACATCTTTCTCTCTAACTACCCAGGTGCTGACACTCACTGGGGTAAAGTTTATGGGGGATAATGTGGAAAGGTGGAGTTGAGATAGAAGATCAGCCATGACTTTACTGAATGGGGAGAAGCCCCGAAGGGCCGAATGGCCTACTCCAGCTCCTATTCCTTATGTTCTTCAGCCCCCTGACTGTCACTGGGATACCAGGATAACCAGTACCCAGCCTGATCCTATGCACCCATGCCCATCCCCCAACATTTGCACACGTGCTCACAAACTCGCGCTCTCACCCTCATGTTCTTACCCTGACTCTCTCATACATGCACATTCTCTCGCTCTCTCTCTCTCATATACATACTCTCTCTCACACACACACGCACACTCTCTCTCTTTGTCTCTCATACAAACACCCTCTCTCTCTCTCACACACACACACGCACACACATATATATAGGGCAGAATTTTATGCCTCACTGGCGGGCACGCGCCTGACTTGATCGGGCATAAATTAGCGCAAGAAGACATCAGGCGAGTATCACGACGTCATCCTGCACGCGCGCAATGTTCAAGTTGGCGGGTGCATGTGGGAGTCAGAGCTACACCCGCCATCAATTCAGAGGCCATTAAAAACCCAATTTGAATCCAATTTTTTGTTGCCCGTGCAATTTCGCGCTCATCGCATGGGCAAAACGGGCAGGCGGGCAGCCCACATTTTGCAAAACCTCATCCAAGGGCAGGATAAAAGGGTCAGCCGCATTGCCAGTGTGAGTAGCGAGGAGTTTAGGGGAGTTTGCTGCTGGCTGCTTCATCTCTATTCTGAGATTCATTCTTAGCATTTCTAGGCTTCATTTTAGGACTCATTGGTATCTCCAAGGCCCCCGGAGGATTCAGGCCGTGTGGACCCTTCCAGGTATCAGACAGCCTTCCCTTACCCTGGGAATGGGGATTGTGCTGTCCACTGGGGGCACCTCCTCTGAGGAGGAAGAGAGGGGCAGAAGGGAGAGGGGGCCAGGTGTCCCTATGCAGCTTCCAGGAGAGTGACCTGTGGGAGGAGAGGCGTAGGCACAGGGTCAGCAGGAAGCCCAAGGCAGAAGGGGCTGCAGTAGAAACCACTTTCCCACTGCCAGGGTTTACAGGCAGCAATGCAGCTACCTCAATATGTCCGAGGTGCAACGGCGAAGGAGCTCCGCCTCTCAAGGGAAACAGTGACCTCCATTTGTCAGATGATTGGGCCTGAGATCAGCTCTGGCTGTGTGGGTGGACACCTCATGCCAGTGGCTCTGAAGGTCACAGTGGCCCTCAACACCTATGCCCCCAGCTCTTTCCAGGGGTCAGTGGGGGATCTGTGTGGAGTCTCCCAATCAGCTGTCCACACTTGCGTCAAGCTGGTGACAGAAGCTCTGTTCAGGTGGGTAGTGACCTTTACTCTTTACCATATGGACCAGGCCAGCCAGGCTGAGCGAGCCAGAGGCTTTGCAACGATTGCTGGGTTCCCCCGCCTCCAGGGTGACATCGACTGCACACATGTGGCCATCAAGGCGCCAGCGGGTCAGCCGGGTGCCTTTGTCAACAGGAAGGGATTCCATTCCATGAACGTGCAGATAGTGTGTGATCACAGGATGCTGATTCTACAAGTCTGTACAAGGTACCCTGGCAGTTCCCATGATGCTTACATCCTGAGACGACAAACAGCTCATCCACCAACGTGAGGTCGCCATGGACCTCCCTGCTCTCCATTGATGGATGGGCACCGAGCTGGGATACTGGGTGATTCATCCATCTCCCACACTGGCACTGACCACCTGAGGTTAGTGCCTGTGTGAGGGCTGCAGGTCCGAGCGGTACCCCAGGAACCCCTGATTCTGTCCCTGGAGGAGCCTCTCCATGAGAGTCACCACTCTCTCAATGGAGGAGGCAGTGTGCTCGCCCATGAGGGTCAATGCAGTGCTGATGCTCCACATGGACTCCTCCACAACAGAGATCATGGCACGCAGACCCTCATGGATCTCCGCCAGGTCCTCCCGCACATCCCGCTGGACACCCAGAATCTGCTGCCTAATGGACAACTCCAGAGACTCATCATCTACCTTTGACTGAGCATCGTCCTGGTCTCCAGCAGCCCTCCAACTGCCAGCGTCCTGGGCACTCTCTGCCTCCGCCTGCACCTTAAGCGAGTGTGAAGTCCCCTCACCAATATGCACCTACATTCTAGCCGATGATCTAGCCCGCTAAGGGTGCTGGTATCTGCGCTGGTGCCTGGTTAGGAGAGCGGGTGTGACACAGATGAAAATGAATCCCAGTGATCCTCCAGCGTCAGGGGTGGCTTCTCGGGGTCCAGAGAGCGAGTGCTGTGGTGAATCTAAGGGACAACAAGGACGTGTCATTAGTTAAAGTCATTACACTGTCACTGTGCATGCCAGGCACCCTGGTGAGACAATGGAGATCTACATCATGGTGCCCTCGTCTTTCAATGATCAATGGGGGCTCCAGTTTTGAGGCTCCCATCAATGAGGAGACTACACGAGAATGTCTGCACCATCCGAAACACTTACCTCTGTGCACTGCACTCCTACCTTTGTCTGACAGCCCAGCCTCTCTCCGTGGCTGGTTGACCGAGGTGTGTGGCGCCTCTCCAGCTCCAAGGCATCATGTTCGAATCTGGATAGGATTAGGGGCTTTCGGGAGCCTCCACCTGTCCGCGACCTCTCAATGTTGTTATGGGTCATCTTCTCCTGAAAGGACAGAGGAGCATTGATCAGCCCACTCTCTACCTGCAGTGCCCCCACCTCAGGAACACCTGATAGGGCACATCTGAGTCGTGGCCCTCGAGCTGCAAGACACTCAGTCCAAGCAGCCGGCCCACCCCCTTGGCCAGCTCTGGTGTCATTGACATTTGGCACTCAGACTCTAGCACCCCTGAGCTCCACAGGGGGGGACAGCCACTCCTTAACACTTCACCACACTGATCCATGCCTACACGGTACTCACCCTTCCTGACTGTTGAGAAGACGCATTTTACGCTGTGCGAGCCTTAATTGGCCAGCCAGTGTGAAATCGCGATTGCGGGTGGGGGCATGTTTCCCCACTGGTCACAGGCCTGCCGATCCTGCCCACCCGTCAAGGGTAAAATTCAGGCCTCTGTTTCTTTCTCTCTCTTTTTCTCTCTCACACACGCACACACGGGCGAGCATCCCGGAGTCATCGCGCACTCGCGCAATATTTCAGCAACTCCCGCGCTCGCCCACTGACAATTGAAAGGCCTATTAAGGCCATTAACAATGTAATTGAATTAAAATTTTTTTGCTGCCCATCCAGCCTTACGGTTGGCGGGCAGGCGAAAAGGCCAAGCGGCCTTTGGATTTTTTGCGAAACCTCATCCCACTGGTCGAAACTGGCCAGTGGATGAGGTTTTGCAAAAAATACAAAGGCCACTTGGCCTATTCTCCCGCCCGCCAACTGAACGGGTGGATGGGCAGTGAAAAATCCGATTTAATTAATTGATTAAAGGCCTTAGCCGGCCTCTTAATTGTTAGCGGGCGCGCTGACTCTTCTTGCGTGTGCCTGCCGAGCAAAATATTGCGAGAGTGCCCGACGTCATCGTGCACTATTTCACTCTTGTTTTGGTCGGGCGTGCGCCCACCTGACAAGGGAAGATTTCTGCCCACACTCTCACATACACACACACACACTCTCTTTCTTTCTCTCTCACACACTCTCTCTGTCCCATTTTGTCTGACTATGCCTACCCTTACATCATCCTGTCAGTGCCACACCAGCTGGTGTTTCTGCTCACTGTGCCATGTGGGAGCTTGTGAAAATGTGATGGCATCTAGTCTGTGTTTGTTCACTTGCTTTTCTCCTTGTGAATCCTGTCAATTTGCGTGGCTGCATTTGGTTTCATGTCTCCCAGATGCTGTTCCATAAATACTTAAAGAGATTGTTCTAAATATCCAGGCAAAAAAAAACTCTCCAAATGAAAGTGTCCCAACAGCTGGAATGTTTGACACTGTGCGGGTGATGTCTCTGCAGCTCAGAGTCAGGTGTCACTCTTCAGATTCTCTCAAAACTGTCATTAGTTTTGCAGTTCAGTAGTTCCTGGTCAGTATTAATCTCTATTTCAGTATGTTTCGCTCCTTTATAATCATTCTCCTGTCTGTCACTCTGTCTCCATCTGCCTTTTTGCTCTGCTTGGACAGTATATAAACACAGGTTATTGTTGTTGTCTCCTGTGTGTGTGTGTGTGTGTGTGTGTGTGTGTGTCTCTCTCGGACATTCTCTCTCAGTGTGTTGCACTTTGTTACTGTCTCTATTTTTTTCTATCTATTTTCTCTTTGGCTCTTCCTCTCTTTTTTTTTGGTCTTTTTTTATATCTGCCATTTCATTTACCTGTATCTCCGTTAGGCTCTGACTGTTACTTTGAGTTCTCTGTATCTCCCTCTCTTGTTATATCCCTTTCTGTTTCTTTCTGTCTCTTTTTCTCTGTCTGTGTGCCTCAATCTCCCTCTTTGTGTGTTTGTGTGTGTGGTGCATACGAACATATGAATTAGGGGCAGGAGTGTGCCCCTCAGCCCCTCAAGCCTGTTCCTCCATTCAATAAGATCATGGCTGATCTGATTGCAACCTCCTGCCTAACCCTGATAGCTTTCACCCCCTTGTTTATCAAGAACCTATCTACCTCTGCCTTAAAACATTCAAAGACTCTGCTTCCACCGCCTTTTGAGGAAAAGTTCCAAAGACTCATGACCCTCTGAGAGAAAAAAATTCTCCTCACCTCTGTCTTAAATGGGCGACCTCTTATTTTTAAACAGTGACCCATCAGTGTGTGTGTCTGTACATGAGTTCCTGTGCATGTGAGACCCTTTGAATGTATGTGTCCTTCTGTGCGTGTCGGTGTGTCCCTTTGTGTGTTTGCAATTGTCTGTTTGTGTGTCCCTTTGTATGTGTACCAGTTCCCCTCTGTGCACGTGGAGTCTCCCTGACTCTCATGTTGTGCCACTCTCTCTTTCTATATCTCCTTCTCTGTCGGTGTCCCTCTTTGTATCTGCCTGCCTCCCTCCCTCCCTCCCATTCCTTTTCTCTTTCCATCTCCACATACACTCATTTCTTTTCTCTCTTCCTCCCTCCCTCTCTCATCTTTCCTCACCATTTGCATGGGAGGAGAAATTTGTCGTCCTCTAGAGACTTGACTATTTAATCTCGGCTGAATCTCCCAATGCAGTACCGAGGGACCGCAGTAGCTAATTCGCACACAGCAAGGTCACATAAGCAGCAACATGGTAATGGACACAACTTCTCTTTTAGTTAATACAGGGATAAATATTGTTCAGGACACCGGGGAGAACTCCCCTGATCTTCTTTGGAAGTAGTTGCCAGGGGATCTTTTACATCTACCTGAGAGGACAGAAGGGGGCCTCAACATACAGCACCTCCAACAGTACAGCACTCCCTCCGTACTGTATTTGGAAGTGTGAGCCCAAATTATGGGCTCAGGTCTCTGGCATGGAGCTCGAACCCACAACCTTCTGTTTACAGAGCTTGCCCACTGAGCGGAGCAAAACGCTCTTGCCATCCACTGCCAGAGGGGCACTAGGGAGACATTATTGAAGAGCAGTGTGGGAGATCAATGTGTTCTCTATGGGTTGCCAACTCTGACTGAAAATATTCCATCACATGACCTCCAGCCAACCTGCCCTGTTCCCCATTCGTCCCCTGGCACACTGCCCATCCTCACAGCCTCCCACCTTCCTGTGGCCGATCAGAAGGCAAGGAGGATGACTGGATGGTTCTTGACTCTGAGTCAAACTGCCTTTCCCCAGCCCCCATTACCAAGATTTTTACAACTAATCGACAAAAGTACTGAAAGAAAATTATTTTGTTTATTCCCCTTATTCCCCTGGGCTTTAGTCTCAACAGCATCCAGGAGATTATTCTTTAATTTGCAGAGACTCCAGGACATTCCTGGAGAGTTGGCAACCTCTGGTGTACTCCTGCCTGCTGCCAGGGCCCAGGGGTTGCAATGAGGTCACCTCCACTTGCGTTTATTTTCTGAATGAGTCATAGATTTGACTGTCCGATGATGAGGGGTTGAAGGAGTGGGGGTTTAGAGTGACGTTAGTAACTTGTCCGTGTCTGTAGTTAGCACAGGCTTGGGGGGAATAACAAGGAGAGCTGCTGTCTGAGGAGATTTTTTTCACCCTGTCTAAATATATATGACAGCCGGGCATTGCAAATATTTTACAGACGTTATGGGAGTGTACAAATTCAAGGATTCCATTTAGAATAAGCTTAATATTATTTCAATTCGAGCAGAAAAAGCAGTGTTTGTTTCCTTTTAGTATTTTAGCTTTGTTTTGTAGTATTGAGTGCTGCCTTTTCTTTAGGATCTACGTATGTGTATATATCTATATATATATATATATATATATATGTATATAGATATATATGTATGTATGCATCTATAGAATATATTTGCATACATAACTCAGATCGCAGTCTCTGCTGAGTTAATGAGATTCTGTGAAGTATGAGCTGACTGTTTCAGAAGCCAGTCTGCCGCACAGGTCAACTTGCAGATTTAGGCCTCGTCTCCATGGCAACCCTGGCTTGCATATGTAAAGTCTGAGCACTTTGGGACTGCTGTAGACACTGAGCTGCCCCTCACCCACCTTGGGTTAGTCATCAAGAGCATAAACAATAGAGCAGAGGGGTTAACACGGAGACTTGGCAAATGGCCAATTAACCCCTTCGTTGCTGGATTCCACCATCCCGGAGACTGTTGGAATGTCTCTTCCTTCACCCGGGCAGTCATCGCCAACTGAAGCCAAGGCCCACCCAGTAATGTGGGCAGTGGTGCTTTAAGTTCTTGTACCTGCTCTACCCCCCAACATTGGGATTGTCCATCCAATGCTAGACTGCTAGGTTTAATGAATGTATGGACCCGGGGGTTGGGGATGAGAAGCATCAGGAACATCTTCAACGTCGTTGACCTTTCAGGAATTGTCCTGGTGTCTTCCGGAATTAAAGATCAATCTCCGGGGCGCTACCGTGAGTGACATCCATGGAGAAAAATCATGAGGGCGTTTTTAAAAAAAAGTATTTTTAAGATTTCTCTGAACACTTGTTTGTCAGCTGTGGCTCAGTGAGCAGCTCTCTCTCACCTCTGAGTCAGAAGATTTGTGGATTCAAGCCTCTTGCCAGAGACTCGAGCAAATAATCAAGGCTGAAATCCCAGTGCAGTACTGACAGAGTGCTGCATTGTTGGAGGTGTTGTCTTTCAGATTAAACCAAGGCCCCACCTGCCCTCTCAGGTGGGTGAATAAGATCCCACGTCACCTTCTCAATAACAGCAAGCAATTTGTCCCCGGTGTTGCGGTCAGTATTTATCCCTCAGCTGCTGATGCATCTGGGGAACTGTAGCCACACATTAGCTGCTGATGCACTTTTAACGTTTAAGCTCTTGGCCAATGACCAGCTATCTCTCTTTAACATTGGTTTTCATGTGTGACAAAGCGTGATGCCTGTAATGGGACTTCTGGGCCTGCTGCTAGCAGATATCCCCTGGCATTGCTCTCAATAAGTCAGATCACTCAGGGCAGGAAGGCTATGCATGATGTAGTATTCTGCTGCTAAGGCAATGTTGGATCTGATTGAGGAATTGCACCACTTGCTTTAAAAGCAGAAAGTGTTGGAAACGTAAAGCCTGTCGGTCAGCATCTGGAAAGAGGAAATCATTTCGGCTGAGGTCCCTTTCTCACAACTAAAAACCGAGCAGTGAACAGGAAAGCTGCAAAAAATGGGACAGTGGGAGAGGGACCCACCAGAAAAAGCCAGTCGCAGTCAGTATGTTAAATATCCTGCAAACTGCTGAACAGAAAACAGTGAAGTGAATCACTGAATGGTCACAGCACAGAAGGAAGCCATTCGGCCCATCATATCCCTGTCAGCTTTGTGGGAGACTATGAAGGGTGTGGTAGTGTTAGCTTTCGGCTGCAGTTTAGAACCAGTTGGCAATTTAAGATTCAGTTCCATCTGTAACAAATTGAGAAGCAGCTTGGGACATTTGTTGGTGCTAAAGGTGACAATGGGTGAGTTTATATGTTTTTTAAATTATTTTGCTAGTGAAACTCCTCTAGCATTGCTCAAACGTGTTGGACAGTGTGCAGTTTTACAAGGGCCCTGTTGCACCAGGTGTTAACAACGTCTTATTCTGTTACTAAGGTGTCCCTTTAAGACCTCACGTTTTGATTGCTGTAAAGTAAACACTGGATGATGTCAGAGTGCAGGCTGCAGGTTACACCCAGCCCTCATTCTACATTTGTGACGCGTGCTGAGGCAAGTCACTAGGAGACAACAGATATTCTGCACCCTGCAATAAATCACTGCTTCGGTTTCTTTATGTAATATTCTTTGAAAAGCGACACAGAAATGTCAACGTGACGCTTGAAGCATAACGGAAGTAGAAGCAAAGCTTTGTGTTTTTACATTGAGTTTTATTAAAATATATGCAGATGTTACATTTCAAACATCAATGAAATATTAATGACAATAATCAAAACGCCAGAAAATCAATGAATCAGTCAGTTCTCAGCAGCCAATTTGGGAGTCATTAAATCATCATAAAAAATTAATAGTGAGTAATAATCTTGTGAGCACTGGGGTCAGTTTAAATGGTGATGCACCTTTTTGAAGATGTATATTGCTGGCCAGTCAGATCATTTGGAAAGCAGGGGTTAGTAGCTGTGGGTTGGTCGGATGTCAGGTTTGCAGCTTGATGGAACCAACTAGATGTTACCTCCTCCATTGCTGGCTGTGCACAGGTCGGAAGCAGTACACTTTTAAGATGAGCTGATGGTTTCTGAGTGTCACTGTTATGTGGGTTTGTTGAATGTTACAAAACTAAACGAACTGCTAATTTATTTTTAAAAACCTGTCAGCAAGGAACAATCTAAAGTAGAATGTCAAAATTGGAATTGGGCTAATTTCCGTGGGATGAGAAGGGGTCTACATGCAGATCTGACATGCCGAACAATGGGTGATCTTTAAGGAGGAGATGTTTCAGGTGCAGGCCAGATCCCTTCCCAACAAGGGTGAAAGGTAGGGGAACCAAAGCCAGGGCCCTCCTTGGGTGACGAGGGCCATAGAGAACCAGGTTCATTCCAGTTAAAGAGAAAAGAAAGACAGGCTTACATTTCTACAGCAGCCTTCAGCACATCAGAGTGTTTTCATCCGATGAAGTACTTTGTTGTAGTGTGGTCACTGTTGTAATGTAGGAGCATGGCGGCCAATGTGTGCACAGCAAGACTCCGCAAACAACGATGTGATAATGATCAAGCCATCTGTTTCTTAGGCGGTGTTGACCGATAAATGTAAACTTAAATCCGGGCAGTGCCTCAGTCGCTCTCCATTCAGCAGAAATCCACTTGTCGAAACTTGAAAGTTGCAGCTGTTCGTAGAATCTTACAGCACAGAAGGAGGCCATTCGGCCCTTCATGCTTCTTATGGCTTTGAAAGATCTACCCAATTAGCCCTACTCCCCCTTTTTTCTCCATAACCCTGTCAGTTTTTTAAAACTATTTACCAATTTGCTCTTGAAAGTTCCGACTGAATCTGCTTCCGTCGCCCTTTCAGGCAGCGCCTTCCAGATCACAACTCACTGCATTAAAAAAAATTGTCTTCATCTCCCCCTTTGGTTCTTATAGGAATTATCTTAAAATTGATTTCTTCCTTTGTCCAGTGTAAGCCATGAGCACCATCGAGTGAGAAGCCAGTCCACGTGGTGCAGGTACATGTCGGAAAGGTTGGGAATTGGAGGAGGGGGAGGGGTCAGGGGGCGATTGATGACCTTTGCTCTGAGTATACTAACTAATCAGGCAAAGACTGACACTGCAGCAAGGCTTGCTGGGGGTGAAAACTGCTCAGGGGAACAGTGAAAGGATTAAAGGTTAAATCTATGTCTCTGGCCTGAGCAGTTCCTGGTTATAAAAATCAAACCGTTGGCTGCATGGGGTTTAGCTGGTAGAACAGAATTATGTTATGGGGTTTATCTCCCTGTCTTTCTGAAGGCTGCTGAATCTCATGCTGTGAACACTCCTTCTACTGTCTTTATGGCTCAGGCAGCCAGAAAGTTGTTCCACTATAAGGGGCATCACAGCTGACTGGAATATATTCTCCCAGACACCCTTGCGCTAATTCCCACTGGTGCCATGTCCTCGCGCTTCCCTTAGGGGAGACCAGACCTGTAGCATCCCATCCTAACATCCACACACATCTTGCAGTTCCGGGGCTCTTCTTCGTCGATTCCTCAGCAAAACGATGCACCTACTTTTGGGCGCCAGCTGTGGCTCAGTGGGTAACACTCTCTCTCTCGACTGAGTCAAAATGTCATGGGGTCAAGCGTCACTCCTGCAAGTTGAACCTACAGTATCAACTGATGCTCCCAGTGTCAGTACTGAGGGAAGGCTGAACTGTTGGAGGCTCAGGAGTGAAACAGTGCTGTGCTGTTGAGGGGGGGGAATACTGGGGGAGCGCTGTGCTGTCAGAGGGTCAGTATTGAGGGAGTGTTGCAATTTCGAAGGGTCAGTTCTGAGGGAGCGCTGCACTGCCGGAGAATCTGTACTGAGGGAGTGCTGCACTGTCAAAAGACCAGTACCAAGGGTATGTTGCACAGTCGGAAGACCAGTGCTGAGGGAGCACTGCACAGTCGGAGGTTCGGTACTGAGGGAGTGCCCCACTATCGGAGGGTCAGTGCTGAGAGAGCACTGCACTGTCAGAGGGTCAGTTCTGAGGGAGTGCTGCATTATCGGAGGGTCATGACTGAGGGAGTGCTGCATGTCAAAGGGTCAGTACTGAGGGAGTGGTGCACTGTCTGAGGGTCATGACTGAGGGAGTGCTGCATGTCAAAGGGTCAGTACTCAGGGAGTGGTGCACTGTCTGAGGGTCAGTACTGAGGGAACACTGCACTGTCTGAGGGTCAGTAGTGAGGGAACACTGCACTGTCGGAGGATCAGAACTGAGGAAGCGCTGCACTGTTGGAGCCTGAGTACCACGGGATGATTACACTGTCGGAGGGTGAGTACCAAGGGAGTGGTGCACTCTTAGAGGGGCAGTACTGAGGGACCGCGGAAGTTCAATGCTGATGACTGCCGGACTGCCTTGGGTCAGTACTGAGGGAGCACTTCATTGGCAGAGAGTCAGTACTGAGGGAGCACTTCATTGTCAGAGAGTCAGTACTGAGGGAACACTGCACTGTTAGAGGGTCAGTAGTGAGGGAACACTGCACGTTCAGAGAGTCAGTACTGAGGGAGTGGTGCACTGTCACAGGGTCAGCACTGATGGAATACTGCACTGTCGGACAGTCAGGACTGAGGGTGTGCTGCACTATCGGAGGGTCATGACTGAGGGAGTGCTGCATGTCAAAGGGTCAGTACCGAGGGAGTGCCGCACTGTCGGATTGTCAGTATTGAGAGAGCACTGCACTGTCGGAAGGTCAGGACTGGGGGAGTGCTGCACTGTCAGAGCCTGAGTACCATGGGAGCATTACACTTTGGAGTGCGAGTACCGAGGGAGTGGTGCACTGTCAGAGGGTCAGTACTGAGGGAGCACAGAGTTTCAGTACTGATGACTGCTGGACTGTTGTGGGGTCAGTACTGAGGGAGTGCTGCAGTATCCGAGGGACGGTACTGAGGGAGTGCTACACTATCGGAGGGTCAGGATTGAGGGATCACTGCATTATTCGAGGCTCAGTACTGAGGGAACACTGCACTGTTGGAGGGTCAGTACTGAGGGAGTGCTGCACTGTTGGAGGGTCAGTCCTGAGGGAGTGCAGCACTGTTGGAGGGTCAATACTGAGAGAACACTGCAGTGTTGGAAGGTCAGTACTGAGGGAACACTGCAGAGATGGAAGGTCAGTACTGCGGGAAAGCTGCACTGCCTTTGGGTCAATAGTAAGGGAATACTGCACTGTTGGAAGGTCAGTACTGAGGGAGCGCTGCACTGCAAGAGGGTCAGTACTGAGGGAGCGCTGCACTGTCAGAGGGTCAGCACCGAGGGAGTGCCGCACTGTCGGATGGTCAGTATTGAGGGAGCGCTGCAGTAGCCGAGCAGTGATACTTGGGGAGTGATGCACAGTCGGAGTACCCTTGGGAGAATTACGCTGTTGGAAGATGAGTACTGAGGAAGTGGTGCACTGTCAGAGGGTCAGTACTGAGGGAGCATTTCATTGTCGGAAGGTCAGTACTGAGGGAGTGCTGCAGTATCCGAGGGGCGGTACTGAGAGAGTGCCACACTGCCGGACAGTCAGGACTGAGGGTGTGCTGCACTATCGGAGGGTCATGACTGAGGGAGTGCTGCATGTCAAAGGGTCAGTACCGAGGGAGTGCCACACTGTCAGATTGTCAGTATTGAGGGAGCACTGCACTGTTGGAGGGTCAATACTGAAGGTGTTCTGCACTGTCGTAGGGTCTGTACTGAGGGAACACTGCACTGTCATAGGGTCTGTACTGAGGGAACACTGCACTGTCAGAGGGTTAGTACTGAGGAAGGGCTGCTCTGTCGGAGGGTCAGCACTGAGGGAACTGCATTGTCGGAGAGTCAGTACTGAGGGAATGCTGCACTATCAGAGCATCAGCACGAGGGGAGCGTTGCACTGCCAGAGGATCAGCACTGAGGGAGTTCCGCACTGCCAAGAGGGTCAGTTTGAGGGAATGCTGCACTGTCTGACGGCCAGAACTGAGGGAGAGCTGCACTGTCGGAGAGCCGGTGCTGAGGGTGTGCTGCACAGTCGGAAAGTCAGTGTTGAGGGAGCACTGCACTGTCAGAGGGTCAATACTGAGGGAGTGTTTCATTGTCGGAGGGTCAGTACTGAGGGAACACTACACTGTCAGAGGTTCAGTACCAATGGAGTGCCGCACTGTCGGAGGGTCAATAATTAGGGTGTTATGCACAGTCGGAGGGTCAGTACTAAGGGAGCGCTGCAGTACCTGAGGGTCAGTACTGAGGGAGCGCTGCAGTACCTGAGGGTCAGTACTGAGGGAGCGCTGCAGTACCTGAGGGTCAGTACTGAGGGAGCGCTGCAGTACCTGAGGGTCAGTACTGAGGGAGCGCTGCAGTACCTGAGGGTCAGTACTGAGGGAGCGCTGCAGTACCTGAGGGTCAGTACTGAGGGAGCGCTGCAGTACCTGAGGGTCAGTACTGAGGGAGCGCTGCAGTACCTGAGGGTCAGTACTGAGGGAGCGCTGCAGTATCTGAGGGTCAGAACTGAGGGAGCGCTGCAGTATCTGAGGGTCAGTACTGAGGGAGCACTGCGTTATCTGAGGATCAAAACTGAGGGAGCGCTGCAATGTTGGAAGGTCAGTACTGAGGGTGTCTTGCACTGTCGGAGGATCAGTATTTAGGGAAAACTGTACTGTCGGATGTTCATAGAGTCATAGAGGTCTACAGCACAGAAAAAGGCCCTTCGGCCCATTGAGTCTGCACCGGTCAAACAAGTACCAAACTATTCTAATCCCATTTTCCAGCACTAGGCCCATAGCCTTGTGTGCCATGGCATCGCAAGTGCATATCCAAATACTTCTTAAATGTTATGAGGGTTTCTGCCTCTACCACCCTTTCAGGCAGTGAGTTCCAGATTCCCACCACCCTCTGGGTGAAAAAATTCTTCCTCACATCCCCTCACCTTAAATCTATGCCCCCTGGTTATTGATCCCTTCACCAAGGGGAAAAGTGCCTTCCTGTCTACCCTATTTATGCCTGTCATAATTTTATACACCTCAATCATGTCCCCCCATTGAGGTGTATAAAATTATAATAAAATTAAAACCTCTGCTCCAAGGAAAATAACCCCAGTCTATCCAATCTCTCCTCATAACTAAAACTCTCCAGCCCAGGCAACATCCTGATAAATCTCCTCTGCACTCTCTCGAGTGCAATCACATCCTTCCTATAACGCGGATTCCAGAACTGCACGCAATACTCTAGCTGTGGCCTAACCAGTGTTTTATACAGTTCCAGCATAGCCTCCCTGCTCTTATATTCTATGCCTCGGCTAATAAAGGCAAGTATCCCATATGTCTTCTTAACCACCTTATCTACCTGTCCCGCTGCCTTAAGGGATGGGTGGACATGCACACCAAGGTCCCTCTGATCCTCAGTACTTCCCAGGGTCCTACCATTCATCGTGTATTCCTGTGCCTTGTTTGTCCTGCCCAAGTGCATCACCTCACACTTATCCGGATTAAAATCCATTTGCCACTGATCAGCCCATCTGACCAGCCCATCTATATCCTCCTGTAATCTAAGGTTATCCTCCTCACTATTTATCACCCCACTAATTTTTGTGTCATCCACGAACTTACTGATCAGCCCTCCTACATTCAAGTCTAAATCCTTTATATATACCACAAACAGCAAGGGACCCAACACCGATCCCTGTGGAAC
>NC_135891.1:120373233-120520524 GCF_964194155.1 Cetorhinus maximus
ATCAAGGGGAGCCGAGTGGAGAGAGGGAGAGGTAATGGGGGAGGGAAGTGGGCGAGGCCTGCTCCCTCCTCCAGGGCCTGGGCCTCGGACTCGGACTCGGCCTCGGACTCGGCTTGCTCCTCCCGGGGCCTGTTGATCTCCCACCCGGCCCGCGGCCCCGGGCTCCCGCTCCGCTCCCTCGGCGGCCGGAATCTCCCCTCCAAAAGCCCAGATTTTCCCTCATTTGCCACCTTGGCGCCTCTTCCGTTCTCACTTTCTCTTCTCCGTCCCCCTCCCCCACCCACAACTTGCATTTACATAGCGCCTTTCATACAGTAGAAAGAGTTGCATTTTCTCGTGCCTTTCAAAAACTCAGGACGACCCAAACCAATTTACAGCCAATTTAAAATATGTAGTCTATGTAACGTCAGACAAGCCGCAGTCAATTTGGGTACTTTTATAAATTATTTTACGGGATGTCAGCGTCGCTGGCGAGGTCACGGTTATTGCCCATCCCTAGTTGCCCTTGAGAAGGTGGTGGTGAGCTGCCTTCTTGAGCCGCTGTAGTCCATGTCACGTAGGTACATCCACAGTGCTGTTAGGGAGGGAGTTCCAGGATTTTGACCCAGCAACAGTGAAGGAACGGCGATATATTTCCAAGCCAGGATGGTGAGTGACTTGGAGGGGAACTTCCAGGTGCTGGTGTTCCCATCTATCTGCTGTCCTTGTCCTTCTAGGTGGTTGTGGGTTTGGAAGATGCTGTTGAAGAAGCCTTGGTGAGTTCTTGCGGTGCATCTTGTAGATGGTGCACACTGCTGCTACTGTGCATCGGTGGCGGAGGGAGTGAATGTTGAAGGTGGTGGATGGAGTGCCTTGTCCTTGATCATGTCAAGCTCTTTGAGTGTTGTGGGACCTGCACTCATCCAGGCAAGTGGAGAGTATTCCATCACACTCCTGAATTGTGCCTTGTAGATGGTGGACAGTCTTTGGGGAGTCAGGAGGTGTTACTCGCCACAGGATTCCTAGCCTCTGACCTGCTCTTGTCGCTACTATATTTATATGGCTAGTCTATTTCAGTTTCTTGTCAATGGTAACCCTCAGGATGTTGAAAGTGGAGGATTCAGTAATGCCATTGGATGTCAAGGGGTGATGGTTTGATTCTCTCTTATTGGAGATGGTCATTGCCTGGCACTTTTATGGCACATGTTATTTTTTGTGATGTTGATTAAGGGATAAATATTGGCCATAATATCGGGGTAATTCCCCTGTTCTTCTTCAATATAGTGACCGTGGGTTCTTTAACATCCATCCAAGGAGGAAGACATTGGTTTAACATCTCATCCAAAAGATGACACCTCTGACAATGCAGCGTTCCCTTAGTTTTGCACTGTGCTGTCAGCCTGGATGTTTATGCTCAAGCTGCAGAGTGGGACTTGAACCTGGAATTTTGTGATTCAGAGGCGGGCAGGAGAGTCCTAACAGTTGAGCCGTGGCTGAAGTCATAAAATATCCCAAGGACATAGACAAGTTGGTGGAGTGGGCAAGTAGGTGACTCATTTTGGTAGGAAGAACATGGAGAGACAATATAAAATAAGGGGTACAACTCTAAAGGGTGTGCAGGAGCAGAGGGACCTGGGTGTATGTGGGTATAAGTCATTAAAGGTGGCAGGACAGGTGGCGAGAGCAGTTAATAAAGCATACAGGATCCTAGGCTTTATTAATAGGGGCATAGAGTACAAGAGCAACGAGGTTATGCTGAACTCGTATAGGACACCAGCCAGACCTCAGCTGGAGTATTGTGTAGTTCTGGGCACCACACTTTAGGAAGGATGTGAATGCATTGGAGAGAGTGCAGAAGAGGTTTACAAAAATGGTTCCAGGGATGAGAAACTTCAGTTATGAAGATAGATTGGAGAGGTTGGGACTGTTCTGCTTGGACAGAAGGCGGCTAAGAGCAGATTTGATAGAGGCGTTCAAAATCATGAGCGGGCTAGACAGAGTGGATGGGGAGAAACTGTTTCTGTTCATAAAAGGATTGAGAACGAGAGGGCACAGATTTAAAGTGATTTGCAAAAGAAGCAAATGTGATGTGAGATAAAACTTTTTCACACAGCGAGTGGTTCAGGTCTGGAATGCACTGCCTGGAAGTGTGGTGGAGGCAGGTTCAATCGATGTATTCAAGAGGGCATGAGATGATTATTTTAAATAGAAATAATTTGCAGGGTTATGGGAAAAAGGCAGGAGAATGGAACTAAGTCATGATGCTGATTCAGAGAGCCGATGCAGACACAATGGGCCGAATGGCCTCCTGCACTGTAACAATTCTGTGATTCAAACTTTAACAACACCTTTATTTAAGTTGTTTGTTTATTCCAAATGCTGTTTTAAGGTTAAACTTGCATTGTTATCTTTAGAAAGGAATAAAGCACTGACAAAGGGTCCCCTTTACTCTAAATCCCTCCCCATTTGCAGGTCTGCGACTGGTATACACTTTCATACTGCGGCAAAGGGTTTGGGCAACCAACATCGATAGGGCTGCCCTCATGGACTAAGCTTTCATTTCCATAACTCCCTGGGCTGCCCATTACCATGCTGACAGGTGACTCCAGCCAGTCCTCTGTTGAATCTGCATCACTCTCACTGTAGTCACTCTGTGAAATTTCTTCTAGAAAGACATCTGGATATTCAGAGTTTTGCCAGTCTTCGTTCTGTAAGTCGTTTAGTTCATCCATTTCATTCTCACTAATACCCTCTGTTAGAAACTTTCTGATCTGGTAGCCGCGATAGGCTGCTTGGATTATAACCGCAGCCTCTGCCTGTTTCCGAATCTGTGCTCTAGTCTGGTAGCCTTTCCACGCAGCCTGGATCATCAGGGCTGCTTTCACTTCCTCTTGGTACCGTTTTCGGGTCTGCAGTGATCTCTTTTGACACTCCTGGTATTGGTGTTTGAAGTGAACAGGTTTAGAGCGTACCTTGTTTGAGACTACCTCAGTGTTGTAAGTTGTTCCAATCAGATTCTTCCGCGATGCAGACACTATTGGTCTAGGGATATCAACAGACAAAGTCCCATCGGTTAATGTCATTCCCAATGAAGACACCACTCTCTGGCGAAGTGAGGTCGATGATTGTGAAGCCATCGGTTTGACATCTCCTGAAACAGTTTCCTTGCGTTCTCGATGAGTGTCCCCATCTGGTAGGTCATGGGGGTTAGGTTTGCTGTAAACACCTCTCTGCCATTCTCTTGGTCTATCCTGAGAGTTAGTGGAACTTAATTCTACCTGACTTCCGGGAACAGAAGTCTTGTATATAAAGTTGCTACCACCATAGTCTAGTTCATTGGCCTGTTGATCATCTTTGGTTGAGCTGTCTGAATTCAATGGGCACGGCACTGTCGAGGACTCATAGGCTGAGACTGGCTGCATAGTCGTTGCAATTTCAAGTTGCTTGGCTTTGTTAATGAAGTTAGAAAGAGCGGATGGCTGATCCTCCAGTGAGCTGGTATATTTGATCAGTTTCCTGTTCATCTCAGGACTGGTTGATGTGGAGGACACCATATATTCTGATTTATTGGTAATTCTAAGCACTGGTTGATCAGACACCTGAGAAAGGTGAGCAATGCTTTTTTTCAACAGATTTACACTTTCATCTTCCACATCTCTATTAGTACCATAGCTGTACCTAGGCCTCCTTGAATTGGACAGCCACTGTACTGGATAGGTTTCCTTTTTCTCAGGAGATCCATCAGAACACCTGTCTCCCTGTTTTGTCTCAAACTGGGGTTCGTAAACAAGCCCTTTCCCCCATCCTTCCAAACACTTTATTGCTCCCAGTGAGGAACCACCTTGACTATATTCATCTGTTTCGTTTGCTGCAGTGCCCTGGAATTCCGGACTGTTCCAAGTCTCAAGAGCATTGATTGCTGTAGAGGTTTTATCTCTTGAGATTTTTTGTGTTTTTCTTCCAGGATAATCAGGTGACAACGAAATGTCAGCAAAGCCACTGGGAATCTGCTCAACAGCAGAATCAGCCTTAGAGTATGACCTGGACACACCAAGTTCAATATCTGGGCTCTGTATTATCACCACTGGTTGAATGTTGTTCAGCTCTTTCATATCTGGTTCAATTGTCATGTGTTCCCTGACCAAACTCTTGTGCTTTATGTGTTTTCTCTTGATCTCAGGGGTTTTGATGTTGGATATCACTGTGTACTCCATCTTTTGTGAAACTCGCAGGTTGGGTTCTGCAGGTGTGCTGTAGGAATATTTATCAGGAGCATATCTGATCTCTTCCCCTTTATCCATGCTGGCCCTGTAGCTGTATTTTGGGCGCTGTGATGAGGAGCTGATGTAGGGTTCTCCCCAACTTTCATCCTCCACTGAGAGAGGTGTGTGGTTTTCGGATACTCCACGTCTTGACTCTGAGTGTGAACTGAAGAGAGGAACCTTCTCTGACCGTTCCAGAATCTTCTCTCCCCCTCCCTTGCTGTCTCTTTCAACCCTTGGTTGGATATGGCCACTGAAATATTTGTCATCTCGTGACCTTCCCTTTGACCCCAGGTCTGCTGGGATATCTCGAGGAGACTCGGACCTGGCCTTCATAAGCTTGCCCATTTTGTCATCCCGGACATTCAAAGTCTCCTCATCAGTTGTCCGGAGCCCCTGGGTATTCATGCCATTCGCACTTTCCTCTTTTGAACTCCTTCTGGACTTCCTTTTGCCGTGTTCAGTTGGAGGTCGACTGTCAACGAACGTCTGGGTCTTGGTTTCAAAGGGATGAGGCACTAACTCAGACATATAAAGATGGACATTAGGGCTCTGTCTGCTTTCTCCCCGTCTCCTGTTTGAGTCTTTGGATTCAGGCCTTGGTGGTTTATCTGCGCTGCGATGTTTACCCTGGATTACCTTTGGGTCAGGACTATTGATATTTGAATGCATGATGTGGGCAATTCTACAGCTGGGCTCTGTGAGGGACTCTGGCGAGGGACTGTAGTGCTTCTCACGGTGGTGTCTGTTGCCCTCCTCTTCCCCTTTGTCCATGTTGGCCCTGTAACTATATTTTGGGCGCTGTGATGAGGGATCCCCCCAACTTTCCCTCTCCACTGACATAGATCTGTGGTTTTCGGAAATTCCATTTCTTGATTCTGGGTACGTACCAGGGATAGAAACCTTCTCCCACCTTTCTAGAATCTTCTCCCCGCCTCCCCTACTGTCTCTTTCACCTCTGTGATGTGGCTGCCCACTGGTATGCTTCTCATCTCCTGACCTCCCCTTGGACCCGATATCAGCTGTCGCTCCTCTCGTATTATGTACTGAGGCAGATTTAAGGGTTTTGCCTGGTTTGCCCTCCTTAATGATCAGGTTTTCCTCATGACAGCTCAATGGCGTCTGAACAATGATGGCACCATTTCCGTGGTCCATCATATGACCTGAGAACACAACAGAAAGCATTTCGTTAGGAAACGTTCATGGACTTTTCCCAGGATTTACAGAATGGCAAAGTGAAATTCATTCCACAGGTTGGGGTTCAAAGATTACAAGGCCTGAAATTGTTTCATTTCCTGCTGCTTGACAGCAAGTGCTTAAAATATGGTGGTAATGCTGCAAGATTTCTAACTGAAGACTAAAGTTATGATGTATCCTATGATGAGAAACTTCTCACTAGAACTGAGCAGGTTTAATGATGATCTGACAGAGATGATAGTTTTAATGGTGAGGCTCTTTCCACCAGATGGAGTAACAAGAGTGAGCAGGAGAGTGGGATTAGATTGGGTGGGATATTAAAGGGTGAGAGGGAGAGTGAGTTTAGTCTGAGTGTGATATTAAAAGGGTAAGTGGAGCGAGGGGGAGAATGGGATTAAATTGGGTGGGATATTAAAGGGTACGGGGAGCAAAGGGGAGTGTGGGATTAGACTGGGTGAATTATTAAAGGGTGAGGGGGAGAATGGAATTAGAGTGGGTAGGATATTAAAAGGTGAGGGAGAGAGTGGATTTAGTCTGGGCGGGGTATTAAAGGGTACGGGGAGCGAGGGGGAGAGTGGGATTAGATTGGGTGGGACATTAAAAGGTGAGATGGAGAGTGGGGTTAGTCTGGTTGGGTTATTAAAGGGAGATTGGGATTAGACCGGGTGGGATATTAAAGGCTGAGGGGGAACAGTGGGATTACATTGGGTGGGATATTAAAGGGTCAGGGAGGAGAGTGGGATTAGATTGGGTGAATTATTAAAGGGTCAAGGGAAGAATAGAATTAGACTGGGTAGGATATTAAAGGGTGAGGGGGAGAGTGGGTTTAGTCTGGGTGGGGTATTAAAGGGTACAGGGAGCGAGGGGGAGAGTGGGATTAGATTGGATGGGATATTAAAGGATGAGGGGGAGAGTGGGATTAGACTGGGTGGGATATTAAAGGGTGAGGGGGGAGAGTGGGATTAGACTGGTTGGGATATTAAAGGGTGAGGGAGGAGAGTGGGATTAAACTGGATGGCATATTAAAGGGTGAGGGGGGAGAGTGGAATTAGATGGTGGGATATTAAAGGGGGAGGGGGAAGGTGGGATTAGACTGGGTGGGATATTAAAGGGTGAGGGGGAGAGTGGGTTTAGTCTGGGTGGGGTATTAAAGGGTACGGGGAGCGAGGGGGAGAGTGGTATTAGACTGGGTGGGATATTAAAGGCTGAGGGGGGAAAGTGGGATTAGACTGGGTGGGATATTAAAGGGTGAAGGGGAAAGTGGGATTAGATGGTGGGATATTAAAGGGTAAGGGGGGAGAGTGGGATTAGACTGGGTGGGATATTAAAGGGTGAGGGGGAAGAGTGGGATTAGATTGGGTGGGATATTAAAGGGTTGGGGGGGAGAGTGGGATTAAATGGTGGGATATTAAAGGGTAAGGGGGAGAGTGGGATTAAACTGGGTGGGATATTAAAGGGTGAAGGGGGAGAGTGGGATTAGATGGTGGGATATTAAAGGGTGAGGGGGAGAGTGGGATTAAACTGGGTGGGATATTAAAGGGTGAATGGGGAGAGTGGGATTATATGGTGGGATCTTAAAGGGTGAGGGGGAGAGTGGGATTAAACTGGGTGGGATATTAAAGGGTGGGGGGGGGAGTGGGATTAGATGGTGGGATATTAAAGGGTGAGGGGGAGAGTGGGATTAAACTGGGTGGGATATTAAAGGGTGAAGGGGGAGAGTGGGATTAGATGGTGGGATATTAAATGGTGAGGGAGGAGAGTGGGATTAGACTGGGTGGGATATTAAAGGGTGAGGGAGGAGAGTGGTATTAGATTGTGTGGGATATTAAAGGGTGAAGGGGAGAGTGGTATTAGATGGTGGGATATTAAAGGGTGAGTGGGAGAGTGGGATTAAACTGGGTGGTATATTAAAGGATGAGGGGGAGAGTGGGATTAGACTGGGTGGTATATTAAAGGTTGAGGGGGAGAGTGGGATTAGATTGGGTGGGATATTAAAGGGTGAGGGGGGAGAGTGGGATTAGATGGTGGGATATTAAAGGGTAAGGGGGAGAGTGGGATTAAACTGGGTGGGATATTAAAGGGTGAAGGGGGAGAGTGGGATTATATGGTGGGATATTAAAGGGTGAGCGGGAGAGTGGGATTAAACTGGGTGGGATATTAAAGTGTGAATGGGGAGAGTGGGATTATATCATGGGATCTTAAAGGGTGAGTGGGAGAGTGGGATTAGATGGTGGGATATTAAAGGGTGAGGGGCAGACTGGGATTAAACTGGGTGGGATATTAAAGGGTGAGTGGGAGAGTGGGATTAAACTGGGTGGGATATTAAAGGATAAGGGGGGAGAGTGGGATTAGACTGGGTGGTATATTAAAGGTTGAGGGGGAGAGTGGGATTAGAATGGATTGGATATTAAAGGGTGAAGGGGGAGAATGGGATTAGTCTGGGTGGGATATTAAATGGTACAAGGAGTGAGGGGAGAGAGTTGATTAGACTGGGAGGCTCATGAAGAAACACACCAGCGTAGGCTGGATTGATCAACTGACCTGTTTCTATTCTGGAATATTCTTTTGTAGGAACGCAGATTTTTAGGGTCAGGGAAAGAGAAATCGTTTTTGATTGGTCTGTATCCCATTTTCCTCTGTACCCCTTAGTCTATTGTCTCTGTCCATGTGCTTATCAATTGAAGCCATTTTCATGTCAACTTATCCAGTTCTCTTTCATGTGTGTGAATTTCTGCTTTTAAATTCTGCCCCTGTGTCTGCTGTGGCACTCTCACCTCAGAGTCAGACTCAGATACAAGGTCCATGCTATCACTCCCAGTGCAATACCGAGGAAGTGTTACACTGTCATTAAATCAAAGTCACATCTGCCCTTTCAGGTATGTGTAAATGATCCCACGGCATATTCTAAAGAAGAGTAGGGGGGTTCTCTCTAGTTACCTTGGGTCAATATTTATTCCTCAACCAACTTCTGGTCATTTTCACATTTCTGTTTATGGGATCTTGCTGTGCACAAATTCGTTGCCTACATTACAACAATGAGTACACTTCAAAAATACTTCACTGGTTGTGAAAAGTACATCCCAAGGTCATGAAAGGCGCTACATAAAGTCTTTCCTTCTTTATGTCAGTATGAACAGTTTGATTGAGTTTATCAATCCCTTTCATCATTTTTAAAACCACAATGTCCCTTTTCCCCAAACTTTCTTAAATTGTCCTCAGAATTGAGATTCTCAGGCCTGGTCTGTGCTGTGTCCTGTTAATTGTCAGTAAGACTGTTCCTGTCATATCAAGGATATAGTGATACTCCTGCTGGGATTTGCAGGTTTTCACTGTTCCCTCAGTTTCACTGTATTTCCATTTGTTTTGTAACCAAGTTTCCTCCTGTTTATAATTCTGTGAAATGTCGTCGCCCAGAAAAGAACAACTCAAATTACCCACTTTCCACAGGCTGTAGCTTTACTATTTTTCATTTTATTTAAGACCTGCTAACAAATCACTGGATCACTTCACACAAGTGCCAGGAAATAAGTATCTCTAATAAAGAATACCCTTGACATTGAACAGCAATGCCATCACTGAAAATCCCCCACCACTAACATGCTGGGGGTTATTGACCAGAAACTGAACCGGACCAGCCAGATAAATACAGTGGCTAAAAGAGCAGGTCAGAGGCTGGGAATTCAGTGGAGAATAACTCACCTCCTGACTCCCCAAAACCTGTCTACCATCTACAAGGCACAAGTCAGGAGTGTGATGGAATATTCTCCACTTGCCTGGATGAATGCAGTCAAACAACACTCAAGAAGCACCATACAGGGCAAAGCAACCTGCTTGATCAGCAAGCACCCCATTCACCATCTTAAACATTCACTCCCTCCATCCTCAGCACACCATGGCAGCATGGTGTACCATCTACAAGATTTTTTATTTGTATGTCTGGGAAAGCAGTTATAATGTGATGTCAAGGTTAACAATCCATTCATCTACACCTTGCACTGCAGCAACTCGCCTAGGCTCCTTCAACAGCATCTTCCAAACCCGGAACCTCTACCATCTAGAAAAACAAGGGCAGCAGACGCATGGAAACATCGCCATTTGCAGGCTCCCCTCCAAGACACACACCATCCTGACTTGGCAATACATTGATTAGTTTCCAACCTATAACTCACTCCCAGGTCTCTGTTATTCTATATACAAATCCCAAACCCATCAATTAGTTTCCAACCTGTAATTCACTCCTGGGTATCTGTAATTCTATATATAAACTACCTGAACCCCTCAATTAGATTCCAGCCTGCAACTCAGTCCTGGGTATCATACTATATAGAAACACCCCAAATCCCTGGGTTAGATCCCAGTCTGTATTGCAGCACAGTAACAGTTAAAGGGGAGAATGATCCACATCTCTAGATAATTTATTTTTGTCATTAATACCTTCATAGTCTTTCCTTTTTGCTTCATCTTCTTTCTTGTCTATTCGGGCCTCACCTCCTGTTGCTCGTCTTTGAATATTCTCTTCTTTCTCCCTGATCTCTCTCCTTTCTGCCTTCTTGCTCTCTTTATGTTTACTTCTGCGCCTTTCCCTATCTCTGTCTCTCTCTTTAATATGATCCTTCACTCTTTCTCTTTCTTTCTCACGTTCCTTATTTTCATTCCTTTTCTCATCTGTTTTCTCGTGACTTATTTCTACACGTTGATCTTTTTCCATCTTCCTTTTTTGAAGCTTTCGTACCCACAGCAAAAAGAAGTACAGAAAATGATTAGAAACGTGTAAAGCATCTGGAATTAGTCAGTATTAATATGACCATTTTACAGGTTGTTCATTCATTCACAGAGACTGAGGGTTTGGTCTCCACTGAACTCTGCAAGAAAACCAGGAGAGCAACCGAGGAGCCCAGGGATGGACAGCCTGTGTGACCTTTGCTGTTCTTTTGGTGAAGATCAGCATCAGTACACAACCACTTGTGTACATTTGCATTTTTTGGTACCTTTAACACAATAAAATGTCCCAAAGCGCTTCACATGAGCAAAAATTGAAACCTAGCCTCATGAGAAGATCAAAATGGTCAGTTTTAAGGAGCGTCTTAAAGGAGGAGAGAAAGGCAGAGGGGCTTAGGGATGGAATTCCAGAGCTTAGGGCCAGGCAGTTGAAGGCACAGCTATCAATGTTGGAGTGATTAAAATCAGAAATGCTGAAGAGACCAGAATTAGAGGAACGCAGAGATCTCAGAGGGTTTTTGAGTTGGAGGAGGTTACAGAGATGTGGGGGGCAGGGGGAGGCAAGATCTTGGAGGGATTTTAACTTATGTTTAAAACAGAAAATACCCTTAAGTGGTTCACAGAGGTGTAAAGGAAACACAGACGAAACCAAAAACAGAGATTAGGAGAGGGTGACCGAAAGGTCACAGAAAAGATGACAGGAGAGAGAAGTTGAGAGAAAGTAAAGGGCGATGTTAGTAATGCTCTCAGCTCCCAAGCGGCAGCCTCAGGTGCTCTGAATGGCTCAGAGCCTGAGAGTGGAGACGTCTCCTCACGTCAGAGACCAGTGGAGAGATGGGATTCGGCTGAGGAGAAAGCTGATTTGTGTCCAGGATTGCAACGAGCAACAGAGGAAAGCAGGAAAGCCATGAATTCTCTCACTGGGAAACACTGTCCCTGGAATGTAGAGGCCAAGAAACTGCGAGGAAAATCTGGAGGTACAGCAACCTTAAAACTTAAAACAAGTTGGATACATGGCTACATTTGAAACAGTATCAATTTTAGTTCTTTCAGGGACAAACCCTGGGTCCAGAAAAAGACTGACTGGGAACTGCCTTGGGCAACATTTTATGACATTGTGAAAAGGTGAAACATTAATTATGGAGAGGTGGGGTGAAGAACCATAATTTGGTGCTTTGAGACCAAGTGCTGGGTGGTTGGTGTATTTGGTGGCATCCCAGATACACAAATAGAGCTTAAATTCCTTGTCCTGCTAATTCCCACATACCTGGAGTTTTTGCGTTTGAGATCTTGAGATCAGTTAGGATTTCTGCACCAACAATGCTAAGAACAACCCTTTCTAAACCTCCTGCTTCAAATGAGCAAGAATTACAATCTCAAACAGGACTAAGTTGCCTGGGCTTGGAGCTGCATAGGGCCCAGGTTTGGATGGCTGCCTCTTGCTTCAAGGCATTTCCGCCTTTTGTTCTCTTTGAAGAAAACAGCCTGAGCTCTGGAATGGGGAGTCTTGCTGTGGGATCACTAGCTGCTTGGGAAAGTTCTGTCAGAACAAGACGTGTAAACCTTCTCCACCCAGCTCCCTCTTGATATACCTGCACTTTGCTGAGGCTGCTATCCCCAAATGTCAGGGTGACATCACAAGGTGACAAGTTATTACAATCAATGAGGTCACAAAGACCAGGAAGTGTGTCATTTTGTCATCTTGCCATGGCTCTCTCAGAGGCCAGCATAGCTACAGGTCCATTACTTCAACAGGATCATTACTGCAGTGTTAGCACACACACTGGCAAGATGTTGATGCCATGGGTACCCTGTGGTACCTCAACTACAGTGTAATCATGATTGAAATAATAATATCACAGAAATTGCTCTCACCTCCCACATCCATACACCAACCCTCTGAGAATGGCCTGGAGTGGAACTCAGGCTCACCTTCCCCACCCTCACCTCCAACCCGACACAGTGCCACCCACCCTAATTGTAGCTGATAATGCAACTGTTATCAGTGAACCCGCCAGGCAGTGTCTGTGAGGCTCAGTCCAATACCAGTGGGGTTTTCCTGGTCTGTCCAATCATCATAGCCCTTAGATTAGATAATGTTCTGTAATTTATTCCTGTACTGGGCACCTATTTTAGCCATTTTATCAAATATTTTTTATATCAAAAGACATTTCTCATTCCCTTCAACCCAGCTCCTTATTGTTAATGTTAAAAAGGTTACAATTTAAAAAAAAATTGCGGTGTGAAACTACGAGTTGCCCATGTGTATTATCTCCAGTTTTAGCAATGCTCCATATGTATATTCTTCTGTCCCTTGGTTCCTGATTATATTCCCAGGAATATGAAACAGAACGAGGTCCCTTGAATCTATGCCACCTGTCTATCAGTTCATAGTTGATCTGTACATCAAATCCATTTTAAAAAATTCAGTTAATGTGGGCGTCACTGGCTGGGCCAGCATTTATTGGCCATCCCTAATTGCCCTTGAGAAGGTGGTGGTGAGCTGCCTTCTTGAACCGTTGCAGTCCATGGAACCTTTGTTCCATATCAGTTAATACCCCTTACCCAACAAAAATCTACCAATCTCAGTCTTGACATTTTCAATTGACTCCGAACCTCAACAGCTTTTTGAGAAAGAGAGTTCCAGATTTCCACTTCCCTTTGTATAGAGAAGTGGTTCCTCACATCACTCCTGATGGCCCTAATTTTAAGCTTCTGCCCCCTTGTTCTGGACCCCCCACCAACCAGATGAAATAGGGTCGAAAATGAGAATCTATCAACTCCTTTTATCATCTCGAACACCTCAATTAGATAATTTCTTGAGGTTGTGAAAGGCGCTAATTAAATGCAACTCATTCAATTAGATCATCCCTAAATGTCCTAAACCCAATGCAGCCTGTCACCATAATTTAACTTTTCAAGCTATTAAGTTGAGAATAATGAGCATATATCGCCGTACCCTTACAGATTATCAGGGCTCTGAGGCCTCAGATTTCTTGCCCTTTCAGTCTGACACTGCCAAGACATGTGGGGCATAGTTTTCTGGGCTCTCCTCTCCACCATCCCACCCAAGAACCTTGATGCTGAGGTCCTGAAATTCTTGAGGCAAAGATAATGGAATGGTTACAGCACAGAAGGAGGCCATTCAGCCAGTCTTGTTTGTGTTGGCCCTCGGAAGAAGCAATTCACCTGGTGCCACTCCCCAGCCTTTCCCTACAGCACTGTAATGATAATGATCCAATTCCTTTTGCAAAGCTTCAATTGAATCTGCCCCAACCACACTCTTGTGAATCTTTCCTGCACTCTCTCTAATCCTTCATATCTTTCCTACAGTGTGGTGCCCAGAACTGGACACAATACTCCAATTGAGGCTGAACCAGTGTTTTATACAGGTTTAACAAAACTTACTTGCTTTTGTACTCTATGCCCCTATCAATAAAGCCTAGAATACTGTATACTTTATTAACCGCTTTCTCAACCTGTCCTTCCACCTTCAATGATTTATGCAAATATACGCTTAGGTCCCTCTGCTCCAACAACCACTTTCGAACAGTACCCTTTCTATTGTCTTTCTGCATTCTTGCTACCAAAATGAATCACTTCACACTTCTCTGCATTAAATTTCATTTGCCACCTGTCTGCCCATTCCACCAACTTGACTATGTCCTTTGGAAGTTCTACACTATCCTCCTCACAGTTCACAATGTTCCCAAGTTTCATATCATTCCCAAATTTTGAAATTGTGCCCTGTACACCAAGTTCTAGGTCATTAACACATAAATCCAAGGGTCCCAACACCGACTCCTGGGAAACTGTTTGAAGTTCTACACTATTCTCCTCATGGTTCACAATGCTTTCAAGTTTCGTATCATCTGCAAATTTTGAAGTCATGTCCTGTATACCAAGATCATTAATATGTATCAGGAAGAGCAGGGGTGGAATCGTCCCAGATTTGCACAAAGCGCGGTAAAATTGTTTGCCGGCAGGTTTTCGCGCCATATTGTCCCATTCCTGCCTCATTAATTATTCAGCCACATGAAACATGCCGTCTCGTTGGCGGGCACCCTCCAATTTGCCCGCCACGCCATTACCTTGCCACTTCCACATGCAGGGTGCCATATTTAAACTGCAGTGGGACGCACACTTCACAATGCTCGCAGCCCAGGACTGCTCCAGTGAAGACATGGCCCCAAAAACCATGAAGAGTGCAGCCCCCCAATTCAGTGATGTATCCTTGGGATGCCTTCTGGACACCGTGGAGGCCCACCGCAATGTCCTCTACCCCCGCTCTGGCCCATCTGTCTCACCACTCTGGCTTGGGAGGCAGTGGCAGTGGTGGTCAGTGCCAATGCTGCACATGAGGCCGGCCATTCAGTGCAGAAAGTTGATGAAAGATCTCATCCGTGCCACCAGGGTAAGGCAACGATCTCATCACTCTAAATTCACACATTCACAAGCCCATCACACATTCATTAGCATCTCACTCACTGCCAGCTCAAGGGACATCATCACTCTCTCACACACTCCCTCACATCTCCATCTGGCCTAATCTCCTCTGGAGACTGCCTCCTCAGCCCTCACCATCTTGAGGCCACTTACACAGATCAACACTTTCCCCCACACACACCCTGAGATACCCCCCTTCCCCATTACATCCCTTGCCCTGCAGCCTTTTCATTTGCCTGAGGCCATTTCTCCCCCTTTCCTAGCCCTGCAGCCATTGAAAAGCTACCCTCACCTACGGCTGGTCTGGTAGGTACAGACCTGCCTGTGAGCCCCCCTTAAAAGTGATGTGGTGCTGTCTGTGAAGCCTGACACTGATGATCATGAGTGCTGCCTGAAGCAAGGTGGGCGAACAAATCTCTAAGACCCAAGAAAAGTGCAGCTCACCAAGTGCACGTCGCTTGTGTACAGTTGTGAAACATGTTGGCATGGCCCTGATGATCCAGCGTGGGAGGATGATTCCAGCGAGCAGGACTTATAATGAGATGCTACAGTACTGGAATTAGGCTCCCAACGTGCAGCGGCAGGAAACACAGCCTGCCACTGATGGGTGGAGCATATGATCGCAAACTAGTTTCAGATTGCGTGAAACCGGAAAATTCTGGCCCAAGGCTCCTAACACCGATCCCTGGGGAACTCCACTACTCTCTGTTTCCTATCACTCAGCCAATTTCGTACCCATGTGGCTACTGTCTATTTTATTCCACTAACTCTAACTTTGCTCACAAGTCTGTCGTGTGGCACTTTATCAAATGCCTTTTGGAAGTCCATGTATACCACATCAACAGCATTACCCTCATCAACCTTCTCTGTTACCTCATCAAAAAACTCAAGCAAATTAGCTAAACATGTGTTGCCCTTAACAAACACCTATTGGCTTTCCTTAATTAACTCAATTTTGTCCCTGATTATTGTTTCTAGAAGTTTCCCCACCACTGAAGTTAAATTGACTGGCCCATAGTTGCTGGGTTTATCTTTACAGCCTTTTTTTGAACAAGGCTGTAACATTTACAATTCTCCAGTCCTCTGGCACCACCCCTCTGTCAAAAGAAGATTGGAAAATTATGGCCACTGCCTGCACAATTTCCACTCTCACAGAATGTGTACTCCAGGGGTCAGAGCTGCTCATCCTCTCCCTTTTAGATAACAAAACTTTAAAAAAGGCTGACAAACTACTCACTTGTCTTCTTCTGTTGTACCATAAATATAGAGATTAATTGAAATGCTTTACTTAACAAATTACCAAAAGAATTGAAATTGTTAATTTTCCAGCTGCTTAGACTAACTTCTGAACTTTGAAGAAAGGGAAAGAAAGCAACAATATTCACCAGCCAATAAACTCACTGCATACCTGTGAAGTAACAGTTTGATTTTTTTTCTCTTTCTCTCAATTCAATGATCCCAAACTGCTGCACACTCCTACCAGTCTGCTTCATAGTGATCCTGACCTACTTCACACTCCTGCCGGTCTACTTCACAGTATTCCCAACTTGCTTCACACTCCATCCAGGCTGCTTCACATTGATCCCAAACTGCTGCACAATCCTCCCCGTCTGTCTCACAGTGATCCCAAATTTCTGCACTCCTTCCGGTCTGCTTCACAGTTATCCCAACCTGCTTCACGTTGATCCCACACTGCTGCACACTCCTCCCAATCTGCTTCAGTGATCCTAAACTTCTGCACAATCCTCCCAGTCTGTCTCACAGTGATCCTAAACTTCTGCACTCCTTCCAGTCTGCTTCATGGTTATCCCAACGTGCTTTACATCCTCCCGGTCTGCTTCACAGTGATGCTGAGCTGCTGCACACTCCTCCCGCTCTGCCACGCGGTGATCCCAACCTGCTGCACACTCCTCCCGGTCTGCTTAACAGTAATCTCAAACTGCTGCACAATCATTCCAGTCTGCTTCACAGTGATCCAGACCTGCTGCACACTAGTCCGGGTCTGCTTCACAGTGATCCTGATCTGCTGCTCACTCCTCCCGGTCTACTTCATAGTGATTCTGACTTGCTTCACACTCCTCCTGGTCTATCTCACTGTGATCCGGACCTGCTGCACACTAATCCGGGTCTGCTTCACATTGATCCCAAATTGCTGCACCCTTCTCCCGACCTGCTTCACAGTGATCCTGACCTGCTTCACACTCCTTCCAGCCTGCTTCACAGTGATCCCAAACTTCTGCACAATCCTCCCTGTCTGACTCACAGTGATCCCAAATTTCTGCACTCCTTCCGGTTTGCTTCACAGTTATCCCAGCTTGCTTTACACTCCTCCCAATCTGCTTCACATTGATCCCACACTGCTGCACACTCCTCCCAGTCTGTCTCACAGTGATCCCACACTGCTGCACACTCCTCCCAGTCTGTCTCACAGTGATCCCAAACTTCTGCACCCCTTCCAGTCTGCTTCATGGTTATCCCAACCTGCTTCATACTCCTCCCGGTCTGCTGCACAGTGATGCTGACCTGCTGCACCCTCCTCCCGCTCAGCTATGCAGTAATCCCAAACTGCTGCACAATCATTCCAGTCTGCTTCACAGTGATTTGGACCTGCTGCACATCAGTCCGCGTCTGCTTCACAGTGATCCTGTTCTGCTGCACATCCCAGTCTGCTTCACAATGCTGCACCCTCCTCACAGTCTACTTCACAGTGATGCAGACCTGCTGCACACTCCTCCCGGACTGCTTCACAGTGATTCCAACCTGCTGCACACTCCTCTCGGTCTGCTTCACAGGGATCCCAAACTGCTGCAGAATCATCATAGTCTGCTTCACAATGATCCCAAACTGCTGCACACTCCTCCCAGTCTGTCTCATAGTGATCCCAAATTTCTGCCTCCCCCAGGTCTGCTTCACAACGATCCCAACGTGCTGCATACTCCTCCCGGTCTGCTTCACAGTGATCCTGACCTGCAACATACTCCTCCCGGTCTGCTTCACAGTGATCCTGAGCTACTTTGCACTCCTCCTGGTCTGCTTCGCAATGATCCCAAACTGCTGCACACTCCTCCCAGTCTGTCTCACAGTGATCCCAAATTTCTGCCTCCTCTGAGTCTGCTTCACAGTGATCCCACACTGCTGCACAATCCTCCCAGTCTGCTACAGAGTGATCCCAACCTGCTGCACACTCATCCTGGTCTGTTTCACAGTGATCCCACCCTGCATCATAGTGATCTCAAACTGCTTCACACTCCTCCCGATCTGTTTCACAGTGATCCTGACCTGCTTCACACTCCTCCCAGCCTGCTCCACAGTGATCTCAAACTGCATTACACTCCTCCTGGTCTGTCTTACAGTGATCCTGACCTGCTTCACATATCTCTCAGTCTGTTTCATGGTGACCCCAAACTGCTGCACAATTATCCCATCTGCATCAGAGTGATCCCCCACTGCTGTACTCTCTTCCTGGTCCGCTTCTCAGTGATCCTGACCTGCTGCACACTCCTCCCAATCTGCTTCACAGTGATCCTGATCTGCTTCAGACTTCTCCGGGTCTGCTTCACAGTGATCCTGACCTGCTTCACACTCCTCCCGGTCTGCTTCACAGTGATATAGATCTGCATCACACTCCTCCCCGTCTGCTTCATAGTGATCCTGACCTGCAGAACACTCCTCCCAATATGCTTCACAGTGATCCTGATCTGCTACAGACTTCTCTGGTCTGCTTCACAGTAATCCTCACCTGCTTCTCATTCATCCCCGTCTGTCTCACAGTGATCCCAAATTTCTGCCTCCTCCTGGTCTGCTTCACAGTGATACCAAACTTTGCACACTCCTCCTGGTCTGCTTCACAGTGATCCTGACCTGCTGCACACTCCTCCTGGTCTGCATCACAGTGAAGACAACCTGCTGCACACTTCTGCCAGTCTGCTTCACAGTGATCCCAAATTGCTGCATAGTCCTGCTGGTCTGCTTCACAGTGATCCTGACCTGCTGCACATTCCTCCCGGTCTGCTTCACAATGATCCCGACCTGCTGCACACTCCTCCCCTTCTGCTTCATAGTGATCGCAAACTGCTGCACACTCCTCCCAGTCTGCTTCACAGTGATCCTGACCTGCTTCACACTCTCGCCGGTCAGCTTCAGAATCATCCTGACTTGCTTCATACTCCTCCTGGTCTGTCTCACAGTGATGCTGACCTGCTTCACACTCCTCCCAGTCTGTTTCACAGTGATCGCAAACTGCTGCACAGTCCTCACAGTCTGCTACTCTGTAATCCCAACCTGCTGTACGCTAATCCTGGTCTGCTTCACAGTGATCCTGACCTGCTGCACAATCCACCCAGTCTGTTTCACAGTGATCTTGACCTGCTTTACATTCCTTCCATTCTCCTTTACAGTGACCCAGACCTGCTGCACACTTCTCCCGGTCTGCTTCACAGTGATCCCAATCTGTTGCACTCTCCTCCCAGTCTTCTTCGCTTGATCCTGACCTGCTGCACACTCCTCCTGGTACACTTCACAATGATGCCAAACATTTGCACACTCCTCCTGGTCTGCTTCACAGTGATCCCAATCTGTTGCACTCTCCTCCCGGTCTTCTTCGCTTGATCCTGACCTGCTGCACACTCCTCCCGGTACACTTCACAATGATGCCAAACATTTGCACACTCCTCCTGGTCTGCTTCACAGTGATCCCAAAGTGCTGCACACTTCTCCTGGTCTGCTTCGCAGTGATCCCAAACTGCTTCACACTCCTCCCGGTCTGCTTCACAGTGATCCTGACCTGCTTTACACTCCTCCCGGTCTGCTTCACAGTGATGCCAACCTGCTTCACACTGCTCCCAGTCTGTTTCACAGACTGATTCCTGGGATGACATATGAGGAGAGATTGAGTCAGTTAGGAATATATTCATAGGAGTTCAGAAGAATGAGGGGGGATCTCATAGAAACCTATAAACTTCTAACAGGACTAGACAGGGTAGATGCAGGAAGGATGTTCCCGATGGTGGGGGAATCCAGAACCAGGGGTCACAGTCTGAGGATACAGGGTAGACCATTTAGGATGAGGAGAAATTTCTTCACCGAGAGAGTGGTGAGCCTGTGAAATTCGCTATCACAGAAAGTAGTTGAGGCCAAATTGTATGTTTTCAAGAATGAGTTAGATATAGCTTTTGGGGCAAAAGGTATCAAAGGATATGGGGAGAAAGCGGGAGCAGGCTATTGAGCTGGATGATCATGATGAATGGTGGAGCAGGCTCGAAGGGCCGAATGGCCTACTCCTGCTCCTATTTTCTATGTTGCTATGTTTCAGTAATCCTGACTTGCTGCACACTCCTCCTGGTCTGTCTCATGGTGATGCCGACCTGCTTCACATTGCTCCCAGTCTGCTTCACAGATCCCTGACTTGCCGCAAGCTGCTCCCAGTCTGTCTCACAGTAATGCCGACCTGCTTCACAGTGATCCCAAAGTGCTGTACACTCCTCCAGGTCAGTCTTACAGGAGGAATCATCACATGACTTCAGCCTCCAACTCCCCCCCTCCATTCTCCCTCCATGGTTGTTCAACATGTCAGTCCTAGTGTCCTTTAGGAGAGGAAATCTGCCCTCCTTACCTGGTCTGGCCTACATGTGACTCCTCAGCAATGTGGTTGACTCTTAAAATGCCCTCTGAACAAGGGCAATTAGGGATGGGCAATAAATGCAGGCCTAGCCAGCGACGCCCACATTCCATGAATGAATTTTTTAAAAGTCTGCAACCTCATCCTTCCCAAAGGGAATCAAGCCAATCGAAAGCAAGTAGACATTTTGTTCCTTGATTACCTAGTTACCTTGATAGTCAGTTAAATATCTCTGATAGCTCTATAACAATTAAACAAAAGTGTTCAGAGAAAATGAAAAACACACCATTATTTTTAAAGGCCCTATTTCTGCTGGATTGTCCTGGAGAGTAATCTTTAATTTCAATTCTGGAAATAAATAAATCCAATCGGGAATTCAGGATAAACCTCCTTACCCAGTGTGCGGTGAGAATGTGGAATTCACTTCCAGAGGGTGTGGTTGAGGTGATGAGTATAGATTGATTTAAGGGGAAGCTGGATGAACACATGAGGGAGAAAGGAATAGAAGGATTTGGTGATAGGGTGAGATGAAAAGGGGTGGGAGGAGGCTCATATGGAGAACAAACACTGGCATGGACCAGTTTCTGTGAATGAGTGCACCTGGAATACCTCGGGGTTAAAATGGTCACAGGTTCAATCTAATAGAGACACAGAGGAGAGGGACTGGGCTAATAGCCAACTGGAGTGGCTAGGTGGTTAACCTTCTCAATAATAAACTGTAGCAGGAGCCTGTCCATTTTTAAGGCTTTATTTTATTAAAGGGGCAGGTGCCAATCTCCCTGTTTTTATCTCTGGCTGTTGATACACTTTCACTGTTGACTTTGCAATTGGACAGTGGTGGGGAGGGGTATGCAGTTCAGCTCATGTCTCCTCCCGCTGCCTTCACATGTATGGTGACCTTTCGGGGGTTATAGCACGGGTTACGCTTCACAAAAATTGCTGGTCCATCTGGTTTGACCTGGCCTCTCCAGGCCGGGTTGTGTTGGCAACAGAATTCCACTGGGGGTCTTGCCTCTCTCTCGCTTGATGACTCCCTGGCATTGGGTCCACTCACAGCTTCTGTCTTTAAATGTAAATAGTCTGGAGCACCTCCGCTCTTGGTTTCAGGCGTTTCCCAGTTGGCACCATCTTTGCTGTTACTCAGGTCCTCCTCCTCCTTCCCAATGCTGCTCAATAACTTCCTGACCTGGAATCCCCGGAAATGAGCCTGGATCTTCACTGCTGCCTCACTCTGTTTTCTGATTAAACATCGGGTCTGGTATCCTCTCCAGGCTGCTCGGATGGTGCTGGCAGCTTTGACTTTCTTCTGGTGCAGCCTCTTGGTTTGGTTAGCCCGCTGCAGCCACTGGTGCTTGTGACTGGGTTTCCTACCCACCCTGCCAGGGGTTGCAGCATGTGCGGATGAACTGGGAGTTACCTCTGGCTCTGAGACACTAGGAGTAGCAGGGCTGACGGCTGGCAGCTCCTTTCTGGCTGCCTGCAGTCTTTGGGAAGGCTGAACAAATATTTCTGATTCACCGTTGATGTGTCTGGAATCAGTGCCCATACCCTGCGAATCACCCAGTGTCGAGGCTGTGGTGAAATTGGTTGTCCCATCACCAGGTTTTTCAGATCCTGCCTCATATGGAGGACAATTGTTCCTCCTCCTTGCAGTCCCAGTCCTCAGGTTTTCACTTAGACACTTCCTTGATTCCTTTGCGTAAAGCAGGGGGAAGATCCCTTCACTCTCAAACTCTTTCCTGGTCCGGTAACTTCTGTAAGTGGCCTGGATTTTGGTGGCTGCATCAGTTTGTTGCCTGAGGAACCTGCGGGTACAGTGACCTTTCCAAGCTGCCTGGATGGTACCAGCAGCAGCACTTTCCTCCTTCACCTGCTTCAGGGTCTTCCGGGCTGAGGATTTGGAGGGACAGGAGGAAGGACATCTGCACACTTCCAGTTCAGAATGAGCAAAGTCCAGTTTGGAGACAGGAACCTGACCAGAAGGTTGGTTACTCAAGCAGGAAGAGCTGGGCTCCTCTCTGTAGCGGATAAGCTTGCGAGCTTTATCACAGGTATAGGGGGTGCATTTCACCAGGTACTGGGACACTGACTTGTTTCTCTCCACTTTACCCTCTACCTTCTCCTGGCTCCTGTAACTGTACCTCGGCCTTGCTGCTGTTATTCCCAGGATGTTTTGCTGGGGTATTCTCTCCTTGTTCTTCACATTTTGGTGTTTTTGCCATTTCTTTGAATTCACCTGGCCCAAATCATTTTCTTTCACTTCCCTCTTGGGGCTGATACACTTTGGCCAGGTTTGGATGGTGCTGCATTGACTGCTGATCGAGGTGGTGTCACCAGCACCTTCGATAAAATACCCAGGAACAAACACATTACTCCTGGGGCTGCGGGCCATCCGCATGGTCGACATTGTCCCCGAAGTTGCATTTTCCTTTCCAGAATCTGGGCACCAACTCAGGAGGCGTCTGGGTTTAGTCGCGTGCACAGTGTCGCCCTTCCCTGAGACACAGTCATTGTTATCTGGATATAAGAAAAAAACATTCTCTGCTCGTCTGCTCCCAGTTGATGACACTCTCCTTGGTCCTAAATCAGTTTGGAAGGAGCCTGAGTTCTGCTGGGGGCTCCCGCAAATGGGACTTTTTGGGATGTGGATTGAGTTATAAGCTACCATCCGGGCCTCCTCATCCTGGGGTATTGGGCTGGGCATGGAGTTAAGTTTGAGCCTGCTCCGGGCCAGGTAACCCCTGAAAAAGGATTGGATGAAGATGGCAGCCCCAGTTTTAATGGCTAGGTCTCTCCGCACCATGTAGCCTCTCCAATACGCCTGGATAATAGTGGCAGCAAGAATCTTCCGCTGTAAACTGCTCATCCCCTTGGGGCATTTCTGTATGGGTAGCTGGACAGGCTCTTGCTGGCAGTGGTGCCAACTCTGGATGTGAACCTGGCCAGCTTCCAATGGCTGCTGTTGTTCCTGGGATGGGACCCAACAGACCGGGTGCTGGACGTGGATTTGAAGAGGTCTGCTAACTGGCTCTTGGAGAAGCTTCCTGACTTGGTAACCCCTCCAGAAGGCTTGCAGTAGCATGGCTGCACCCTGTTCTATGTAGAGTTGTTTCCTGGTGCAGTAACCTCGCCACAGGGCCTGGATCTTTGAGGCTGCAAAGTTCATGACTTTCAGCAACTCCTCTGCCATAATCTCCTCCTGCATCTCACTGCACTGATGAGGTGACACCGGGGAAAGACTTTGTTTAGAGGCTAGTGTTGGGACCTCAGGCTCATTCATCCTCCAACCCAGGTTTACAGGATGTTGACCGAGACTTGCAGGTTGCATTTGAAGGAAAAGATCTGATGGTTTACACAGAAATTAAAATCTATAAAAGAAATATATATATCTATAAATATCAATAGCAACAACATCTTGCATTTATATAGCAACTTTAAAGTAGTAAAACATCCCCAGGAGCAACACAGGAGCAATTATCAAACAAAATTTAACACCGAGCAACAGGATATATTAGGACAGGTGACTAAAAGCTTGGTCAGAGAGATCGGTTTTAAGGAGCATCTTAAAGGAGGGTAGAGAGGTAGACAGGTTTAGGGAGGGAATTTCAGAGCTTAAGGTCTCAATAGCTGAAGACACGGCTGCCAATGGTGGAACAATAGAAATCAGGGAATGCCCAAGAGACTAGAATTTGAGGAGCACGAATTCAGAGAGCTGTGGGGCTGGAGGCAATTAGAGATAGGAAGGGTTGAACTAAGGAGGGATTTTTAAAAATTCATTCATGGAATGTGAGCTTCACTGGCTGGGCCAGCAATTATTGCCCATCCCTTGTTGCCCTTGAGAAGGTGGTGGTGAGCTGCCTTCTTGAACTGCTGCAGTCCATGTGGTGTAGGTACACCCACAGTGCTGTTAGAGAGGGAGCTCCAGGATTTTGACCTAGTGACAGTGAAGGAACGGAGACATATTTCCAAGTCAGGATAGTGAGTGATTAAACGAGGATGAGAATTTTAAAATCAAGGTGTTATCTAACTGGAGTCAATGTGGGTCAACGAACACAGGGTGATATTGGGAAATGGGATGGTGCGAGGTAGGACATGATTATCAGAGTTTTTGATGACCTCATGTTAATGGAGGGTGTTACACAAGAGGTCAGCCAGCAATGCATTGCAATAGTCAGCGAGCAAAGATTTAAAGGTGCAAAATTCTGTTGTGGGCAATTCCCCGATTGATGTAGCCTTCACAAATTTCATCCTCACTCCGGGGGTTACAGTCAGTGAGCAGAGGGCAAGGTCTGAATGAATAGATTCTGTTCATTCTGATTTGATTTCTCAGCTCCTAAGGTCACAAAGTTTTCACACTCACACTCATATACACACACTCTCACTCATACTCTCACACACACTCTCATTCACACACACACACACTCGCTCACACACTCATATACTTTCATGCACTCACAGACACACACTCTCACTCATACACACTCATACGCAAACTCTCACCCATACTCTCACACACTCACTCACACACACACACACACTCATATGCATACTCATACACACGCTCTCACTCATACTCCCACATGCTCACTCACACACACACACACACACACTCATATACACACACTCTCACTCATACTCTCACACACACTCTCATTCACACACACACACACTCGTTCACACACTCATATACTTCCATGCACTCACAGACACACACTCTCACTCACACACACTCATACGCAAACTCTCACTCATACTCTCACACACTCACTCACAGACACACACTCTCACTCACACACACTCATACACACGCTCTCACTCATACTCCCACACACTCACTCACACACACACACACACACACACTCATATGCACACTCATACACACACGTTCTCCCTCACACTCACACTCACACACACACACACACTGCCTCCAACCCCCCACCCCAACCCCATCCCACACACTCTCACACAGGAGATACTGGGGTTTGTGAGAAAGTATCTTTTATATGCAGTGAGTGGTAATGACCTGGACTCACTGTCTACAACGGTGGTGGAAACAGAGATAATGAATGATTTTAAAAGAAAATTGAATGGTACTTGAGTGGGATAAAGTTACAGAGCTACGGGTATAGAGTGAGGGAATGGGACTGACTGGTTTGCTCCATATACCCAGTGGGCTGATTGGCCTCCTTCTGTGCCTTAATGACTTTGTGACTACATGCACTCAGCACACAGTACTCCGGGAGTTCCTCGAGCATCACAGAGAGAGCTAGTGAGTATTTGAAAGCAGAGTGGGAGAACTGATACTTCATGAGAACAATCTCAAAAGTGAATCTGAAAAGTGATGTTATTGTCAGAGGGATAGAAACTGTGTTTCAATTGTTTTCACTTTTGCATTTAACTATGTGCTTACAACAAGTTAAGCTGAGACATTAGAGGCATGAGCAAAACTTTAAGTAAATTAATGTAGTTTTAAGCTAAGTAATGGGACAGCCGAGCTATTGTCTGCAATTCCTCTGTCATTTGGGAACTCCAGCACACTTCATGTACCTGGATAACCACATGTGCTGGAAGTGCCTCCATTTGCTCAAACTCATGTTCAAGGTTTCTAATCCTGAGTGGCTGCAGTCACTGCAGCGTACAGAAGGCTGAGAATTTCGTTCAGGAGGTGGTCATCCCAGAGCTACAGAAAGCTCAGGGGAATAGTAAGTGATCAGCCATCCAACAGGGTAGGATGAGGAATGCAGTGCAGGAATCATCATGGACTGGGGCACCTACAGCCCAGTTTTCAGAGCAGGATACCAGTGAGAATGATGACACTGGGGGATTGCAGAGCACGCCCATGGCACTGCAGGGCAAATGAGTGCACAGGGGAGTGCGGGGTACTATAGAGTACAGAAATGCTGAAATGATCAAAGGGGATTCTAAAGTCAGGGAAAGAGGCGGGAGTTTCTGTGATTGCCAACACAATGTCTGCATGGTATGTTGCCTGAAAGGTGCCAGGATAAGATATTACTGAGAGGGTGTAAAACAGCTTGTGGGGGGAAGGGGGACAACAGCCAGTAGTCACAATCCATGTGGGAACCAATGACGTAGGTAGGAAATGGGTCGAGTATCTGCAGTCAGTGTTTCAGGAGCAAAGGAGGAAGCTAAAAAGCAGGTTTCAAAGGTATTTGTTATTGGATTACTTCCAGTGCCACGTGTTAGTGAGTATAGGGGTTGATAGGATTAAACAGGTTAACACGCAGCTGGAGAAATGGTGCAGGAGGGAGGGCTTCAGACCTCTGGGGCATTGGGGCCAGTTCAAGAAAGCAAAAGGGTCCTGTTCAAGGTACCTAAATGCACCAAGTGAGGTAAATAAGGTCAGTGAGTTGTGGACACAAGCCACACATGGAATTTTGATATCGTGACTATAGCAGAGGCTTGGCTCAAAGAAGAGGAGGGTGGAATTTAATATTCCTGGTTACTAAATATTCAGAAATGATAGGGAAGGAGAAAGGGAGGGAGAGCAGCTGTATTGATCAAGGAAGCTACTGCAGCTTGGGTAAGGAATGATGTTGTTGAGGCGCCATGGACAGAGTTTATTTGGTTAGAATTAAAGAATAACAGAGAAGCTAAGAAGTCACTGGAGGCATATTATCTGCCATTAAATTGGGAAGGAGATAAAGGAGTAAATCTCAGAAAGTTGCAATAACTATATATTACTGAATATGGGAGACTTCAGTTATCCTCATATAGACTGGGGTAGTAACCGTGTAAAGGGCAAAGAAAAGGAGAAATTTCTGAAATGTTTACAAGAGAACTTTCTTGATCAGTGAGTTTCCAGCACAATGAAGAAAGAAGCAGTGCTGGATCTAGTTTTGGTGAATGATGTGGGTCGTATTTCAGTGGGGGAGCATTTGGTGAACAGTGATCATAATATCATCAGGTTTAGAATGGTTATGGAAAAGGATATATATAATCAACTGTATAATCAAATGTAAAAATTATTAACTGAAAGGGGGGGCCAGGTGGATTGGAATCAAAGATTGGCAGATAAAACTGTATAGAAATGGGAGGCCTTCAAAGAGGCGATAGTTTGAGTACAGATCAGATACATTCCCACAAATAGCATCTGAGCTCCCTGCCTGATGAGACATCTTGTGATTAAACCGAAACAGGTGAAGGAATCTTTTGATGAACAGAAAATGCTGAAAATTAGCAAAACAACAACACCTGTGGAGAAAGAGAGACAGAGTTAATGGGGAGAATTTGACATTTTTGACTTGCTGGGAGCAGGGGTTCTGACAGCTTGTGGGAAACATGTGAATCGGGGTTTCCCTGAAGTGTGCATGTGGCATTATTGACAGATTCTCCTTCCGCAAGTCAGCCTGATTGACAGGCAGAGGTGAGTGCTGGAGAAGAGGCCACAGGACCAGAGAGGGCTAATCCCTGACCCTGCCAGGGGTAGGAGGGGGGGATGGGAGGTGGTCCAATTCTGGGAGAAGGGTCCAATTCCTAACCCTGGAGGGGAGGGTCTGATCTGGGTGGTTGGAGATAGGAGGGCTGAGAAACCAAAGGCAGCGGTGATGGGGGGGTGGGGTGGTGGAAATGGAGACTTTAGTGATCGGATGCCAGCGGGCAGGGGTCAGAGCGTTGGAGGCCTCGGGGGGGTAGGGGTCAGGTGATTGGTGGCTGGGGTGGGTAGAGGTCAGGGTGTCAGAGGCTGCAAGGGGAGGGGTCAGGGTGTCTGAGGCTTCGGGGGGTAGGGGTCATGTGGTTGGAGGCTGGAGTGGGTAGGGGCAGGGCGTTGAATGCCTCGTGGGCGTAGGAGTCAGGTGGTTGGTGACTGGACTGATAGGGGTCAGGGTATCAGAGACTGGGGGTTAGGGGTCAGGGTGTCAGAGGCTGGATGTGTAAGAGTCAGGGTGTTGGAGGCTGGGAGGGTAGGGGTCAGGGTGTCAGAGGCTGGGGGTTAGGGGTTAGGGTGTCGGGGGCTTGAGGGGTGGGGTCAGGGGGTAGAGGTTTGTATACAACCTTATTATAATATTTAAATATTAAATAGCGGTTAAATATTCAGCATACTGCCTCATTATATTTAATTTGTTAAGAACAGGGCAGCTGGAGTCAGGATTCAGATTTTTAACACTTTAATTCCCTCCCAAGGCAAATCCACTGATTTTTATGGGGAAAGTGTTCCTCCTCGCAAGTTTCAAGTCCTAATTTTTGTCAGTCCTGATGTAAGGTCATTGCCCTGAAACATTAACTCAATTTCTCTCTCCACAGATGCTCCCTGACCTGCTGAGTATTTCCAGCATTTTCTGTTTTTAATTCAGACTTCCATTATCTGCAGTATTTCACTTTTGGCTTACAGTAAATGTCAGGTTCATTATTCGGGAATGAACGAAGTGACAAGACATAAAGGAGAAAACTGCAAAGGAACAAGACGGAAAAGAGCGAGAGTATGAGAACAGGTGAATTGTTAACATAAAATGGAACACAAAGGTCTTTTATAAATAACGTAAATAATAAAGGAGACATCAATGGAAGGGTGGAGCTGATTAGGAGGTTTTCTCGTCAAGGCAGAGGGTATAGGTGAGGTTCTAAATGAAGACTTTGCATCTGTCTTCATTAATGAAGAGGTTGCTGCCAGTGTTAAGGAGGGAGGCAGTAGAAAAATGAGGTGGGATAAAAGTGGATAAAGAGGATGTACTTTAGAGGTTGACAGCACTTAAAATAGAAACCTGGTTATAAGGTGCAGGCAGCCTAACGTTAGTAACAGCCAGAAATATTCCAACAGCCCATTGATAATCCAACAGGAGGAGATAATTTAGCCCTGAGCCTACTCCACCATTCAATGTGATCATGGCTGATCTCAGATCCACTGGCTTGTCTCTACTCCATGAGCTCACTCTCTGTTTCCAACCTTTCAACTATTTCCCAACACAAATATAAAGGTTACCTCCAATTGCGTACACTCTCAATTTTGCCAATATTCTTTTCTGTTGAATCTTTTTAAATTCCTCTGGATGCCTTTATACACGACGTTACCTACTCATTAGCAAAATGTTCCCTCACAGTCAGATTATAGAATCACAGAATGATGCAGGATAGAAGGAGACCATTCAGCCCATTGCGTATGTGTTGGTTCTTTGAAAGATCTATCCAATTAGTCCCACTCCCCTCTGCTGTTTCCCTATAGCCCTACAAATTACTCCTTTTCAAATATTTATATAATGCCCTTTCAAAAGTTATTATTGAATCTGCTTCCATCGTCCTTTCAGGCAGTGCATTCCAGGTCTCAACAATTCACTGAGTAAAAAAATGCTTCCTCATCTCCCCCTCTGGTTCCTTTGCCAATCACCTTAAATCTGTGTCCTTCTGGTTACTGACCCTCCTGCCATGAGAAAAAAATTCCCTTTATTTACTCTCAAAATCCCTCATGATTTTGAACGCCTCTATCAAATTTCCCCTTAACCATCTCTGCTCTAAGGAGAACAATCCCAGTTTCTCCCGTCTCCCCACATAACCGAAGTCTTTCATCCCTGGTACCATTCTGACAAATCTTCTCTGCTCTCGCTCCAAGGCTTTGACATCCTCCCTAAAGTGTGCTGTCTACAATTGGTTTATTAATTTTGTCTTTAGTTATTCTTTGCTAAATCCAATCTGCTCTGCTCCCTTGTCAGGTCTAAAGCATGTTTTTATCTAAGAGAATCACTCACCTACAAGCTCCTATCAATGCCCACAGCCTGCCAGTATTTGAAAACCTTCAACAAGTTTAACTGAAATCCATTCCACGTCCCCAGTCAGCTGCTGCACTGATTGGCTGGTTCAGCTTGTAAATTGTGGTGATATCATAAATGGCCCAGCTCACATGATGTCATCAATAATGTTCCCTTAGTGATGTCAGAGGGCGTATCAGCGAAGTCATCAAACTCCTTGCAATCTTTGATTTTAAGTCTGGATCTGAGTCTTTAATTTTCCACGTTGTTCCGACTGGGATATTTATCCGCCTCCTTTATCAAGGGAATGATTAAGATGAATCAGAAGCTTCTGGGAGATCGGGGTAAATGCAGAGGAAATGTTCCCACTCTGGAGGAGCTGAGCTGCAAAGGTTGAAATTGAGAAATAAACAGGAATGAATTCCAATAATCAACAGGAAAAGTTTCTGCAGAGCCACAGAACCACAGATTTGTTACGGTGTAGAAGGAGGCCATTCGGCCCATCGTGTCTGCAGCAGCTCTCTGAGCATTTTAACTTCGTGCCAATCTCCTGCCTTTTCCCTGTAACCCTGCACGTTGTTTCTATTTAAATAATCACCTAACGCCCTCTTGAATGACTCAATTGAACCTGCCTCCACCACATTCCAAGCAGTGCACTCCAAACCCTAACTACTCGCTGTGTGAAAAAGTTTTTTCTTGCCTCGCATTTGCTCCTTTTGCAAAACACTTTAAGTCTGTGCCCTCTGGTTCTTGATCCGTTTACAAGCGGGAACAGTTTCTCCCTATCTAATCTGTCCGGGCCCCTCATGATTTTGAAAACTTCTATCAAGGCTCCTCTCAGCCTTCTCCTCTCCAAGGAAAAGAGTCCCAACCTCTCCAATCTTTCCTCATAGCTGAAGTGTCTCATCCCTGGAACCATTCTCATAAACCTCTTCTGCACTCTCTTCAATGCGTTCACATCCTTCCTATCAGTGTGGCGCCCAGAACTGTACACAATACTTTAGCTGAGGTTTAATCAGTGTCTTATATAAGTTCATCATAACATCCCTGCTCTTGAACCCTATGTCTCTATTAATGAACCCTAGATACTGTATGCTTTAGAAACAGCTCTCTCCACCTGTTCTGCCACCTTTAATGACTTGTGTACATGTACACCTAGGTGTCTCTTCTCCTGCACATCTTTTAGAATAGTATCTTTTATTTTATACTGTCTCTCCATGCTCTTTGTACCCAATGATCAGCCATGATCATAATGAATGGTGGAGCAGACTCAAAGGGCCGAATGGCCTACTCCTGCTCCTATTTTCTATGTTTCTATATATAAGTGTATCATCTCTCACTTCTTTGCATCAAACTTCATCTGCTCACTCCACCAATGTGTCAATGTCCTTTTGAAATTCACTTTCCTCCTCACAGTTTACAATTCTCCCAAGTTTTCTGTCATTCACAAACTTTGAAATTGTCCCCTGCACACCAAGGTCTAGATCATTAATCTATATCAGGAAAAGCAAGGGTCCCAATACCAACCCCTGGGGAAGTCCACTACAAACCTTCTTCAAGCCCGAAGAATACCCATTAACTATTACTCTGTTTCCTATCCCTCGGCCAATTTTGAATCCACGTTGCTCCTGTCCCTTTTATTCCATGACCTATAACTTTCCTCACAGGTTTGTTGTGTGGCACTGTATTGAACACCTTTTGGAAGTCCATATACACCACATCAATGGCCTTGCCCTCATCAACCATTTCTGTTACATCTTCAAAAAACTCCAGCAAGTTAGTTAGACACGATTTTCCTTTAACAAATCCATGCTGACTCTTCCAAATCAATCCATATTTTTCCATGTGACTATTAATTCTATCCTGAATAATTGTTCCTAGAAGTTTCCGCACCACCGAAGTTAAACTGACCGGTCTGTAATTGCAGGGCAGATCTTTACAACCTTTTTTGAACAAGGGCGTAATGTTTGCAATTCTCCAGTCCTCCGACACCTCCCCCGAATCCAGGGAACATTGAAAGATTATTGCCAGGGCCTCTGCAATTTCCACTCTCACTTCCTTCGAAATTCTTGGATGCACCTTATCCAGTCCCGGTGCCTTATCAACTTAAGCAATGACAGCTTATCCAATACCTCCTCCTTGTCAATTTTAAACCCTTCTACTGACTGAGTTTCCTCCTCTGTCACCATGGCCTGGGCAGCGTCTGCCTCATAGGTAAAGACAGATGCAAAGTATTCATTTAACACCTCAGCCATGCCTCTTGCCTCTGTGTGTAAATCCCCTTTTGGTCCCTAATCAGCCCGACTCCTCCTTTTACCACCCTTTTGCTATTGATGTGATTATAGAATACTTTAGGATTTCATTTTATGTTAACTGCCAGTCTTTCTTCATAGTCCCTCTTTGCTTCTCATATTTGCTTCTTCACATCCCTCCTGAACCTCTGTATTCAGCCTGGTTCTCAACTGTATTTGCGACCTGACATCTGTGGTAAGCACGCTTTTTCTTCTTTAACTTAATTTCTATCTCCTTTATCACCCAGGGTGCTCTGGATTTGTTTGTCCTACCCTTCCCTTTTGAGGGAACATATCTTGACTGTGCCCAAACCAACTCAGCTTTGAAGGTAGCCCATTGTTCAGCTACTGTTTTTCCTGCAGCCTTTGGTCCCAGTCTATCTGGCCCAGCTCTGTTCTTGCCCCATTGAAGTCTGCTCTCCGCCAGTTGATTAGTCTTACTCTGGATTGACTAAGGACATTTTTCACTGTCATCCTAAATATTATGATACAATGGTCACTGTCCCCTGAACATTCTCCCACTGTCACTTGATCACTTTGGCCCACCTCATTCCCAAGAACCAGTTCTAGCAGCGCCTCCTTTCTTGTTGGACTGGACATATTCTCCTGAACACAATCTCTGAACACTTCTCCCTCACTGCCCCTTATGCTACCACTATCCCAGTCTATATATGGGTAGTTAAAGTCCCCCATTATAACTACTCTATGATGTTTACACCTCTCTGTAGTTTCCCTGCAGATTTGTTCCTCTATTTTTAAAAATTCATTCACGGGATGTGAGCTTCGCTGGCTGGGCCAACATTTATCGCCCATCCCTAATTACCCTTGAGAAGGTGGTGGTGAGCTGTCTTCTTGAACTGCTGCAGTCCGTGTGGTGTAGGTACACCCACAGTGCTGTTAGGGAGGGAGTTCCAGGATTTTGACCCAGTGACAGTGAAGGAACGGCGATATATTTCCAAGCCAAGATGGTGAGTGACTTGGAGGGGAACTTCTAGGTGGTGGTGTTCCCAACTATCTGCTGCCCTTGTACTTCTAGATGGTAGTGGTCGTGGGTTTGGAAGATGCTGTCAAAGGAACCTTGGTGAATTCCTGCAGTACATTTTGTAGATGGTACACACTGCTGCTACTGAGCATTGGTGATGGAGGGAGTAAAAATTTTTGGATGTGGTGCCAATCAAGCAGGTTGCTTTGTCCTGGATGGTGTCAAGCTTCTTGAGTGTTCTAGGAGCTGCATTTATCCAGGCAAGTGGGGAGTATTCCATCTTCCACCTGACTTGTACCTTGTAGATGGTGGACAGGCTTTGGGGGGTCAGGAGGTGAGTTACTCATCACAGGATTCCTAGCTTCTGACCTGCTCTTGTAGCCACAGTATTTACATGGCTAGTCCAGTTCAGTTTCTGGTCAATGATAACCCCCCCCCGGATGTGCATAGTGGGGGATTCAGTGATTGTGATGCCATTGAACATCAAGGGGCAATGTTTGGACTCTCTTGTGAGAGATGATCATTGCCTGACACTTGTGTGGCTTGAATGTTACTTGCCACTTGTCAGTCCAAATCTGGATATTGTCCAGGTTTTACTGCATTTGGACATGGACTGCCTCAGTGTCTGAAGAGTCGCAAATGGTACTGAACATTGTGCAATCATCACCGAACATCCCCACTTCTGACCTTATGATGCAAGGAAGGTCATTGATGAAGCAGCTGAAGATGGTAGGGCTGAGGACACTACCCTGAGGAAGTCCTGCAACGATGTCCTGGGACTGAGATGACTGACCTCCAACAACCACAATATCTTCCTTTGTGCTAGGTATGACTCCAACCAGCGGAGAGTTTGCCCCCGATTCCCATTGACTCCAGTTTTGTTAGGGCTCCTTGATGCCACACTCGGTCAAATGCTGCCTTGATGTCAAGGGCAGTCACTCTCACCTCACCTCGGGGGTTCAGCTCCTTTGTCCACGTTTGAACCAAGGCTGTAATGAGGTCAGGAGCTGAGTGGCCCTGGCGGAACCCAAACAGGGCGTTAATGAGCGATTATTGCTAAGCAAGTGCCGCTTGATAGTACTGTTGATGACCCCTTCCATTACTTCACTGATGATCGAGAGTAGACTGATGGGGCGGTAATTGGCCGGGTTGGATTTATCCTGCTTTTTGTGGACCGGACACACCTGGGCAATTTTCCACATAGCCGGGTAAATACCAGTGTTCTAGCTGTATTGGAACAGCTTGGCTAGGGGCGCGGCAAGTTTTGGAGCACAAGTCTTCAGTACTATTGCCGGAATATTGTCAGGGCTCATAGCCTTTGCAGTATCCAGTGCCTTCAGCCATTCCTTGATATCATGTGGAGTGAGTTGAATTGGCTGAAGACTGGCATCTGTGATGCTGGGGACCTCTGGAGGAGGCAGAGATGGATCATCCACTCGGCACTTCTGGCTGAAGATTGTAGCAAATGCTTCAGCCTTATCTTTTTCACTGATGTGCTGGGCTCCCCCATCATTGAGGATGGGGAAATTTGTGGAGCCTCCTCCTCCAGTGAGTTGTTTAATTGTCCATCACCATTTATGACTGGATGTGGCAGGACTGCAGAGCTTAGATCTGATCCATTGGTTGTGGGATCATTTAGCTCTGTCTATCACTTGCTGCTTATGCTGTTTGGCACGCAAGTAATCCTGTGTTATAGCTTCACCAGGTTGACACCTGATTTTTAGGTATGTCTGGTGCTGCTCCTGGCATGCCCTCCTGCACTCTTCATTGAACCAGGGTTGATCCCCTGGCTTGATGGTAATGGTAGAGTGGGGGATATGCCGGGCCATGAGGTTACAGATTGTGTTCAAGTACAATTCTGCTGCTGATGGCTCACAGCGTCTCATGGATGCCCAGTCTTGAGTTGCTAGATCTGTTCGAAATCTATCCCATTTAGCACGGTGGTAGTGCCACACAACACGATGCAGGGTATCCTCAATGTGAAGGCGGGAATTCATCTCCACAAGGACTGTGCAGTGGGCTCTCCTACCTATACTGTCATGGACAGATGTATCTGCGGCAGGCAGGTTGCTGAGGATGAGGTCAAGTATGTTTTTCCCACTAGCACCAAAAACACCACCCCTCCTCCTTTTTCTCTTTCCGATCTTTTCTGAACACCTTGTAACCGGGAATATTTAGCATCCAGATCTGCCCTTCCTTAAGCCAGGTCTCCGTTATTGCCACAATATCATAGTCCCACAAGGCAATCTGTACCTGTAACTCCCCAATTTTATTAACTATACTCTGTGCATTCACATACACGCAGTGTGACCCTGATTTAGACTTCAATACTTGATCCCTTACTCCGACTCCATCTATTAACTTATTATTCTCTATTTTAGTGCTATCTGCCTCTCCCAGCATTCCGTGCACCCCGGTATTACTCTCTAATATTCTCTCCTGGTTCCCGCGCCCCTGCTGAGTTAGTTCAAACCTTCCCCAACAACACTAGCAAAATGCCCCACAAGTAACTCAGTCCCGGCTCTGTTTAGATGCAACATGTCCGGTTGTACAGGTGCCATCTCCCTCAGAGCCAGTCCCAGTGTCCCAGGAATCTAAAGCTCTCCCTCTTGCACCATCTTTCCAGCCGCACGTTCATCTGTGTTATCTTCCTATTTCTGTACTCTCTGGCACATGGCACTGGGAGTAATCCGGAGATTACTACTTTAGAGGTCCTGCTTGCTAATTTTCTACCTAGCTCCCCAAATTCTGATTGCAGAACCATATTCCCCTTCCTACCTATGTCATTAGTACCAATGTGGACCACGAAAGGACAGCTCGGTTGCTGCTGTACACATCTGGTGAAAGCGAGGCACAGAAAGCAGATATTACCTTTGGCTGCAGCTCCCTCTCTTGGCACAAGAAAGAAGAAAAGAGAAAAATAAATAAAACTACATGAAGAGGGTGTGGAGGAGGGAAGAAAAGGAGGGAGGGAGGAAAAAAGAAAGAGAGGGAGAGAGAGAGATAGTATGAAAGAGAGAAAGAAAAGAGAGGAAGGGAGATAGAAAATTTGCACCAAGATGGAAAGCTGACTTATTCAGAGGGTACAATCCGCAGAGGTAACAATCACCACCAGGAGGCAGCATTCAGCCAGGAATCAGCACAGCAGCTTACACAAGACATTTAAAGCTTTACACCAAGACGGATGGAAAAGATAATGACAGGACGAAGATGTGACAATAGAGGAGAAATACCTTGAGCAAAGCTCAGGTGTGTTAAGAAGTTTTGAAAGGAGGAGCTGGACTTCCAGAAAAGTGGAGCCAAGGAAGCTGAAGACAAGTCCAGGAACAGGTGGGGAATATACCAGTGAGAGTCAGTGTGTGTGGGACCCGTACCCCAGTGAGAGTCAGTGTGTGTGGAACCCGTACCCCAGTGAGAGTCAGTGTGTGTAGGACCCGTACCCCAGTGAGAGTCAGTGTGTGTGGGACCCGTACCCCAGTGAGAGTCAGTGTGTGTGGGACCCGTACCCCAGTGAGAGTCAGTGTGTGTGGAACTCCTATCCCAGTGAGAGTCAGTGTGTGTGGGACCCGTACCCCAGTGAGAGTCAGTGTGTGTGGGACCCGTACCCCAGTGAGAGTCAGTGTGTGTGGGACCCGTACCCCAGTGAGAGTCAGTGTGTGTGGGACCCGTACCCCAGTGAGAGTCAGTGTGTGTGGGAACCGTACCCCAGTGAGAGTCAGTGTGTGTGGAACCCGTACCCCAGTGAGAGTCAGTGTGTGTGGGACCCGTATCCCAGTGAGAGTCAGTGTGTGTAGAACCCATACCCCAGTGAGAGTCAGTGTGTGTGGGACCCGTACCCCAGTGAGAGTCAGTGTGTGTGTGGGACCCGTACCCCAGTGAGAGTCAGTGCGTGTGGGACCCGTACCCCAGTGAGAGTCAGTGTGTGTGGAACTCCTATCCCAGTGAGAGTCAGTGTGTGTGGGACCCGTACCCCAGTGAGAGTCAGTGTGTGTAGAACCCGTACCCCAGTGAGAGTCAGTGTGTGTGGAACCCGTACCCCAGTGAGAGTCAGTGTGTGTGGGAACCGTACCCCAGTGAGAGTCAGTGTGTGTGGGAACCGTACCCCAGTGAGAGTCAGTGTGTGTGGGACCCATACTCCAGTGAGAGTCACTGTGTGTGGAACCTATTTATCATGTTCTCCATCTCTCTCACCCCTTTAAGATGCATTTTAAAACTCATCTCTTTGATAAATATTTTGGTCATCTGTCCTAATATCTCCTTATTGGACTTGGTGTCAGAATTGGAAATAATCATGCTATTAGACTTAAAATGCTGAAGCTTCATTGAGTGTAATTCTTGCTGTTCTGCATGTGGCTAGTAGACAGCTAGAATATATTATGATCCAGTTAGGGACAGTGACTTATTGTTTAAAGTAGACAAATTTTGAGATCCTGGGTATTCACTAGGAGAATAAAGCCACAAGATTCCAGCTTTAAATGAACAAAATAAACTTTACTGTATAAAGTCAGCAAAGTAAAAACAATTTACAACATCTATCTTATCCTCTAACATTCAAAATCAATGTGAGGTAAATATGAATTAACAGGCAAATTCTGGTCGACACACCACACTGCACATTAAATGGCAGACGCAACCAAGTCAGATCCCATGGATTTCTCTGAAATCCACCCAGACATCAGTAACTATTGTAAGTCACAATATCTCATTAAAACTGTCTCCCTCATGAGGATTTTCACTTCTTCACTTTCAAAAATCTAGCCTCTGAATTCTCTCAAAAGCAGCTCCAATCGGACTGCTTCAATGACTGCTTACCTCCTAATGGTTCAATCTTTCCTCCTGAGACTATGTTCCATGGGATTCACAAAGCTCTACCCCTGCCTCTAATTACTGGCACACTTCCAACTCTTTTGTAGACTGCTAGCTTCACTAAGCTGGCACTGCCCCTGAGTTTCTCTGAACTCCAGTATCTCAGCTGCACCAATGGCTCTCAGGGCGCCTTCTGAGCCCCATGGGACCCTGTTCAGCTCAGAACCAGTGACCTTCTGCCACCTTCACAGTTCCCCACAACTTCTCCTGAGCCCTAGCTGCACCGAATGGCTCCCAGGGCTTCTCTGAGCCCTAACAGCCTGGAGCCTGCTAACAGAAGCACCTTTTCAGCGTTGTGCCTCTTGCCCTGCTGTGGAAAACTAAGATCAATTGAAACCAGAGAACCTTCTTAAGCTCTACCCACCTCCATGACGATGTAGCCTTTCAGGGTTCACTGAATGCTTATAAATTAACTTAGCTCTAATTCCCCCCAAAAAATCTCTCCGGACTGCACTTCTTTGCAAGCAGTGTAGACACCATGCCTCCAGCTCTCCAGCTAAGCAAGCCCACCTGCTTTTTTAGGATCTTTCTACCTGTTGACAACTTAAGTCAACATGGCCCCAATCTTCTGATTGTAAAAGACTTCAAGCTGCTTTAGTTCCATTTTTCCCATGTCCTATAGTTAAACTTTAACCTTCCCAAAGCTAAATATTTCCTCTAAAATATTAACAAAATATATTAACTAAAATATGAACAAGATATTCGCAACAACTGATACATTGTTACTTGGCACATGGCTGCAGTTTTACAGTGAATGTGGCCCATAAGATAAGATTTTTCACATAAAAATTAGTTCCTGGCTATTTACGAATAATATAACAATCTAACAGTGTCAAATTTCATTTGTTCACATTCCTGTGAAGTGTCTTGGTATTTTTTTAATGTTAAATCGGCTTTATAATTGCAAATTATTGTAACATTCTATGATTCTGGTTGCTTTCCCTCAGCTAATTAGGAAGTTTATCAACAGGGAGTTTGAAGGGATTTTTCTGAAACTAGCAGGAGGTGAGATTCCAGGAAAGGAACAGCTGCTTTTTGACAATGATTCAATGTAACCCACCCATTCAGCCCCACAAACTGCCTAACTAACACTGCCATAAATGCAGCTTCACTGTGGCACTGGGGCCAGCCTTTGACCTCTGAGCGCATTTCCACTTCTGAGGAGGCTCTGGGTTTGATCCCTGCTCCGGATATTCCCAGAGAGTGGAGACTGGAGCCGACACCCAGAGGGAGAGAGGCCTCGAGGGTGTGAGTGCTTCCACTCCGATCACATGGGTTGTGGGAATCCACAACAACCTCCTGTACTCTGGCGCTAATCCCCATTGACTGGGAGGTTGGTCCTGTCTGTGGAAGCAGTGTTCAGTTTGCGGCCTGCCAGTCTGTTAATCAGCCTGTAAGTCTCAACAAACCAGACACTGCACGAGATCCAACATCAAAAACATGAGCCCATAACTGGACTCAACACACAGCAAGGTTGCATGCAAACTGACCTATAGGGTTACGGTTTGGGAAATGTTGCAACTCAGTTTGCAGAGAGAGTCCATCTGCAACACAGCTTCCAACAGACTCTAGGCCTCCCCACTGTCTGTGAGTCTGATTCATTCTCTCCCCGATTGCCCTATAACCAACTGGGAGACCCTCACTATCTAACTGGGCTGAGCAACAGTCAACTGCAGGGCCAGGCGACTCACCCTGTCACTCATTTCTCCTCAATGGTGAGAGGCCTACACATTGTACCAGCTAGGACCCCACCCAGGAACCCTGTCTGTGTTAGCATTACCAAAGAAAGATGATGGACTGGTCAGAATTTGCTGACCATGAGCCTGTTTATAGTGATCGCCACCCTGCTCCATTCATCACCAGACAGCAACTCACTGCCCCTATGTGGAAGCCGTCGCTTCCAATACGTGTAGTCCTTGGACTGATGACTCAGCAAAACTTGCACAAAGTTTTTCACAGAATGAAAGAGGATTGACTAATGCATCAAGAACACAGGCTCACAATGACTAGTTCATTCTGTGAAAAATTTGGTGCAAGTTTTGCCAAGTCATCAGTCCAAGGACTACATGTATTGCTACATGAGGAGTGACTGCTTGATTGGCACCACATCCATAAACATTCACTCCCTCCACCACCGACGCACAGTAGCAGCAGTGTGTACCATCTACAAGATACACTGCAGGAACTTGCCAGGAATCCTCAGACAGCACCTTCCAAACTCACGACCGCTACCATCTAGAAGGACAAGGGCAGCAGATGCATGGGAACACCACCACCTGGAAGTTCCCCTCCAAGCCACTCACCATCCTGACTTGGAAATATATCGGCCGTTCCTTCACTGTCACTGGGTCAAAATCCTGGAACTCCCTCCCTAACAGCACTGTGGGTGTACCTACGCCACATGGACTGCAGCTGCTCCATAAGACAGCTCACCACCACCTTCTCAAGGGCAATTAGGGATGGGCAATAAATGCTGGCTTAGCCAGCGATGCCCACATCCCTGAATGAATAAAAAAAAAATCAGCTGCAATACAAACCTTTCAACATTTCCTAGCCAATTACCTTTGTCCAACAACAGGGGCCAGAGTCATTTACAGAGATTGGACAGGAGTCAGCTATTCTACCCAGGCTGGGATTTCACTGATACCACGTGTACAATCCAGCAGCCATTCTGGCTTCGGGGGCTTAAGCAGCCCAAGAAGGGGAGAGAGAGTGCGGCGAGACTTTGGAGGATAAATCAGTGAGAGAAGGGGAGAGAAAGCAGCCAGAGCAGGGGCTCAGTCTGTGGACTGACTGCGTTCAAGAAAGATCAAATTGTGACATCATAGTAAAACAGGTAAGTGATTGGTTGGTGAGTATTTTGCTCGTTTATCTTTCAAAACCCGTTTAATTTAGTAGTTTGGGAAGATGTGATAAATTAAATAGTGAAGACAAGGCTAGAGAGCAAGGTAGGAATAAGAGAAATGATGATCAGAGCGTGGCATGAAGGGATAGAATGTGCAAACTTAAGAGCGCACCAGCAGATAAGGCAAGAGGTTACAAAAATAGTAAAAAGACAAAACTAAAGGCTCTGCATCTGAAGCATTCATAACAAAACACATGAATTGACAGCTCAACTTCGGGGAGCAGAGACAGCCAGACCTGTGAGGAACACCTCTATTTGGGCAGCGGATAAATACAGAGTGAGGCTCAGGGCCTTCACCTACCTTCCAGGAGCAGAGACAGCCGGACCTGTGAGGGATACCTCTACTCGGGCAGCAGATAAATAGAGGGTGAGGCTTGGGGCCTTCACTCACCTTCCAGGAGCAGAGACAGCTGGACCTGGGAGGGACACGGGCAGCGGGCTGAGTTTCAAAAATAAAATCCAGGAGTGACAACACAGGAAAGCTGTAAGTTCATTGATTGGTGAGAAGCTGCTATTAGGGAGTGTGTTTAAATAGCTTAAAATTAGAAAAACGTATCATTTATAAAGAAGTAGCTACTTGGAATTCATTAAGGAACACTAGCAATAGGGAAGTAAAGTTAAATGAAGTCAAAGTGAAATAAAGTAATAAAGTAAACCAAAGTAAGATAAAGTTAGCGTAAGTGAAATAAAGTTAAGTTACTAGTAATTTATTCTACTCATTCTACTTACTCTAAGTGTAATAAATAGTTTTTAGAGTTACAGGATGACAGGTCAGTTCGGCCAAGTGGAGTGTATGTCCTGCGAGGCTCAGGGTGAAGTTGTGGACACACCAAGTGTCCCAGACAAACACATCTGTAGGAGGTGTCACCAGCTGCACAAGCTTGAACTCTGGGTTTCGGAACTTGAGCAGCGGCTGGAGTCACTGTTGTGCATTGGCAAGGCAGAGGACTGTGTGGATAGTACATTTAGGGAGGTGGTCACACCGCAGGTCAGAAGCGTACAGCCAGAGAGGGAATGGGTGACCGACAGGCAGTTTAAGAGAACCAGGCAGGTAGTGCAGGAGTCCCCTGAGTCTATCCTGCTTGCTAATCAGTTTTCCATTTTGGAAGCTGATGAGGGCGGTGGTTCCTCAGGGGAATGCGGCCAGAGCTAAGCCTGTGGCACCATGGGCGGCTCAGCTGTACAGGGGGAGAGGAAGAAGAATGGAAGGGCTATAGTGATAGGGGATTCCATAGTCAGGGGATCAGACAGGCATTTCTGAGGCAGTAAACATGACTCCAGGATGGTGTGTTGCCTCCCTGGTGCCAGGGTCAAGGATGTCATGGAGCAGCTGCAGGACATCCTTCGGTGGGAGGGGGATCAGCCAGAAGTCGTGGTCCACATTGGTACCAATGACATAGGTAGGAAGAGGGATGAGGACCTGAAAGCAGATTCCAGGGAGTTAGGAAGGAAATTAAGAAGCAGGACCTCAAGAGCAGGAATCTCAGGATTACTCCCAGTGCCAGGTGGTGGTGAGCATAGGAATAGGAGGATTGATTGATTAAATATGTGGCTGGAGAACTGGTGTAGGAGGGAGGGAGGGCATCAGATTTCTGAGGCACTGGGACCGGTTCTGGGGCAGGTGGGACCTGTACAAGCTGGACAGGTTACATCTTAGCAGGGCCAGGACTAACATCCTCACAGGGAGATTTGCTAGTGCTGTTGGGGTGGGTTTAAACTAGCTTGTCACAGGGTGGGAACCTGAGAGGTGGCCCAAATTGGAAGGAAGTAAATTTGGTGACAGGAAATAGTGGTGGGACTAGAAGGCAGGAGAAACAAAGCAGAGCATTGAGTATGCTTCGAATGCAGAATGATGCCAAAAAGAGAAAGTTAAGGGCACTCTACCTGAATGCGCGCAGCATTCGCAATAAGGTAGGTGATCTAAAGGCACAAATAGAGGTAAATGGGTATGATATAGTTGCCATTACAGAAACATGGCTACAGGGTGACCAAGACTGGGAACTGAATATTCAAGGATATTTGACATTTAGGAAGGACAGATAAGGAGGGAAAGGAGGTGGAGTTGCACTGATAATAAGGGATGGGATCAGTGCATTAGTAAGGAAGGATCTCAGATCAGGAGAACCATGTGTGGAATCTGTTTGGGTGGAGCTAAGAAACAGCAAAGGACAGCAGACATTGGGTGGAATGTTTATAGGCCACCAAATAGTAATGGTAATGTGGGGCATGGTATTAATCAGGAGATGGGGGAGACATGTAGCATGGCAATACAGTAATCGTGGGTGACTTCAAACTGCATATAGACTGGGTAAACTAATTGAGCACTAATGCTGTGGAAGACAAGTTTCTGGAGTGTGTGAGAGATGGTTTTCTAGAGCAGTGTGTTGAGGAGCTGACTAGAGGACAGACTATTTCAGATCTAGCATTATGTAATGAAAAAGGGCTAATTAGTATTCTTGTTGTAAAAGGACCTTTAGGGATGAGTGACCACGATATGATAGAATTTTATATTATGTTTGAAAGTGAGGTAGTTCACTCTGAAGCAAGGGTGTTCAAGTTGAATAAAGGAAATTATGAAGGCGTGAGGGACAAATTGGCTGAGGTGGAATGGGAAAATGCATTAAAAGGTATGACTGTACATAGGCAATGGATAGTCTTCAAAGAACTATTACATAGTTTACAGCACCTATACATTCCTTCAAGGTACAAAAACCCCAAAAAGGTCAATCAACCGTGACTGACAAATGAAGTTAAGGATTGCAAAAGATTAAAAGAAAAGGTTTATAAAGCTGCCAGGAGTAGTAGTAAACCTGAGGATTGGAGGTTTTTAGAATACAGCAAAGGAATACCAAGAAACTGGTAAAGAAAGGGAGATTATCAACTTTGGTAGAAGGAACAGATGTGTAGAGTATTTCCTAAATGGTAAGAGATTAGAAAATATAGATGTACAAAGGGACCTGGGTGTCCTTGTCCATAAGTCACTGAAGGCTAACATGCAGGTGCAGCAAGCTATTAGGAAGGCTAATAGAATGTTAGCCTTTATTGCAAGAGGATTTGAATACAGGAGAAGTGAAGTCTTGCTTCAATTGTACAGAACCTTGGTTAGGCCACACCTGGAGTACTGTGTGCAGTTTTGGTTCCCTTACCTCAGAAAACATATTATTGCCATAGAGACAGTGCAACGAAGGTTCACCAGACTTGATCCGGGGATGGCAGGACTGTCTTCTGAAGAGAGATTGGGGACCTGGGCCTGTATTCTCTAGAGTTTCAAAAAATGAGAGGTGAGCTCATTGAAACTTACAAAATACTTAAAGGAATACATCAATGTCTTAGATGAGGGAGCTGAAGACATGGCAGCTAAATTTGCAGATGACACAAAGATAGGTAGGAAAGTGTGTTGTGAAGAGGAAAGGAGGAGGTTGCAGATGGATATAGATAGGTTGAGTGAGTGGGCAAAGATCTGGCAAATGGAGTTTAATGTGGGAAAATGTGAAGTTGTTCACTTTGGCAGGAAGAACAAAAATGCAGAGTATTAATTAAATGGAGAATGGCTGAATAATTCTGAGGTGCAGAGGGATATAGGTGTTCTAGTACATGAGTCACAAAAAGTTAGTATGCAGGTGCAGCAAGTAATTAAGAAGGCTAATGGAATGCTATCCTTTATTACGAGAGGGGTTGAACATAAAAGTAAGGATGTTATGCTTCATTTATACAGGGCACTGGTGAGACTGCACCTCGAATACTGTGTGCAATTTTGGTCTCTTTATTTAAGGAAGGATGTAAATGCATGGAGGTGGTTTAAAGGAGGTTTATTAGATTGATACCTGGAATGAGTGGGCTGTCTTATGAGGAAAGGTTGGACAGACTGGGCTTGTTTCCACTGGAGTTTAGAAGAGTGAGGGGTGATTTGATTGAAGTAAACAAGATCTTGAACAGCCTTGACAAGGTGGATGTGGAAAGGATGTTTCCTCTTGTGAGTGAGTCCAGAATAGGGGCACTGTTTTAAAATTAGGGGTCGCCTTTAGGACAGAGATGAGGAGAATTTTTTTCTCTTGGAGGGTTGTGCGACTTTGGAACTCTGCCTCAGAAGGTGGTGGAGGCAGAGTCATTGAATATTTTTAAGGCAGACGTAGATAGATTCTTGTTAGGCAAGGAGATCAAAGGTTATTAGAGTTAGATGGCAATGTGGACATAGAAACACAAGAAGATCAGCCATGATCTTATTGAATGGCGGAGCAGGCTTGAGGGGCCGAATGGTCTACTCCTTTTCCTATTTCTTATGCTCTTATGAATAATCATGGTAGATGCAGGTAAGATGTTTCCTCTGTCTGAGGAGTCTAGAACCAAAGGACACAATTTCAAAATATAGGGGAAGCCATTTAGGACCGAGTTGAGGAGAAACTTCTTTACTCAGAGGGCTGTGAATCTCTGGTATTCTCTACCCCAGAGGGCTGTGGAAGCTCAGTCATTGAGTATGTTTAAGGTAGAGGTTGATAAGATATCTGACTAACAATAACTGCAAAGGGTTATGGGGATAGTGTGGTTAAAAGGTATTGAAGTATTCGATCAGCCATGATCGTATTGAATGGAGGAGCAAGCTTGACAGGCTGAATGGCCTTCTCCTGTTCCTATGCTCCTAAATAAATATGTAAGACCTGATAGCCATTACAGAAACATGGTTGCAGGATGACAAAGACTGGGATTTGAATACTGAAGGGTACATGACATCTAGGAAGGACAGGAAGCTAGGAAAAGGTGGGGGGGTAGCTTTATTAATTAAAGATGACATTGGTACAACAGAGAGATTATCTTAGCTCTGGAGATTAAGATATAGAATCAGTTTGGGTGGAGATGAAAAATAGTAAAGGTGAGAAGTCACTCTTGGGATTGGTTTATAGGCCCCCTAACAGTAACCACACTGTAGGACAGGATATACAGAAATAAATAATAGGGTCTTGTAAGCAAGACCATAAGACCATAAGACATAGGAGCAGAAATTAGGCCATTCGGCCCATCAAGTCTGCTCCACCATTCAATCATGGCTGATAAGTTTCTCAACCCCATTCTCCTGCCTTCTCCCCGTAACCTTTGATCCCCTTACCAATCAAAAACCTATCTATCTCGGTCTTAAATACACTCAATGACCTGGCCTGCACAGCTTTCTGTGACAAAGAATTCCATAGATTCACTACTCTCTGGCTAAAGAAGTTTCTCCTCATCTCTGTTCTAAAAGGTCTTCCCTTTACTCTGAGGCTGTGCCCTCGGGTCCTAGTCTCTCCTACTAATGGAAACATCTTCCCCACGTCCACTCTATCCAGGCCTTTCAGTATTCTGTAAGTTTCAATCAGATCCCCCCTCATCCTTCTAAACTCCATCGAGTATAGACCCAGAGTCCTCAAACGTCCCTCATATGTTAAGCCTTTCATTCCTGGGATCATTCTCGTGAACCTCCTCTGGACCCTCTCCAGGGCCAGCACATCCTTCCTGAGATACGGGGCCCAAAATTGCTCACAATATTCTAAATGTGGTCTGACCAGAGCCTTATAAAGCCTCAGCAGCACATCCCTGCTTTTATATTCTAGTCCTCTCGAAATAAATGCCAACATTGCATTTGCCTTCCTAACTACCACGTCAACCTGCAAGTTAACCTTAAGAGAATCCTGGACTAGGACTCCCAAGCCCCTTTGCACTCCAGATTTATGAATTCTCTCCCCATTTAGAAAATAGTCTATGCCTCTATTCTTCCTACCAAAGTGCATGACCTCACACTTCCCCACGTCATATTCCATCTGCCACTTCTTTGCCCATTCTCCTAACCTGTCCAAATCCTTCTGCAGCCTCCCCGCCTCCTCAGTACTACCTGTTGTATCGTCTGCAAACTTAGCCAGGATGCCCTCAGTTCCTTCATCTAGATCATTAATGTATAAAGTGAAAAGTTGTGGTCCCAACACTGACCCCTGCGGAACTCCACTAGTCACCAGCCGCCATCCTGAGAAGGACCCCCTTATCCCCACTCTCTGCCTCCTGCCAGACAGCCAATCTTCTATCCATGCTACTACCTTGCCTCTAACACCATGGGCTCTTACTGATGCCAGTGCCCCACGAAATGGAACCCCTCTTTCCCGCACCACTCCTTTAGCCATGTGTTTACTTCCCTTATTCTCGCGTCCCTACGCCAATTTGCACGTGGCTCGGGTAGTAATCCGGAGATTATAACCCTTGAGGACCTGTTCCCTATTTTAGTTCCTAGTTTCTGATAATCCCCAAACAGGTCCTCTTTCCTAGTCTTACCTATGTTATTTGTCCCGACGTGGACCACAACAACTGGATCCTCCCCCTCACTCTCCAATACCCTTTCAAGCCGGTCAGAGATGTCCCTCACCCTGGCACCGGGCAGGCAACATACCATGCGGGACTCTCGATCCTGCTTACAAAGGAAGCTATCAATTCCCTTAAGTATAGAATCCCCTACAACTACCACTTGTCTTTTTGCTCCCCCCTCTTGAATGGCCTCCTGTGCCACGGTGCCGTGGTCAGCTGGCTCATCCTCCCTACAGCCCTCTTCCTCATCCACACAGGGAGCAAGTACCTCGTACCTGTTGGACAAGGTCAAGAGCTGAGGCTCCTCTGTTCCTGAACACAGGATCCCTCTACCTGCCTCACTTGCAGTCACACCCTGCTGACCCTGACCACTGACCGGACTTGAGGTACTTAATCTACCGGGTGTGACCGCCTCCTGATACAAAGCGTCCAGGTAACTCTCCCCCTCCTGGATGTGCTGCAGCGTCCGAAGCTCGGACTCCAGCTCATCAATTCTGAGCCGGAGTTCCTCCAGCAACCAACACTTGCTGCAGATGTGGTCACTGCGGCTCACAATGGGATCTGCCAGCTCCCACATCACACAGCTACAGCACATCACCTGCCCAGCCATCTCTGCTTAGATAATTAATTAATTAGCTTTGCAGTGTTTTTTTTTCAAAGTTGGTGCAGATTTCCTACCAACCAATCAGGACACAGCTTTCCTGTGACGTCACTTTTTCAGTTTTGGCTTCAGTTACTCTGTGCCCCGAGGTCACCGCTCCGGTGCTCTTCCCTCCGAGTCTGCTCCCTAGAGACAAGGCCGCGAATCCCCAAGGTAAGCTAGATTTATACTCACCACTCAGGTGCTCCTCCCTCCGAGTCTGCTCCCAGGATTTACTCACCAATCAGCTGCTTTTTCTTTAAAATCCACTTTCAGAAGGCAGGTCTAGTGCACTCCAGAAGGCATTGCCTCTTCCTCTCTCTTTTTTTAGGTTTGAGGAGGAGGGAGGGATGGAAACATTACAGAAATGTAATGTTTGGGGCTATTCCGTTCTTTGACAGTGGGTCCTCCTTGATTCCCTCCTGAGTCGCGGTGGCTGCGATGACTTCTCCCAGAATGCTTCAGTCACTTCGAGATAATCATGGATAATTTCAATCTACTTATAGATTTGACAAAACAGATAGGCAAAGATCTGGATGATGAGTTCATAGATTGTTTTCTGGACAGATTCTTAGAGCAGCACGTTCTGGAGCCAGCCAGAGAGCAGGTATTTCTAGTCCTGGTAATGTGCAAAGAGACAGGACTAATTAATTACCTCACAGTGAAGGTGCTCCTGGGTAGGAGTAATCATAATATGATTGAATTTCACATTCAGTTTGAGGGAGGGAAGAGTGGATCTAAGACTAGTACTTAAATAATGGCAATTATGAGGGCATGAAGACAGAGCTGGCTAAAGTGAACTGGGAAATAAGGTTAAGGGATAGGTCAGTAGAGATAGAGTGGCAGACAGTTAAGGAGATATTTCAGAATGCTCAGAAAAGGTACATTCCAGTGAGAAAGAAAGACTCTAAGAGAAGGACGAACCATCCATGGCTAACTAAAGAAATTAAAGATAGTATCAAATTGAAAGAAAAAGCATATAATCTTGCAAAGATGAGAGGCAGGTCAGAAGACTGGATAGAATATAAAGAACAGCAAAGAATGATTAGAGATTAATAAGGAGGGAGAAATTAGAATATTAGAGAAAGCAAGCTAGATATATAAAACCAGATACTAACAGTTTCTACAGGTATTTAAAACGGAAAAGAGTAAGGGCAGAATTTTTTGTCCCGTGGGCAGGTGTGCGCCTGACCCGAGTCGGAGTAAAACAATGTGCGATGATGTCAGGTGAGCCTCCCGCTGTCATCACACGCTTGCGCAATATTTCGCTCGATGGGCACGTGCCAGTGCTGGAGCGGCACCCGCTGTTAATTAACAGGCCACTCAAGGCCCTTAACAGTCCAATTGACTGTGGTTTTACCTCGCCCGTGTGATTTTCTGCCTGTCGCACCAGGTAAAACCAGCCAACATTTTCACAAATCTCATCCACGGGCGGGGTAAAAAGGGTCAGCAGTATTGCCAGTGAGTAGTGAGGAGTTTTGGAGATAGTTTGCTGCTGGTGGCTCATTGGTACTTGGCAGCTTCATCTCTGTTCGGGGCTTCATTCTTAGCATTTCCAGGCTTCATTTCAGGACTCATTGGTGTCTGCCAGGCTGTGTGGACCCTTCCAGGTATCAGACAGCCTTCTGTTACCCTGGTAATGGAGATTGTGCTGTCCGCTGGTGGCACCTCCTCTGAGGGGGAAGAGAGGGGCAGGAGGGAGAGGAGGCCAGGTGTCCCAATGCAGCTTCCAGGGGAGCGACCTGTGGGAGGAGAGGCGCAGGCACGAGTGGGAAAAGGCCAGCAGGTAGTCCAAGGTGGAAGAGGTCTCAGTAGACACCACTATCCTGTTGCAAGGGTTTACAGGCGGTGATGCAGCTACCTCAATATGTCCGAGGTGCAATGCTGAAGGAGGCTCTGTCTCTCAAGGGAGACCATGACCTCCGTTTGTCAGAGGATCGGCCCTGAGATCAGCTCTGGCTGTGTGGGTGGACACCCCATGCCAGTGACTCTGAAGGTCACAGTGGCCCTCAACTTCTATGCCTCTGTCTCTTTCCAGGGGTCAGTGGGGGAATCTGTGTGGAGTGTCCCAATCAGCTGTCCACAGTTGCGTCAAGCTGGTGACAGAAGCTCTGTTCAGGTGGGTATTGACTTTCATTCATTTCTGTAAGGACGAGGCCAGCCAGGCTGAGAAAGCCAGAGGCTTTGCAGTGGTTGCTGGGTTACCCCACATCCAGAGTGCAATCGACTGCCCACATGTGGCCATCAAGGCACCAGTGGGTCAGCCGGGTGCCTTCGTCAACAGGAAGAGATTCCACTCCATGAATGTGCAGATAGTGTGTGATCACAGGATGCAGATCCTGCAGCTCCCATGACGCTTACATCCTGAGACACTCCCAGGTGCTGAGGCTCTTCAGTGCTCCAGCCCGGCTGAATGGATGGGTGCTGGGTGACAAGGGCTATCCGTTGAAGAGGTGGCTCGTGATGCCTCTCCGCCATCCAAGGACAGAGGCAGAGAAGCATTACAATATGAGTCACGCCTCCATAAGAGCGTGGTAGAGAGGACCATAGGTCTTCTCAAGATGTGCTTCCGATGCCCAGACCGTTCGGGGGAGTACTATAATACCCCCCAGAGCATGTGTTACTGATAATGGTTGCATGCTGCACTCTGCACAATTTGGCACTGGAAAGAGGGGACCCACTGGAGGAAGAGGATCTTGACGCAGCTGCACAGGCCACAGTTGATGAGTCCAGTAGTGAGTCCGAAGAGAGGAGAACACTGAGGGCATGAAGCCAGTCCTCGGTAACCTCTGGGGAGGCAGGGACACCAGGGACACCTTGATCCAACGCTCCTTAAGCTAGGCTGCCAAAGAACAGCTTCAACCGCATGCCAGGGCTGCCGCCTCCATCCCTGATATCTAAAAGGGCCCTTTCAGTTGAACACAAAGAACACTCAGTGCCTGGGCAATAATGTCCAGAGCCACTTACATCCAGCATTACATACTGTACCAAAAAAATAGAAAAGGTGAAGCGTACTCAAGCCATGATGACAAACACAAAATTTATCTCATTTTGACAATTACAAACTATTTACACAAACTTTCCTGGTTTTCATTCCCAGACCAGAATAGAAAAAGTAAACATAAATGAATATAAAATCACCCGTGACCTGTCCCTCTCGTGCTCATGTTGCCTTTAACTTATTTTTTGCGAGTGCTACATCTCGATGCTTTCCCCTCACTGGCACCGGCATTGGGGGCAGCCTGCTGACTCTGCTGTCCTGTTGGCCTTGATGACCTTGGCAGTCGTCCTCTGGCCAGTGGAGCCTGTGTTGGCCCCGCCTGGGAGGGAGCGGCCAGTGCCATGGCTGGCATCTGCCCAATCCTCACAGCCCCATCAGATGCCACAGTCACTGGCAGAGGGGCGGAGGAGCTGCTGCTGTCATCCAGAGCACCCTGTGAGGAGCCAGCAGAGACGACAAGCAGCTCATGCATCAATGTGAGCTCGCTGTGGACCTCCCTGCTCACCATTGATGGACGGGCACCTAGCTGGGATACTGGGTGCCTCATCCACCTGACCACCTGAGGTCAGTTCCTGTGTGAGGGTTTGCAGGGCCAAACAAAGCCCCAGGAACCCCTAATTCTGTCCCTGGAGTTGCCTCTCCATGAGAGTTGCCACTCTCTCAGTGGAGGAGGCAGTGCGCTCACCCACGATGGTCATTGCAGTGCTCACGCTCCGCATGGACTCCTCCACAAAGGAGACCATAGCACGCAGACCCTCATGGATCTCCACCAGACCTTCCCGCACATCCCGCTGGACATCCAGAATCTGCCGCCTAATGGACGACTCCAGATATTCATCATCTGCCTTCGCCTGAGCATCGTCCTTGTCCCCAGCAGCCCTCCAACTGCTGGTGCCATGGGCACTCTCTGCCTCCACCTGCACCTCAAGTGCCCTCACCAATGTGCACCGAGATACTATCCACCGCTCTAATGCCCACCGAGGTGCTGGTATCCGTGCTGGTGCCTGCTTCAGAGAGCGGGTGTGACGCAGATGACAGTGACGCCTGGTTGTCCTCGGGTGTTAGGGGTGGCCCTTCAGGGTCTGCAGATCGACCGCCTGCTGGTGAATCTAAAAGGGAGAAGTAGGATATGTTATTAGTTTAAGTCATCACACTGTCACTGTGCATGCCAGGCACCCTAGTGAGACAATGGAGATCTGCATCATGGCGCCATTGTCTTCCAATGATCAATGGGGACTCCAGGTTTGAGGCTCTCATCAATGAGGAGGCTACACTAGAATGGTTGCACAATCTGAAAGTTTCACCTCTGTGCACTGTGCTCTTATTTTCATCTGACATCCACGCCCGGTTGCACGGGGAGCGTGCTGGCTCTCCAGCTCCAGGGTGTCTTGCTCGAACTGGGAGGGAAGCAGCAGGTTGGGGGGGGCCTCCGCCTGTATGTGACCTATCCAATTGGTTATAGCTCGTCTTCACCTGAAAGGACAGAGGAGCATTGATTAATCCACTCTCGATCTGCAGCGCCATTGCAGCCTGGCCAACCCCAGCTGAGGAAAACCTCCCAGGGCACATCCGAGTCGTGGCCCTTGAGCCACAAGACACTCAGTCCAAGCAGCCAGGGCTCACCCCCTTGGCCAGCTCTGGTGTGAATGACAGTTGGCACTCAGACTCCAGCGCCCCTGAAGTCCATGGGGGCGGTGGGGAGGATGGTCACACCTTAACACTTCTGCACACTGACCAACGCCAACATGATACTCAGCCTTCCTGAGCGCAGCAGGTCATTGAGCCGCTTCTGGCACTGGACCCAGGTGCGCCCCACACACCATGGCTGCTCATCAGGGCTGCCACCTCCTCCCATGCCCGATGAGATGTGGTGGCCTCCACCTTCCATCTCTGGGGACAAGGGTGTCTCCCCTGGCAGCCACCTCCTCCAGGAGGATGGTGAGGCGCTCATCAGAAAAGTGGGTGGCTGAGTCCCCCCCCAGCCTGCCCTCCCGCCTGGCATTTGCAGCCACACTCGACTCCATCATTACAACGGGGGCCTTTCTGGGACTGCCTGGGCCGTTTTTTAAAAATTGGTCATTAAAAAAGCCGCTGGCCGACAGTCCCCCACCAGTCCCGGCCAGTGCGGAGCCGCATTTCACGCTGGGCGGGCCTTAATTGGCCCTACCAGCGTGAAATCGCGGTCGAGGCCCTATCGCGGGCGGTGGCCGGTTTTGCAGCTGCTCCCGGGTCTGCCCACCCGATGAAGGGAAAATCCTGCCTTAAGTAAAGTGAGAGTTGGTCATCTAGAGAGTGAGTCTGGGAATTAATAATGGAAAATATGGAAATGGCAGATGAATTGAACAGATATGTTGCATCTTTTCTTTATTCTTTCATGGGATGTGGGTGCTGCTGACTAAGCTAGCAATTATATATATATATATATAATTTGAAAAATGTACTTCATTCATATAAAATCTGGAAGAACATTACAAAACATTTCTAAATCACCATCACAAAAAGGACAATCAGATTCAACTTTTACACATGGATCACCAGGTGCATCAATACAATCAATGAATATTACAGTCATTTCAATATGGTCATTACAGACAGTCAGAAAGTGCAATGGGATTGGAGTTACCAACATACATCATGTTGCACTCTGAGGTGCTTCAATACAATTAGTATTCAATGCATACATTCAATGTGAGCCGTACAGCCCGAGGTGTCTATACCTTTCCCAGCCCCTCGGTGCATTATGTTAGAAAGGTCTTAGACGGCGACCTTTCCCCATTGCGCCTTTGCAGCGGCTGCTCCAAGCTTTAGTACATCCCTCAGCACGTAGTCCTGACCTTGGAATGTGCCAGTCTGCAACACTCAGTCTAAACTAGCAATTATATTTTTTTTTTGAAAAATATACTTTATTCATAAAATATCTGGAAGAACATTCCAAACCATTTCAAAATCACCATCACATAAGTACAATCAGATTCAACTTTTACACATGTATCACAAGGTGCATCAATACAATCAATGAATATTACAATCATTTCAATATGATCAATGCAGACAATCAGACAATGGTATTGGAGTTATCAACATACATCATGTTGCACTCTGAGGTGCTTCAATACAATTATGGTTTAAGCTAGCAATTATATTGCTCATCCCTAATTGCCCTGGAGGTGGTGGTGGTGAGCCACCTTTGTGAATTTCTGCAGTCCATGTAGTGTAGGTACACCCCACAGTGCTGTTAGGCAGGGAGTTGGATTTAATCCTAGGGTCTTAAAAGAAGTGGCTGCTGAGATAATAGATGCATTGGTTTTAAATTTTCACAATTCCCTAGATCCTGGAAAGATCCCATCAGACTGTAAAATAGGGAATGTGACACCTCTATTCAAGAAAAGAGGGAGACAGAAAGCAAAAAACTACAGGCCAGTTAGCCTAACATCTGTCATCGGGAAAATGCTGGAATCTATTATTAGGAAGCTTAGAGCAGGGCACTTAGAAAATCTCAATGCAATCAGGCAGAGTCATCATGGATTTGTGAAAGGTAAATCATGTTTGTCTAATTTATTTGAGTTATTTGAGGAAGTAATTAGCATCATGGATAAAGGGGAACCTGTAGATGTGGTGTACTTCAATTTCCAGAAGGCATTTGACAAGATGCCATATCAAAGGTTACTACGCAAAATAAAGGGCGGGATTTTCTGCACCCGCCCACTACCAGGATCGTCCAGTCCCACCACAAGTCAATGGACTTCAATTGCCTTCAAGAGGGTAGTGGTGAACTGCCTTCTTGGACCACTGCAGTCCATGTGGTGTAGGTACACCCACGGTGCTGTTAGGGAGGGAGTTCCAGGATTTTGACCCAGCGACAGTGAAGGAATGGCCATATATTTCCAAGTCAGGATGGTGAGTGGCTTAGAAGGGAACTTCCAGGTGGTGGTGTTCCCATGTGTCTGCTGCCCTTTCTTTCTAGGCGGTAGTAGTCGTGGGTTTTGAAGATGCTGTCTAAGGAGTCTTGGGGAATTCCTGCAGTGCATGTAGATGGAACACACTGCTGCCACTGTCCTCCGTTGGTGGAGGGAGTGAATGTTTATGGATGGGGTGCCAATCAAGCGGGCTACTTTGTCCTGGATGGTGTTGAGCTTCTTGAGTGTTGTTGGAGCTGCACTCATCCAGGCAAGTGGAGAGTATTCAATCACACTCCTGACTCGTGCATTGTAGATGGTGGACAGGCTTTGGGGAGTCAGGAGGTGAGTTACTCGCTGCAGGATTCCTAGCCTCTGACCTGCTCTTGTAGCCACAGTATTTATGTGGCTAGTCCAGTTCAGTTTCTGGTCAATGGTAACTTCCTAGGATGTTGATAGTGGGGGATTCAGTGATGGTAATGCCATTGAATGTTAAGGGGCAATAGTTGGATTCTCTCTTGTTGGAGATGGTCATTGCCTGGCACTTGTGTGGCGAAAACGTTACTTACCACTTGACAGCCCAAGTCTGATATTGCCCAGGTCTTGCTGCATTTGGACATGGACTGCTTCAGTATCTGAGGAGTCGTGAATGGTGCTGAACATTGTGCAATCATCAGCGAACATCCCCACTTCTGACTTTATGATGGAAGGAAGGTTATTGATGAAGCAGCTGAAGGTGGTTGGGCTGAGGACACTACCCTGAGGAACTCCTGCAGTGATGTCCTGGGACTGAGATGATTGACCTCTAACAACCAAGGCATCTTCCCTTGTACTAGCTATGACTCCCATCCAGCAGAGAGTTTTCCCCCGATTCCCAATGACACCAGTTTTGCTAGGGAAGATGCCACACTTGGTCAAATGCTGCCTTGATGTCAAGGGCAGTTACTCTGACCTCACCTCTGGAGTTCAGTTCCTTTGCCCATGTTTGAACCAAGACTGAGTGACCCTGCTGGAACGCAAACTAAGCGTCAGTGAGCAGGTTATTGCTAAGCAAGTGCCGCTTGATAGCAATGTTGATGACCCCTTCCATCACTTTACTGATGATCAAGAGTAGACTGATGGGGCAGTAATTGGCCAGGTTGCATTTGTCCTGCTTTTTGTGTACAGGACATACCTGGGCAATTTTCCAGATTGCCAGGTAGATACCTGTGTTGTAGCTGTCTTGGAACAGCTTGGCTGGGGGCGAGGCAAGTTCTGGAGCACATGACTTCAGTACTATTGCTGGAATATTGTCAGGACCATAGCCTTTGCAGTATCCAGTGCCTTCAGCCGTTACTTGGTATCACATGGAGTGAATCAAATTGGCTGAAGACTGACATTTGTGATCCTGGGGAGGCCAAGATAGATCATCCGCTTGGCATTTCTGGCTGAAGATTGTTGCGAATGCTTCAGCCTTATCTTTTTCACTGATGTGCTGGGCTCCCCCATCATTGAGGATGGGGATATTTGTGGAGCCTCCTCCTCCAGTGAGTCATGTAATTAACCACCACCATTCACGACTGGATGTGGCAGGACTGCAGAACTTGGATCTGATCCGTTGGTTGTGGAATCGCTTAGCTCAGTTTATTACTTGCTGCTTATGCTGTTTGGCATGCAAGTAGTCCTGTGTTATAGCTTCACCAGGTATGTCTGGTGCTGCTCCTGGCATACCCTCCTGCACACTTCATTGAATGAGGGTTGAACCCCTGGCTTGATGGTAATGGTAGAGTGGGGTATATGCTGGGCCATGAGGTTACAGATTGTGTTTGAGTACAATTCAGCTGCTGCTGATGGCCCACAGCATCTCATGGTTGCCCAGTCTTGATTTGCTAGATCTGTTTGAAATCTATCCCATTTAACACAGTGGTGGGGCAGGACAACACGATGGAGGGTATCCTCAATGTGAAGGCAGGACTTCGTCTCCACAACGATTGTGAGGTAGTTACTCCTACTGATACTGATTATGGATAGATGCATCTGCGGCAGGCAGGTTGGTGAGGATGAGGTCAAGTTTGTTTTTCCATCTTGTTGGTTGCCTCACCACCTGCCACAGATCCAGTCTAGCAGATATGCCCTTAAGGACTCGGCCAGCTCGGTCAGTAGTGGTACTACCGAGCCATTCTTGGTGGTGCACGTGGAAGCCCCAACCCAGAAAACATTCTGCGCTCTTGCCACCCTCAGTGCTTCCTCCAAGTGGTGTTCAACAGAGGAGCACTGATTCATCAGCTGAGGGAGGGCGGTACGTGGTAATCAGCAGGAGGTTTTCTTGCTCATGTTTGACCTAATGCAATGAGATGTCATGGGGCCCGAAATCGATATCGAGGACTCCCAGGGCAACTCGCTTCTTACTGTATACCACTGTGCTGCCACCTCTGCTGGGTCTGTCCTGCCGGTGAGACAGGACATACCCAGGGATGGGGATGGTTGTGTCGGGGACGTTGTGTGTAAGGTATGATTCCATTAGTGTGACTATGTCAGGCTGTTGCTTGATTAGTCAGATGTTGGTAAGGAGGACTTTGCAGGGTCGACAGGGCTGAGTTTGCTGTTGTCGTTTCTAATACCTTTTTCAATGCTAGGTGGTTTGTCTGTTTTAGTGGTTTAATACAACTGAGTGGCTTGCTAGGCCATTTCAGAGGGCATTTTAAGAGTCAGCCAGATTGCTGTGCGTCTGGAGTCACATGTAGGCCAGACCAGGTAAGGACGGCAGATTTCCTTCCTTGAAGGGCATTAGTGAACTAGATGGGTTTTTACGACAATCGACAATGTTTTCATGGTCATTAGACTTTAAATTCCAGATATTTTATTGAATTCAAATTCCACCATTAGCACATTTGAACCTGGGTCCCTAGAGCATTACCCCGGGTATCTGGATTACTAGTCTAGTGACAATATGTACCCACACCACATGGACTGCAGTGGTTCAAGAAGACAGCTCACCTACTGAAGGGCAATTGGGGACGAGCAACAAATCATGGCCTAGCCAGCAATGCAAATGGAATGTTGTCATTTATTGCAAGGGGAATGGAATATTAATGTAGTGATGTTTTACTACAGTTGTACAGGGCATTGGTGAGACCGCATCTGCTTCATTGTGTTTCGTTTTCGTCTCCTTATTTAAGAAAGAGTATAAATGTGATAGAAGCAATTCAGAGAGTATTCACTTGACCGATTCCTGGGATGGAGGTGTTGTGAGTTATCTTATGCAGAAAGATTAGACAGGCTGGGCCTGTATCCATTGGAGTTTAGAAGAATGAGGTGTGATCTTATTGAAACATCTAAGATCCTGAGTGGACTTGACAAGGTGGATGCTTTAAGGATGTTTCCCCTTGTGAGACAGACTAGAACTAGTGGAAACAGTTTAAAATAAGGGGTCTCCCATTTAAGACAGAGATGGGGATAAATTTTTTCTCCGAGGGCAATGAATCTTTGGAACTTTTGTCTCCAGAGAGCGATGGAGGCAAGGTCATTGAATATTTTTAAACCCAAGAATCCACTCCCAAACATCCACTATCAACATCCAGGTGGTTCCTATTGACCAGAAATTGAGCTGGACTAGCCGTGTAAATACTGTGGCTTACAAGAGAAGGTCAGAGGCTGGGAATCCATAGCTTCCTCTTTATCCACGTTGCTTATTATTTCCTGAAAGAACTCAGATTAGACAAACATGATTTCCCTTTCACAAATCCATGCTGATTCTGCCTGATTGCATTGAGATTTTCTAAGTGCCCCGCTATAATCTCTTTAAGATTCCAGCATTTTCTGTGTGACAGGCGTTAGGCCAACTGGCTTGTACTTCACTGCTTTCTGTCTCCCTCCTATCTTGAATAGAAGAGTCACATTCAATATTTTACAATCTGATGGGGCCTTTCCAGAATCTAGAGAATTTTGGAAAATTAAAACCAATGCATTTACTTTCTCAGCAGCCATTTCTTTTCAGATCCCGGGACCAATCAGGACCTGCAGACTTGTCAGCTTTTTGTTCTAATAATTTTCTCAGTACCCTTTCCCTGGCGATTGTAATTCTTTTAAGTTCCTCCCTCCCTTTCACCTTCTGATTTCTGGAATGTTATTTGTATCATCTACAGTGTAGAGACAGAAAAAACAAAAGACAAAGAAAGATGAATTCTTGACTAACGAGGGAGTCAAAGGTTATTGAGGGTTATAGGGGATAGGCAGAATGTGGACTTTGTGGCCACAATCAGATCAGCCATGATCTTATTGAATGGTGGAGCAGGCTGAATGACTTACTCCTGCTCCTAATTCATATGTTTGTACCCTGGTCACCCTCTTAACTAGCCAGACATTCAAAGTGACCAGGCAGGGTGCCGCAAGAGCACTTGATCCCACCCCTGCCCTCCAGATGAGAAAGACCATCTGCACCACTCTTTAACAAGGGTCTACTCCCCCACACCACCCACTGATCACACAACCATTTAAATAACTGAATGAAGGCACAGACCTTATTAATGCCTCCCCACTACTTTCTCAACCTTCTAAAGTGTGTCACAGCCAATGATGTATTTTCTGAAATGTGCTCACTGTTGCAATATCGGGAAACAGGACACAGATTTGTGCATTGCAAGATCCCACAAACAGCAATGTGATAAATGGACAGATCTGTTTTTACTGATGTTGGGTTGCAAGATAAATATTGACCCCAGGGTGAATTCCTCACTCTTAATTAGCGGCTGAGACCTTTTACATTCACCTATGACAAAGCTCAGTTTAATGTTTCAAAGGCAGGTGCCCCCAATAATCAATGCTCCCTCAATACTACACTGCGAGCATCAGGACTATGGGGAAAGTGGGACTAATTGGGTATCTCAAAGAGCCAACAAAGGCAAGATGGACCAAGTGACCTCTGCCAATGTTGCATTGTTTTATTATTCTGGACTGGGAACCCACAACCTTCTTGGAGGCAAGAATGTAATGAACTGAACCACAGCCTTGGAAGGCAGCAAGGCTGGCGACCTAAGACTCCTTTGTCAGACATCACAGCAACTTCAACACATTATATTGGCAGAATCCTTCATAGATGGAATGTGTAGATTTTTGTGGAAAGTTATATTTCATTAAGTGATGATAGCTAAACATGGCAAATATACTTACCTAATAAACACAATACACTGGCCATTGCACATGTGGGACACTGTCACCATCAGCAGCTCCTACCAGGATATACCAATACTCTAACACCAACTCTGTGACCCAGTCTCTACCCCCACCAACTCTGGGTTCAGACAGAGCCTTACTAAACAGCAATAAATGCAAAATAAATTGTATTAGACATAAAATATTTATTCAAATCTCAATGGGGCAATACATATTGGAATGTATAGCAACCAGAGTCCAGTCAGAATGTTCCCATTACTGTATATAAATAGAGCATCTTTCAAATGGTAAAAACACATTCCAACACTATTGTTGTAACAGATTGACACTTATTTACAATTATTTAAAAAGTCGGCACCAGAATTGAAACACAAACACTGCACAAAATGAGCAGTCGACTGTTTTGAGTCTGTAGATGGTTTAAGGCCACGTCTCAGTACATGCAGCTTGTCCACAAACAACAGGAACACCTATCACAGGTCGACACAGACTCAAACATGCAGCAAATGTTTGCCCAACGCTGGCAGCCATTTGGTTTTTGGTCAACTGAAAGCAGCCAAATTACAGTCAAAAAAAAAAGTAGTCACTTCTCAGCTGCCCTGGGTCCCTCAGGGAGCATTCTGAGTTTGAGTTCTCTCACTGAGGTGATCAGAGACAAGGTCCATGAACATCCATTGAGGGATGCCCTGCACTGGAGCTCCAGGTGTTTGATGCACTGGGTAATGTCTTGCAATAGAGCTGCAGGGGGTTGATGCACTGGCGCCCCAGGTGTCTGATGTACTGGAGCCGCAGGGGGGGGTCGATGCACTGGAGCTGCAGAGGGCTGATGCACTGGAGCTGCAGAGGGCTGATGCACTGGAGCTGCAGAGGGCTGATGCACTGGAGCTGCAGAGGGCTGATGCACTGGAGCTGCAGAGGGCTGATGCACTGGAGCTCCATATCCCAGTGTCTAATAGGCTGGGACCTGAGGGGAGAGCAGCAGTTGGCAGCCACTGTTGACATGGGTTAGCACCTTCTGTTTGAGCTGGGCTACCTGCTCCCTCAGCAGGCTGGCGGTGGACGCCAGCTCCGAGTTCTGACACTTGAGGCTCTTGACCTTGTCCTCCAGCCGGGAGATCCGCTCCAGTTTCCTCTTTCGGCACTTGGAGGCGGCGATGCGGTTCCGGAGCCGCTTCCTCTCGGCTTTGATCCGCTCCTGAGTGTCCATGTCGATGGGGGAGAGCGGGGGACTGTCCCCGAGGCCCGACACATCGGGCACGGTCTGCGGCTCGTCCTTCGGGGCCTGGAGCCGGGCCTGGGGGCAGAGCGGCTGGCCCAGCGGCGGGTAGGAGACCGGCCCGGCCTCGGGGCTGTAGCCGACGGCGGGGCCGGGCGCCGGGGTCTCCCCCCCCGCCGCGCTGTAGGGGCTCAGGTTGGTGTAGATGGGCGGCTCCGAGTGCTGCAGGCCGGCGGGGCCCGGGCTGGGGGCGGCCGGGCCGGGGACACTGCCCGAGGCCGGGCCGCTCAGCTGGTTCTGTTTGTGAAGATCCTCGAGCGCTTTGACAAAACCCTCGGCGAACGAGTTCTGCTCGTCCGTCACCCCCCGGGCGTAGAGGCCGGGGGCCGGACCGGGGCTGGTGGTCACCAGGCCGCTCGATTGGATGATGAGGCGCTCGAGGTCGGGCGAGGCCAGCTTGAGGAAGCTGAGGTCCGGGGAGCTGAGCGCGGCCTCGGGCTCTCGGTGGTTCTTGAGGCCGCTGCCGGAGACGGGCAAGCTCAGGTTCTTCTTCATGCTGCGGGCCGAGCTCAGGCTATCGTCATGGTAGAAAGGCGTTTCCATCCCGGGCCGAAGCTCACTGGGAGCCCCGGGCTTGGCGAAGCCTCCAGAAGGAGACTCCCAATTACTTCCACAACCACCGCGCTCTCTATCGCTCGCCGCCAACTCTCCCCTTTATATACCCTCGGCCACGTGTCCGCCCAGGCCCATGATGTCACCGAGACGCTCTCCCACTGGCTGCCGGTGACGTCTTCCACACCGGCTGTTTTGCATGCGGCTCTCCGATTGGCCTCCCGTTGTCACGGAGACGGATTGTGTACGCCAAATAGCGCGGTGCGTTGTGGGGTGACGTAATGGTTTCGGGGCGGAGCGACCAGAGGCACATGACCTGAGGATCCCAGGTGGCGTTGCTGTTGGAGTGAAGAGTGGCGCAATGGGCAGTGTCCCTATTCCCTGAGCCATGGGCTCCGGGCTCGCGCGCGTCCCACCGCAGCGACCGTAATGGGAAAGTTCGTAATGTGGCCAATTTATGGTCAGGTGTGAGTTCTGATGAAGGGTCATATGGACTCGAAACGTTAACTCTTCTTCTACACAGAAGCTGTCAGACCTGCTGAGTTTTCCCAGCAACTTTTGTTTTTGTTTCAGATTTCCAGCATCTGCAGTATTTTGCTTTTATCCCAGGTCTTCATGGCCCATGTCTAGTGCAGTTCCCTCCTTGTCTGGGGTGCTGTTGGAGAGGGAGGGTGCAGCACAGCAAGACCGTTACTTTCTCAACCAGCTCTTAAAGAGTAACTCAGCTAGTCTCTTATAGCCCTGTGCGTTTTTCCTCTTCAGATTATGCTCCAATTCCCTTTTGAAAGCAATGATTGAGTCTGCCTCCACACATTGTGCATTCCAGATCCTAACTACTCGCTGCCAAGACAGTTTTTCCTCTGTCACCTCTGGTTCTTTAGACGACTACATTAAAATCAATGTCCTCTGGTTCCCAATCCTGCTGACAATGACATTTTCTCCCTATCAACTCTGTCCAGAGCTCTTGTGATTTTGAACACCTCTATCAAATCTCGTCTCAATCTTCCCTTCTCTGAGGCAAACAGCCCAGGCTTTGGCCAATCTATCCTCATAACTGAAGTCCTTCATTCCTGGAATCATTCCCATAATTTTTTGCTGCACCCACTCTAAAGCCTACACATTATTCCTAAAGTATGGTGTCCAGAATTGCTGCAGATGAACCAGTGTTTTATAAAAGGTTCATTATAACTTCACAACAGCCTGAGGCCAGTGACCAGGATAGAGGCAAGAAAGAGAATGGAGAAAAAAGAGAGGAGGAAAGAAGTTGTACTCAGACTTGTACTTTACAAGAAAAATACATTTTGTTAGTACCTTTCACATCCTCAGGACTTCCCAACATTCTTTACAGCCAATAAATTGCTTTCGAAATGCAGTCATGAGACAAATGCAGCAGCCTATTAGTGCACAGCAAAGATGCACCATGGCATTAGTGTGTACCATCTAGAAGATGCACTGCAGGAATTCACCAAGGCTCCTTTAACAGCACCTTCCAAACCCATGTCCACTACCATCTAGAAGGACAAGGGCAGCAGATAGGTGGGAACACCACCACCTGGAAGTTCCCCTCCAAGTCATTCACCATCCTGACTTGGAAATTATATCACCGTTCCTTCACTGTTGCTGGGTCAAAATCCTGGAACTCTCTTCCTAACAACACTGTGGGTGTACCTACACCACGTGGACTGCAGCGGTTCAAGAGGGCAGCTCAGCACCACCTTCTCAAGGGCAACTAGGGTTGGGTAATAAATGCTGGCCCAGCCAGCGAAGCCCACATCCTGTGAATGAATAATAAAAAAAATCCCAGAAACAGCAAGGGACAATTAATGACCAGATAAATGACCTAATAATGTTAACAGAAGGAGGAATGTTGGCCCAGGACATATGGGAGAGCTCCCCTGACCTTTGCTTAAATAGTAGGCATGTGATCTTTAACATCCAACTGAACAGGCAAACGTCTCCATGATTTACCAGCTCATCCAACAGACAGTGCAGCACTCCCTGAGTATTGCACAGGAGTGTCAGCCTAGTTTATGTGTTCAATCCATGAGGTGCAGATTAAACTCCTAATTTTCTGACTCAAGTGAAAGCATATATCAAATATACACAGATTTCCAATCTGTTAAAATATTTGAGGGAGTTAAAACATGTGTCAAAGTTTGCAACTGAAATTTATACCAAACAGACTCATTTAGACAAGTCTGCCTGTGTTTATTTTGCAGAGCGACACAGGATACAGTTTCCAAACCACAAGGGGTTGACTCTCAGCCTGAATTGGTGACACTTGATCAGTCTATAAATGAGTGTTGTCGTGGCTTCATTTCCTTCACAACCAGAGAAATGAGAAGTAAAAACAGCTGGAAACGCACAGCTGTCCGCTCATTGTCAGTAGCTTTTGTGTTGGGTGGAGGCCTTTGTTAAAACAACACAGAGAAAGGTCAGAGAACTTTCTTCATAATGCCAGCCTTATTTTCACCACCATTCAGTCTAAGGAGCAACACTTCTATGAAAAGCTGTTTAGAAAACTCCCCTCCCCCACTAGAGTTACCCCCCCTCAAAGATGCTGACTCTCACTGGGGTACGGGTCCCCCTCCTCTCCTGAAGGTGCTGACTCTCACTGGGGTACCGGGTCCCCTCCTCTCCTGAAGGTGCTGACTCTCACCGGGGTACCGGGTCCCCTCCTCTCCTGAAGGTGCTGACTCTCACTGGGGTACGGGTCCCCCTCCTCTCCTGAAGGTGCTGACTCTCACTGGGGTATGGGTCCCCCTCCTCTCCTGAAGGTGCTGACGCTCACTGGGGTACGGGTCCCCCTCCTCTCCTGAAGGTGCTGACTCTCACTGGGGTACGGGTCCCCTCTCCTGAAGGTGCTGACTCTCACTGGGGTACGGGTCCCCTCCTCTCCTGAAGGTGCTGACTGTCACTGGGGTACAGGGTCCCCCTCCTCTCCTGAAGGTGCTGACTCTCATTGGGGTACAGATCCCTTCCTCTTTTTGAGTGAGTTTAGGCAGTGAGTTTCAACAGGATATTTGACAATGGGGGGAATCACAAATCTGCTTCGTTTGTCATCCATGCTCTACACATGTTGCCCTTTTGGTCGGGAATGAACTGGCACTTGGAAATATTGAAAGAGTTCAGAGAGCAATAGGTTCAAATGATGAGTTTGAAGGAGATTTTTTGTGGAAAAGTTGAAATCTTTTGAAAGAAGTGAAGTTTTTAAGGATGGAGCTCGGTTAGGGAACTGGAACTAACGAAACCATGGATGAGGTAGAGTGGGAGTGGAGCTGGCTGGTGTGGGAGTGGAGCTGGCTGGTGTGGGAGTGGAGTGGGAGTGGAGCTGGCTGGAGTGGGAGTGGAGCTGGCTGGTGTGGGAGTGGAGCTGGCTGGTGTGGGAGTGGAGTGGGAGTGGAGCTGGCTGGTGTGGGAGTGGAGCTGGCTGGTGTGGGAGTGGAGTGGGAGTGGAGCTGGCTGGAGTGGCAGTGGAGCTGGCTGGTGTGGGAGTGGAGCTGACTGGTGTGGGAGTGGAGTGGGAGTGGAGCTGAGTGGAGTGGAGTGGAAGTGGAGTGGAAGTGGAGGACGTGTCGGTGAATCCACTATCTGATGTCAGTTGAGCAGTCTGACCTCAGAGAGACGGCTGTGGGGTCAGTGTGGGGAGTTGAGAGAATCATCAGTAAACTCAGAGACATGTTATCGAGAGACAACATTGAGATGAGGAAAATGGAGCAAGTGATGAAGAATTAAGGTCTGAGGGACACCAGAGGTGATAGGGGCAGGAGGAGAAGCCACTGCAGAAGCTGCTTTTAGCCCTGGGAGAGATCAGGTTGAGGGGCCAGCAGCCCCTCAGCTGGGGCGGTGGAGGCTCCGTGGACGGAGAGAGTTTTCAGATTGATCCCCGAGGGGTGAGATGGGCGATTAATGTTTTTAGTGACTGACGCCAGTGACCTCGGTCCGAGGGACAGGCCAATACTAAACTGAAGCGATTCTGGATCAGTGGGGGTGGGAATGCAAAAGGACCTTCCAGAGGAGATGGAGAAAAACTTCCCGTTTTGTCACTTTCTAAAGCGCTTTCCGCTTCTCCTGTGCGATCACTGGAGGAAATTCGGCAGCCAAATCGCGCACAGAAAGATCCCACTCTCAGCAATTCGTTAAAATGTAAACCGAGGCATGGGAAAAGGTGCAAAAAGATTTAATACAGGGTAAGAGAGTGTGAGGTTCTACCTATTGGGAAAAATCAAACAGGCTGAGCCTCTCCTGTCTGGAAAAGGGAATGAGTTGTGACCTGATTGGGGTCTTTAAGATTATGAAAGGTTTTGACAGGGTTGGATGGAAAGAAAATGTTTCGAATTGTGGAGGAGAGCAGAGCGAAGGCTTGTCTGTAACAGGCAGCCTGTTCAATACGGAATCCCATTTCAGCGGCAAACTTAAAAAGCTTTCACTCTCTAACTCTCTCTGAGGAGTCAGCAGACTCAATTACTCGGAGTTATTAAACCCCTGAGTCACCTCCTACTCACCGCCTCCTCTCTCCAACACCTTGCAATAAGGACAAACTCCACCCGAGCTGCTCGCTCGGCTATTGTCTGCTCCCAATATTCAGAATACTGAGCACTTTTGCCTCTGGTGTCACCCCGGAGCTGAGCAGAGGACACAGAGCCTCCTTTAAGACAGACCGAGTATTCACATCACTCGGCACCGTCAGTCTATTTATAGATGGAGGAGGAGCCACAATATCTAAACTTGCTCAGTCCACATTCACACAGTTCTCAATTCAAATCTAAAATTCAAGTTTTTAAACATTGAAGACTTGCAGTACTGGGCCAAATACAGTTAAACTAGAACAGTTGGTCATTATTCTATCAGATTCTGCAGTAATTATCAGTTGCGTGAGAGAGGACAAACTCCCTTTAAGCCTTTTCCACCAGGGAGAGAGCAGAATGATCGTCAAACAACGTCATTCCACTGCCTGCAAACCTCCATCACAAACAAATAGGAAAACTTTATTTGATCTTTACAGCTTGAGTCAGTGCAGAGCAGAGAGTTACTCGGTTAGAGTGTGGGCAGACTGTTCCACACACTGACTGCACAAACATCCGAGCCCTCACCATCACAGACACCAACTCACAACACAGATTCAACAATTTAACCCTTGCCCTGCCTTGCTGCTCTCCAATCAGCTCATCTCTACCCATCCCTTCTGTAATGGCAAAGAGCCAAACAACACTATGTCAACTGGGCAATCTCACTTCTAAAAAACAAGGATAATTAGTGGGGGAAAGGTCACACTGCAGTATGACAGGATAGTGTACAGGGAGCTTTACTCTGTACCTAACCCTGTGCTGTACCTGTCCTGGGAGTGTTTGATGGGGACAGTGTACAGGGAGCTTTACTCTGTATCTAACCCCGTGCTGTACCTGCCCTGGGAGTGTTTGATGGGGACAGTGTAGCGGCAGCTTTACTCTGTGTCTAACCCCGTGCTGTACTGCCCTGGGAGTGTTTGATGGGGACAGTGTAGCGGGAGCTTTACTCTGTACCTGACCCTGTGCTGTACCTGTCCTGGGAGTGTTTGATGGGGACAGTGTAGAAGGAGCTTTACTCTGTATCTAACCCTGTGCGGTACCTGTCCTGGGAGTGTTTGTTGGGGACAGTGTAGAAGGAGCTTTACTCTGTATCTAACCCCGTGCTGTACCTGTCCTGGGAGTGTTTGATGGGGATAGTGTAGAAGGAGCTTTACTCTGTATCTAACCCTGTGCTGTACCTGCCCTGGGAGTATTTGATGGGGACAGTGTAGAGGAGCTTTAGTCTGTATCTAACCCTGTGCTGTACCTGCCCTGGGAGTGTTTAATGGGGACAGTGTAGAGGGAACTTTACTCTGTGTCTAACCCCGTGCTGTACTGCCCTGGGAGTGTTTGATGGGGACAGTGTAGCAGGAGCTTTACTCTGTACCTAACCCCGTGCTGTACCTGCCCAGGGAGTAAGACCCTAAGATCAAAAGATGTAGGAGCAGAAGTAGGCCATTCGGCTCATTGAGTCTGCTCCGCCATTCAATGAGATCATGGCTGACCTGATAATCCTCAACTCCATTTTCCTGCCTTTTCCCCATAGTCCTTGATTCCCTTAGTGATTAAAAATCTGTCTATCTCAGCCTTGAATATACTTAACAACCCAGCCTCTACAGCCCTCTGCGGTAAAGAATTCCACAGATTAACTACCATCTGAGAGAAGAAATTCACCCTCATCTCTGTTTTAAATGGGTGACCCCTTACTCTGAGATTATGCCCTCTGGTCCTAGACTCTCCCACAAGGAGAAACAGCCTCTCAGCATCTAACCTGTCAAGCCCCCTAAGAATCTTTTATGTTTCAATAAGATCGCCTCTCGTTCTTCTAAACTCGAATGAGTACAAGCCCAACCTACTCAGCCTCTCCTCATAAGAAAATCCCTCCATACCCGGGATCAACCAGGTGAACCTTCTCTGGATTGTCTCCAATGCCAGCATATCTTTCCTTAGATAAGGTGACCTAAACTGTTCACAGTATTCTAGGTGTGGTCTTACTAGTGCCTTGTATAGTTTTAGCAAGACTTCCCTATTTTTATACTCCATTCCCTTTGAAATAAAGGCCAACATTCCATTTGCCTTCCCTATTACCTGCTGAACTTGCATGCTAGCTTTTTGAGATTCATGCACGAGGACACCCAAATCCCTCTGTGCTGCAGCTTTCTGCAGTCTTTCTCCATTTAAATAATATTCAGATTCTCTATTCTTCCTGCCAAAGTGCATAACCTCACACTTTCGCACATTATATTCCATCTGCCAAGTTTTTGCCCACTCACTTAACCTGTCCATATCCCTCTGTAGACTCTTTGTGTCATCCTCACCACTTGTCTTCTAATCTATTTTTGTGTCATCCACAAACTTGGCAATAGAACATTCATTTCCCTCATCCAAGTCATTAATATATATTGTAAATAATTGTGGCCCGAACACTAATCCCTGTGGCTCTCCGCTAGTTACAGGTTGCCATCCTGAAAATGCCCCCTGTATTCCCAACCCTCCATCTTCTATTAGTTAGCCAGTCCTCTAATCATGCTAATATACTACCCCAATACCTTGGGCTTTTATCTTACTAATTAGCCTTATGAGTGGTACCTTATCCTTTTGGAAATCCAAATATATTACACCTACTGGTTCCCCTTTATCTATCCTGCTTGCTACCACCTCAAAGAATTCTAATAAATTTGTCAGGCATGATTTCCCTTTCATGAAGCCATGCTGATTCTGCTTGATTATATTATGTATTTCTAAATGCTCTGCTATTACATACTTTATAATAGACTCCAACATTTTCCCAATGACAGATGTTAAGCTAACTGGCCTATAGTTACCTGTTTTTTGTCTCCCTCCCTTTTTAAATAAGAGTGTTACATTGGCAGTTTTCCAATCCTCTGGGACTTTTCCAGAATCTAAGGATTCTTGGAAGATTACAACCAGTGCATCCATTATCTCTGTAGTTATTTCCTTTAATATGCTAGGATGCAACCCATCAGGTCCAGGTGACTTATCAGCCTTTAGCCCCATTAGTTTCCCTAATACTTTTTCTCTAGTGATAGTTATTGTATTTATTTCCTCCCCCCACTTTTGCCCCATGATTATTTAGTATTTTTGGAATGCTACTAGTGTCTTCTACTGTGAAGACTGATGCAAAGTATTTATTCAACTCCTCTGCCATTTCCTGGTTCCACATTATTATTTCCCCAGCCTCATTCTCTAAGAGGCCTATATTGACTTTAGCCTCTCTCTTCCTTTTTATATATTTAAAGAAGCTCTTACTGTCCGTTTTTGATGGAGACAGTGCAGAGGGAGCTTTACTCTGTATCTAACCCCGTGCTGTACCTGTCCTGGGAGTGTTTGATGGGGACAGCGTAGAGGGAGCTTTACTCTGTATCTAACCCCGTACTGTACCTGCCCTGGGAATGTTTGATGGGGACAGTGTAGAGGGGGCTTTACTCTGTATCTAACCCCGTGCTGTACCTGCCCTGGGAGTGTTTGATGGGGACAGTGTAGAAGGAGCTTTACTCTGTATCTAACCCCATGCTGTACCTGCCCTGAGGAAGGTTGGCCAGTCAGAGGACTCTGGGTTGGAGTCTATGAACTCTGCTCCCCGCAGATCTAACTCCCAACTTGGTGCAGGCAGTGCTGAGTGTTCCCAGAACAGTGAGAAGGTGCTGCACCTCGTAACAAGGAAAGAATTTGGTGATAATTTTTGGTGCAGAGATGCCCAAATACCTTAACATAAACAATGCCTCTTTGGTTATCAGTTCCCAGCATGTCTATAAACTCAAGAATAAAACGCTGATAACTTAACTGCTGTTAGATAACATTTCACCTTTTGAACCCACGGTAACTGTTTTGAGCAACAACTGAGCAGGATTTCCATCTGGAATCCACTCACTGACTGTGGGATTCACAATATTGGTTGATTGTGAATATGAAGTGCATTCACAGGTGTGCTACTCACTATTGGCAGCTTTTAGTTTGTTGGACTGTATTGGCTGCTTTGTTCTGGCATTACTGTGTTGTACTACACTGTGCTGGGCTGGGTTGTACCCGACCATAGTGTACTGTGCTGGGCTGTTCAGTCTGTGCTTATACAACACTTTGTCAAGGGCAGTTACTCTCACCTCACCTCTGGAGTTCAGCTCTTTTGTCCATATTTGGACCAAGGCTGTAATGAGTTCAGGAGCTGAGTGGCCCTGGCAAAACCCAAACTGAGCATCAGTGAGCAGGTTATTGCTGAGTAAGTGCTGCTTGATAGCACTGTCGACAACACCTTCCATTACTTTACCGATGATCGAGAGTAGGCTGATGGGGCAGTAATTGGCCGGGTTGATTTCTCCTGCTTTTTGTTTACAGGACATACCTGGGCAATTTCTCACACAGCTGGGTAGATGCCAGTGTTGTAGCTGTACTGGAACAGCTTGGCTAGGAGCACAGCAAGTTCTGGAGCACAAGATTTCAGTACTATTGCTGGAATATTGTCGGGGCCCATAGCATTTGCAGTATCCAGTGCCTTCAGCTGTTTCTTGATATCACCTGGAGTGAATCGAATTGGCTGAAGACTGGCATCTGTGATGCTGGGGACCTCCGGAGGAGGCAAATCCTGTTTAACTAATTTGACTGAATTTTTTAGATGAGGTAACACACAGAGTTGATGAGGGTAATGTAGTTGAGTGGATTTTATTAAATTCTTTCACGGGATGTGAGCTGGCAAGGCATTCAAGAGGGAATTGGATTATTATCTGAAAAGGATGATTTTCAAAAATGTAATCTTCCACAGGTTGCGGGCTTCGCTGGCCAGGCCAGCATTTATTGCCCATCCCTAATTTTCCCTTGAGAAGAATGTGCAGGGCTATGAGGAGAAGGTGGGGGAATGACACTAGGTGCATTGCTCCTTCAGAGAGCCAGCATGGGCTGAATGGCCTCCTTTTGTGCTGCAACCATTCTGTGATTCTGTGATTAGGAACACGATGACACACAGGCACAAACACATACACAAGCACCATCCCCTAAGCAATGAGTCCACAGATGTTGGAATCTGTTAAGTCTGCCCAGTTCAGAGATACTGCAATGGAGCCTCCAGCTTTCATTCAGTCACCCATGGAGAGGATTTTTCACAATTCAAGCAAACTAAAGCGATCCTGCGATCTGAAGCAAGTTGTTGGATTCACTTGTTACACAAAGTTAATGCAATGTTTAGAGCATTATACCTCTCTCACTGGTTAAAACCCTGATTCTACACAAAGGGATTCTGTTTCCTGCCAGCTCACTAGCAGACTAAAGGTCACACGTTTCTTTTCCATTTTCTCTGCGAACACACAGGGGTTTCTGGAGGAATCAGTGCTCGGCCCCTCCCAACCCAATCAAAAGCAATCTCAACATGGGGCCAGGGGAGGGCTGGAGAGGCGTCTGAAGGGGCTGACACACGTCAGACTGTGACGTCTAGCATTGTATAAGTGGGATTGAGTGGGAGAGCTGATAGAATCTCACCCACTGGGCAGACTGAAATAGAATGATTCCTAGGAAGGCACAAAGTCAGATTTGATATTTATCATTCAGCATGTTAGTTTAAACATTGAGTTACGGTGAAGGAGATACATGCAAATTGGTCTGAGTATCTCTATGAGTTATTGCACAATTCTGTATCTGTCCCTTATTCAGCACAGGCCTATATATAGTCAGCAAGGAATTCCACACCCTATATTTAGCTCACAGATTGTAAAAGGAGGCTCCATTTGTAAAAATTTTAAATGTCATTTGACATGAATAGAAAGAAAACAAAAAAATTATAATTAACTCTGTCAACATACAGTCCATTACAGGCCTCCCACTTACCCTGACACAGGCCCTCACACAGACCCTGACATTGATGCTCACACTGACCCTCACACAGACCCTCACTCTGACCTAGTGACCCTCACAATAACCCTCTCACTGAGCCTGACACTGACCCTCACACTGACCCTCACTCTGAGCCTCACTCTGACCTAGTGACCCTCACACTGACCCTCTCGCTGAGCCTGACACAGACCCTCACATTGACCCTCATACTGAACTAGTGACCCTCACACCGACACTCACTCTGTCCTAGTGACCCTCACACAGACCCTCACACTGACCCTCACATTGACCCTCACTCTGACCTAGTGACCCTCACACTGACTCTCTCACTGAACATAACATTGATGCTCACACTGACCCTCACACTGAGCCTTACTCTGACCTTGTGACCTTCACACTGACCCTCACACTGAGCCTGACACAGACCCTCACACTGACCCTCACACTGAACTAGTGACCCTCTCACTGACCCTCACACTAACCTCACACTGACTCTCTCACTGAACATGACACTGGTGCTCATACTGACCCTCACACTGACCCTCACACTGAGCCTTACTCTGACCCTCACACTGAAGTAGTGATCCTCACACTGACCCTCACTCTGACCCAGTGACCCTCACACTGACCCTCACATTGACCCTCACTCTGATCTAGTGACGCTCACACTGACCCTCCCACTGAACATGACATTGATGCTCACTCTGACCCTCACTCTGAGCCTCACACTGACCCTCACTGTGACACTCACATTGACCCCCACACTGACCCTCACACTGACCCTCACACTCACACTGACCCTGACATTGACCCAGTGACCCTCACGCTGACCCTCACACTGACCCCCACTCTGACTCTCACCACAGACACTGACACTGACCCTCGCACTAACCCTCACACTAACCTTCACACTGACTCAGTCACACTGACTGTCACACTAACGTCTCCCTTTCCAAAAGTCTCCCCCACTCTCTACCCCACACCCTGCACTGCCCCACACTGCACCCCCCTCATCCTGTACCCTCCACCCTGTACCCAACTCTGTAACTACACTTTGTACCACCTCCACACTGCACCCCCTCACTCTGCACTGTGACTCTGTAACCCGCACTTTGACACAAGCAGTATTAATTTCCTTCCGTTCAACCAGTTTTGTATTAATTCCTAGGGTTCGCTGTGAATCCCTACACCGTTCAATTTAATTACCAGCCTTTCATGTGGAACTTTATCAAAAGCTTTCTGGATATTGAGGTTCACCAGATCAGATGTTGTCCCATAGAGGCTGGTGATCAGGAGCAGGAAATCTGCCTCTAACTGGGGGAAACAAAAAGCTAAGTTAGAAAAGAACTGAGTCTGAGTGAAACAGATGAAAAGGAAGGACTAGTGTGGTTTGTATTTTTTATAGAATGCCTGACACTGTCTCTAAACCACTCTGGCCCTGCCGGCCAGTTATTGCCTGTGCAGGAATGTGAGCTGATCCCTGAAGGTGCTGCAACCTCCAGTGTTTCTGGATTTATTCAGTGACCGTCTGTTTCACCAATTAGTGTCCTGTAAGTTCTGAATTCCTCAATGTGTTGTTTCACTTGGGCCTGTGATTGTGTTGATCAAACCCCAAGCTGGTGGCAATGCCGCTGTCCATTGCAGCTCTCAGTCCTGTCCCTGTATCTCAGCGAGAGTTTAATCTCCTTCTCAATGCCATGTTTGAGGTTGGATTCAACATCAGCAACTTGCATTTGTATAGCACCTTTAAAGTAGTAAAATATCTCAAGCTGTTTCATGGGAATGATTATCAAACAAAACTTGACTCCAAGTCACACAGGGAGAAAATAGGACAGGTGACCAGAATGGTCAAAGAGGTCAGTTTTAAGAAGTTTCTTAAAGGAGGAGAGAGAGAGGTGGAGGCGTTTAGGGAGGGAATTCCAGAATTTAGTATCCAGGTAGTTGAAGGCACAGCCACCAATGGAAGATTGAAAGAAATTGGGGATGAGCTAGAGGCCAGAACTTGAGGAGTGCAGAGGTTTTGGTGGGTTGTAGGGTTACAGGAGATTGACACAGTCATTCACACAAATGGATTCCATATTCTAATTGACCTCTGCACCATCCCTAACTGTCCCCTCCCCCCCTTTTATAACTGATATCTGAACCTGGTTACTGTCCCCTGGTTACTGATTCACTGATTGGTCAATATAATTTTCACTATCGATTCCTTTTCGCTTCTTGCCTGAACATGTTCTAGTTTTTCCATTTCAAACTCCAGTCATTTACTCTGGTTACTGGATGATGATTGAGGGGCCATGAGGAGGGTGCAACACCCTGAACTCAGAGGGGCTGGGGGGGTGGGGTGGAGGTGGGCGGTAGGGGACTCCATAAGTTGTGTCATTGTCAATGCTCCTCCCCTTTCAATTGCATAGCTTTATTGTTCCATATTCTGTAAATCTCTACTGCACCTCTCCTCCCATCCCCACATCATCAGTGACTCAACTGTGTGGGATCCCCAACAGCTCTTACACCTCTGGAAACATGGCTGTCACACAAATACACAGAGGCGTGGTAACAGAACCTGAATTAGTCACTTAAGTACTTGTTCAATATCCCATATGAGATCAACCAGGCACTGCATGGAGAACAGGATAGGAGAGTACTAGCCCAGAGTAACAGTGTACTAGCCCAGAGTAACAGTATACTAGCTCAGAATATCAGGTCACTAGATCAGAGTAAAAGTGTACTAGTCCAGAGGAACAATGTACTAATCCAGAGTAACAGTGTACCAACCCAGTGTAACCACATACTAACGCTGAGTAACAGTGTATCAGCTCAGAGCAACAGTGTACTAGCCCAGAGTAACAGTGTATTAGCTATGGGTAATAGTGTACTAGCCCAGAGTAACAGTATACAAGCTCAGAGTAACATTGTACTAGCCCAGAGTAACAGTGTACCAGCCCATAAACAGTGTACTGGCTCAGAGTAAAATTGTACCAACCCAGAGTAACAGTGTACTTAATCAGAGTAACATTGTACTAGCTCAGAGTAGCAGTGCGCTGGCCCAGAGTAGCAGTGCGCTGGCCCAGAGTAACAGTGTACTGGCCCAGAATAACAGTGCAATAGCTCAGAGCAACAGTGTATTAGCCCAGAGTAACAGTGTACTAGCTCAGAGTAAAAGTATACTAGCCCAAAGTAACAGTGTACTAGCCCAGAGTAACAGTGTACCGGCTCAGAGTAATACTGTATCAGCTCAGAATAACAATGTACTAACTCAGATTGACAGTGCACTGGCCCAGAGTAATAGTGTACCAGCCAGAGTAACAGAATACTAGCCCACAATAACAGTGAACTAGCTCAGAGTAATGGTGCACTAGTATAGAGTAACAGTGCACTAACACAGAGTAACAATGTACCAGCCCAGAGTAACAGAGTACTAGACCATAGTAACAGTGTACTAGCCCAGAGTAACATTGTACTAGCTCAGAGTAACAGTGTACTACCCCAGAGTAACAGCATACTACCCCAGAGTAACAGTGTACTAACCCAGAGTGACAGTGTACTAGCCCAGAGTAACAGCGTACTAGCTCAAAGAAACAGTCTAGTGGCCCAGAGTAACAGTGTACTAGACCATAGTAACAGTGTACTAGCCCAGAGCAACAGTGTACTGGCTCAGAGTAAGAGCATACTAGCCCAGAGTGACAGTGAACTAGTCTAGAGTAACAGTGTACCAGCTCAGAGTAACAGTGTACTAGCTCAGAGTAACAGCATACTAACCCAGAGTGACAGTGTACTTTTTAAATATATTTGTTTATGGGATGTGGGCTTCGCTGGCTAGGCCAGCATTTATTGCCTATCCCTAATTGCCCTTGAGAGCGTAGTGGTGAGATGCCTTCTTGAACTGCTGCAGTCCATGTGGTGTAGGTAAACCCATGGTACTGTTAGGGAGGGAGTTTCAGGATTTTGACCCAGCAACAGTGAAGGAACAGTGATATATTTCCAAGTCACAATGGTGAGTGGCTTGGAGGGGAACTTCCAAGTGGTGGTGTTCCCATCTATCTGCTGCCCTTGTCCTTCTAGATGGTAGTGGTCGTGGGTTTGGAAGGTGCTGTCTAAGGAGATTTGGTGAATTCCTGTGGTGCCTCTTGTAGATGGTACACACTGCTGCTACTGTGCATTGGCAGTGGGGGGAGTGAATGTTTGTGGATGGGGTGCCAATCAAGCGGGCTGCTTTGTCTTGGACGGTGTCGAACTTCTTCAGTGTAATTGGAGCTGCACTCATCCAGGCAAGTGGAGGGTATTCCATCACACTCCTGACTTGTGCCTTGTAGATGGTGGACAGGCTTTGGGGAGTCAGGAGCTGAGTTACTTGTTGCGGGATTCCTAGCATCTGACCTGCTCTTGTAGCCACAGTATTTATATAGCTAGTCCAGTTCAGTTTCTGGTCAATGTTAATCCCCAGGATGTTGATAGTGGGGGGTAGTGGGGCAATGGTAATGCCATTGAATGTCAAGAGGCGATGGTTAGATTCTCTCTTGTTGGAGCTGGTCATTGTGGCAGTTATTGTGAATGTTATTGTGAATGTTATTCGCCACTTGTCAGCCCACGCCTGGATATAGTCCAGGTCTTGCTGCATTTGGGCATGGACTGCTTCTGGACTAGCCCAGAGTAACAGTGTACTGGCCCAGAGTAACAGTGTACTAGCTCAGAGTAAGCGTACTAGCTCAGAGTAACAGTGTACTAGCCCAGACTACCAGTGTACTAGCCCAGACTACCAGTGTACTAGCCCAGACTACCAGTGTACTAGCCCAGAGTAACAGTGTACTAGCCCAGAGTAACAGTGTACTGGCCCAGAGTAACAGTGTACTAGCTCAGAGTAAGCGTACTAGCTCAGAGTAACAGTGTACTAGCCCAGACTACCAGTGTACTAGCCCAGACTACCAGTGTACTAGCCCAGACTACCAGTGTACTAGCCCAGAGTAACAGTGTACTAGCCCAGAGTAACAGTGTACTAGCCCAGAGTAACAGAGTACTAGCCCAGAGTAACAGTGTACTAGCTCAGAGTAACCGTGTATTAGCTCAGAGTTACAGTGTATTAGCTCAGAGTTACAGTGTATTAGCTCAGAGTTACAGTGTATTAGCTCAGAGTAACAGTGTATTAGCTCAGAGTAATAGTGTATTAGCTCAGAGTAACAGTGTATTAGCTCAGAGTTACAGTGTATTAGCTCAGAGTAACAGTGTATTAGCTCAGAGTAACAGTGTATTAGCTCAGAGTAACAGTGTATTAGCTCAGAGTTACAGTGTATTAGCTCAGAGTAACAGTGTATTAGCTCAGAGTAACAGTGTATTAGCTCAGAGTTACAGTGTATTAGCTCAGAGTAACAGTGTATTAGCTCAGAGTAACTGTGTATTAGCTCAGAGTAACAGTGTATTAGCTCAGAGTAACAGTGTATTAGCTCAGAGTAACAGTGTATTAGCTCAGAGTTACAGTGTATTAGCTCAGAGTAACAGTGTATTAGCTCAGAGTAACAGTGTATTAGCTCAGAGTAACAGTATACTAACACCAAAGTAAAATACTGCAGATGTTGGAAACCTGAAATAAAAACAGGAAATGCTGGAAACACTCAGCAGGTTAGGCAGCATCTGTGGAGAGAGAAACAGAGTTAACGTTTCAGGTCACTGACCTTACATCTGAACAGTGTCTACTTCATGATAAATACTTATCCAGGGCATGCTGTCCTGGGCCAGATGCACTGTGTAAGGACTGTACAGTAGTACTCTGTTGCTATAATCTAGCTCTCTAATGCACTGGAAAGTCTGATTGTAGGGACATCGCTTCATTCGCGTTTCACTGGATTGGGACTTTCCTGCCCTTGATTAACACTTTTATATAACATCACTTGTCTGTTCCTGCTTCACCAATCTGCTGCTGAAATATCCATTAGTGCCTTTATCACTTCCTGAACCCTGTTATTCCGAGAAAATCCCGATCAATTCTAATTTTCCACTCTCAATAAATTTCATCTTATCCAATACTCTGTTGCCCCTCTCCTAACTTGCATCACTCTCTGTTCACCCATCAGTCCTGTGCTCTCTGACCTACCTTGGCTCCTGAATCCCCAGTGGATCCAATTTTAGATTCTTTTTTCATTCAAATTGCTCCATGTCCTCACCCCTCCATATCTCTGTAATCATCTCCAGTTCCACAACCCTCTGAGATCTCTGAATTCCTCTAATTCTGGACTTTTAAGCATTCCCTAATGCTCCGCCATTGGCGGCCAGGCTTTTCACTTGTCTGGGTCCTCAACTCTGGAATACTCTCCCTAAATCTCTCTGCCTCTCTCTCTCTCTCTCCTTCTTTAAGATGTTGCTTAAAACCTGCCTCTGACCAACTTACTGGTCATCTGGTCCTAACATCTTTTTTGCTCGGTGTTAATCATTGTCACATTAAATTCCAGTGAAGTGCCTGGGGAGGTTTTCCACATAAAGATTCTGTGTAAATAGCAGCAGGGTGTGTCTGTTGATAGAATCTTGGATGCACAGGACAGACATCAATTCTCAGCTGAGTTATGGTCCCCAGAGAGAGAGAGAGAGACCCACTCTCACCAAGGGGTAACCTGCGCCTTGAAAGCACAGACTCTAATTTTCATATTTCCCTGTTGTGTAATAATCACATCTTCACATTGTGTTGCGACCTTCATTAGTAACCGAGGTGGAAGGTTTCACAACTGCGCACTTAAGAAAGCTGATTCGATTATGGGAAGGACAATGTTGTTTGTCACACAGTCCGAGTCGGGGCCCGATTGCATAGTTTCAATAAGAACCAACAAAATGTTTGTTTCCGCACTTGGGGATCCCCAATCGAGTGTTTAACATTCAGATACATTTCCATCATCAAGCGGGAGATGGAAAGATATTTATTCACACCCAGGGTGATGGGAACACACTTTTATTTCATTTAACCCCTTCATTACTGAACTTGCTTTGAAACCAAAACTCTCACTTGGGTAACGGGTTCCACACACATTGACTCTCACTGGGGTACGGGTTCCACACACACTGACTCTCACTGGGGTACGGGTTCCACACACACTGACTCTCACTGGGTTACGGGTTCCACACACACTGACTCTCACTGGGGTACGGGTCCCACACACACTGACTCTCACTGGGGTACGGGTTCCACACACACTGACTCTCACTGGGGTACGGGTCCCACACATACTGACTCTCACTGGGGTACAGGTCCCACACACACTGACTCTCGCTGGGGTACGGGTCCCACACACACTGACTCTCACTGGGGTACGGGTCCCACACACACTGACTCTCACTGGGGTATGGGTTCCACACACACTGACTCTCACTGGGGTATGGGTTCCACACACACTGACTCTCACTGGGGTACGGGTCCCACACACACTGACTCTCACTGGGGTACGGGTTCCACACACACTGACCCTCACTGGGGTACGGGTTCCACACACACTGACTCTCACTGGGGTATGGGTTCCACACACACTGACTCTCACTGGGGTACGGGTCCCACACACACTGACTCTCACTGGGGATACGGGTTCCACACACACTGACGCTCACTGGGGTACAGGATCTAGGCTTGTAACCGCTATGCTACAGTAACTGCTTGATCCATGGGTCAGACTGATTTAATTTCATCATTTAACCTTGCTGTGGTCATGAAAAGGTTAATACGGAAACTAGTTTCACACTCTGGTTATCTGTGTGGTTACCCTGAGGAAATCAGTCATTTCTGCATTGGGAGTGCACAATTACATACCTCCTACTCTTAGAAACACGTGCAGTTTGCATAAAGTAACTCACAATCTAAGTTATTTATCACAAAACTGTTTAATCAGTAACTGATTATCATCAATAATCATATAAGCAATGAGTGGGTCTGAACAGGAGAAAATAGTTCTGGTTCTCACCAGAATGAGTCAGTTCTCACTGGGGTATGGGGTCCACACACACTGACTCTCACTGGGGTACGGGTCCCACACACACTGACTCTCACTGGGGTACGGGTCCCACACACACTGACTCTCACTGGGGTACAAGTTCCACACACACTGACTCTCACTGGGGTACGGGTTCCACACACACTGACTCTCACTGGGGTACGGGTCCCACACACACTGACTCTCACTGGCGTACGGGTCCCACACACACTGACTCTCACTGGGGTACGGGTCCCACACACACTGACTCTCCCTGGGGTACGGGTTCCACACACACTGACTCTCACTGGGGTACGGGTTCCACACACACTGACTCTCACTGGGGTACGGGTCCCACACACACTGACTCTCACTGGGGTACGGGTCCCACACACACTGACTCTCACTGGGGTACGGGTCCCACACACACTGACTCTCACTGGGGTACGGGTTCCATGCACACTGACTCTCACTGGGGTACGGGTTCCACGCACACCGACTCTCACTGGGGTACGGGTCCCACACACACTGACTCTCACTGGGGTGTGGATTCCACACACACTGACTCTCACTGGGGTACGGGTTCCACACACACTGACTCTCACTGGGGTACGGGTTCCACACACACTGACTCTCACTGGGGTACGGATTCCACACACACTGACTCTCACTGGGGTACGGATTCCACACACACTGACTCTCACTGGGGTACGGGTTCCACAAACACTGACTCTCACTGGGGTACGGATTCCACACACACTGACTCTCACTGGGGCACGGGTTCCACACACACTGACTCTCACTGGGGCACGGGTTCCACACACACTGACTCTCACTGGGGTACGGGTTCCACACACACACCAACTCTCACTGAGGGTATGGGTTCCACACACACCGACTCTCACTGGGGTGTGGATTCCACACACACTTGATTCTCACTGGGGTGTGGATTCCACACACACTTGACTCTCACTGGGGTGTGGGTTCCACACACACTGACTCTCACTGGGGCACGGGTTCCACACACACTGACTCTCACTGGGGTACGGGTTCCACACACACACCAACTCTCACTGAGGGTATGGGTTCCACACACACCGACTCTCACTGGGGTGTGGATTCCACACACACTTGATTCTCACTGGGGTGTGGATTCCACACACACTTGACTCTCACTGGGGTGTGGGTTCCACACACACTGACTCTCATTGGGGTACGGGTTCCACACACACTGACTCTCATTGGGGTACGGGTTCCACACACACTGACTCTCATTGGGGTACGGGTTCCACACACACCGACTCTCACTGGGGTGTGGGTTCCATACACACTGACTCTCATTGGGCTACCACCACAATCTTTGTGCTTGGGTATGATTCTAAACAGTGGAGGGTTTCCCGCTGACACCCACTCACTCCAGTCTTGCTAGAGCTCCCTGTTGCAACACTCAGTCAAATGCGGCCTTGACGCCTCAGGCATTCACTCTCACCTCACCCCTGGGGTTCAGCTCATTTTGTCCATGTTTGAACAAAGGTTGTAATGAGATGAGGGGCTGAGTGCCCCTGGCAGAACCCAAACTGAGCGTCAGTGGGCAGGTCATTGCTGAGTAAGTGCCACGTGACAAAACTGTCGCTCACCCCTTCCATCACTTTACTGATGATGGAGAGTAGGCTGATGGGGCGGTAATCGGCCAGGTTGGATTTCTCCCGCTCTTTGTGTACAGGACATACCTGGACAATTTTCCACATTGTTGGATAGATGCCAGTGTTGTAGCTATACTGGAACAGCCTGACTAGGGGCGTGGCTAGTTCTGGAGCACAAGTTTTCAGTACTATTGCCGGAATATTGTCAGGGCCCATAGCATTTGCAGTATCCAGTGCCTTCAGCTGTTCTTGATATCACGTGGAGTGAATCGAATTGGTTGAAGACTGGCATCTGTGATGCTGGAGACCTCTGGAGGAGGCTGAGATGGATCATCCACTCGGCCCTTCTGGCTGAAGATTGTAGCAAATGCTTCAGCCTTATCTTTTGCACTGATGTGCTGGGCTCCTCCATCATTGAGGATGGGGATATTTGTGGAGCCTCCTCCTCCTCGTTAGTTGCTTAATTGGCCACCACCACTTATGACTGGATGTGGCAGGACTGCAGAACTTACATCTTACCCATTGCTTGTGATATCATTTAAATTCCATCGCATGCTGCGCCCATTCTTTAGCATGCGCATAGTCCTGTGTTATATCCTCATCCCGGCCTCACACCATGACCCCAACCTTTCCACCTGGCCCCTATCTGCCCTCCGACCCGCCCTACAATCTCTGAGAAGAGGCGAAAAAACAGACATAGAACGCAGGGTTTCAATTCAATTTACAGGACTAAAATTTGATAGGAACAGGGCAGAAATCTGGTGAATTCAGGTGAGCAGAGCGTGTGATCGGATCTCGGCATTATTCTCCACAAAAATCCTAGGAACGGATACGTCTTGGACGTCACAAATTCATCAGTCCCAGGTTTCACGTAATATCTCTGATGTATGATTAAAAATCTCCAGGGCCTGGGGAATGTTACCTTGGAGCTTCTGTTTACATCAGCACCAGTTTAAGACAGAAAGCCCACAATCTGTCACTATGGCAACAGTGACATCATCTGACGACAACATCCTACATCGTGGGGGCGGGGGTTGGGGGAGGGCTGGAAATCCCGCTCACAGGAAGTGAAGTAAATTCAGCAGATCTCCAGCACGCTACAGCAGTGATTTAAAGCCCAGAAGCTCCCAATACCCCAGCTCTCTGCCTTCCCCACAATATTTATCAAATTGTCATCACAGAAGCCAGTGTCGCAGTATCTTTAACTTCCAATTTACAAAGGTGACGCTTTTCATGTCTATGTCTCCTCTATACGGTGATATCCCCACCCAGCCCATATTGCTGTGATAATCAGTAGGTCATGGGCTATATTGTTTTGCTTTGTGCCCGTTTTATACCCAAGGTGCAACACATAACAATGGTTATGCATTTCTCCCCATTTATCTCATTACAGTCTGCAAGATCGTGCTGTGCACAGATTGGCTGCCATACTTCCTAAAATACAACAGTGATCATGCTTCAAAATGACATCATTGGCTGTGAAGTTCTTTGGGTGGTGACAGACGCTATAGAAATACACATTTGTTGTCTAACAATCTCAACAGACCAGATCCGAATGGAGCCAGTAATGGATAGGGACCAGAAACAGGGGCATGGCACAGAGAAATCGTTCATGACTGACATTAGTATCTCACAGCTGCTGCAAAGCAAGCTATAATGTTTGCAGCTGACCATTTTTCACCTGTCAGCCTAGACAGGCTAGTGTTGGGATATTTAACTTAGGCAGGCATCACAGATGAGGCTAATCCTGCCCTAAGCTTGAGTCTGCACATTGCAGCAGGAGTTAATGGGCATTGTGATCAAGGAGCAGGAATCCTGGCCAACACCCTCCTTCACTATAGGGCTGAGGCAACTGTAACAGCACAGGTTGAGGGTTGAACTTGGAGCAGAGTGTGTGTGGTTTAGCTGAGGATTGTAATATGCAGGAGGCAAATGAATATGAGTGATAAGGATTTTTGGAAATTAACAGCTGCTGGAGACACACTTCAAGTTTTAGGAGGTGACTAAGATCTTATTGCTAAATGAACATTTAAACTCACTTCCTTTTCTGAAAAATAACTGGAACACACAGATGTAAAAAATGGGAACTTGACTCAGTTCAGTCAGAACCAAGTAACATCAGAGTAATATCAGACCCTAATATTTGAGACGTCCTGATTCAGGCAGTTGGTCCTTTCCTGCACACATCTTCACAAGCACACACAAACCAACACACTCCCTCATTCAAAGATGCACATTTTTGTATTCAAACAAATAAATACAAAAGTTTCTGCTACACGTAAAGACATTCGCTCACCCACATTTCCATGGATACACATGCTCAGATAAACTGGACACAGATAGGAAGTAGGTTCACCAGCCTCTGAAAAGACATTGAAAGCTCAGGGGCAGTCTGGGTACAGTACTGAAATGTTAACCTGTACTTTCACTCAGCCACAGAGAGCAGCACCCATCCCAATTTGGGATGAGAGAGCTGTTTCACCTCTGAGGCATTAATAGCTTTTATTCCGAAGCTTTCAGCTGTCACGTGTGTGTTCAGGCATGTGACAGTGCACTAAGTGCAAAGATGCCTTTTAATTTCTGACCACATGCTAACAGAATCTCTGTCAAAGGACAGCCCTCCCCAAACCGGTTTATCCTGTGCAGATGAAGTGAGATAAAGTGTCTGGGAGATGAAGACTGAGGTGTGGCTTTCCATTAACCACAGGCTGTTTGCAATCTTTTAGTTTCACTGAAATACATTGCAGGAATTCTAATTGTGGGAACTGTTGTCATGCTTGAAAAGAGACTATTTTTACAATGCTATGGGAAAGAGCAGCAGTGAGGCTATTTGGATAGCTCAAAGAGCCAGCACAGACACAATAGGCTCCTTCTGGGCTGTACCATTCTACACTCATTGCTCATTGTTTGCACTCTCATCTTACTGTATAACATTGGGGTACAGTACTGGTAGGGACAGGCCTGTCACTGTATAACACTAGGGTACAGTGCTGGTGGGGACAGGTCTGTCACTGTATAACACTGGGGTACAGTACTGGTGGGGACAGGTCTGTCACTGTATAACACGGACAAAAGTACTGGTGGGGACAGGTCTGTCACTGTATAACACTGGGGTACAGTGCTGGTGGGGACAGGTCTGTCACTGTATAACACTTGGGTACAGTGCTGGTGGGGACAGGTCTGTCACTGTATAACACTGGGGTACAGTGCTGGTGGGGACAGGTCTGTCACTGTATAACACTGGGGTACTGTACTGGTAGGGACAGATCTGTCACTGTATAACACTGGAGTACAGTACTGGTGGGGACAGGTCTGTCACTGTATAACACTGGGGTACTGTACTGGTAGGGACAGATCTATCACTGTATAACACTGGGGTACAGTACTGGTGGGGACAGATCTGTCACTGTATAACACTGGGGTACTATTCTGGTAGGGACAGATCTGTCACTGTATAACACTGGGGTACAGTACTGGTGGGGACAGGTCTGTCACTGTGTAACACTGGGGTACAGTACTGGTGGGGACAGGTCTGTCACTGTGTAACACTGGGGTACAGTACTGGTAGGGACAGATCTGTCACTGTATAACACTGGGGTACAGTACTGGTGGGGACAGATCTGTCACTGTATAACACTGGGGTACAGTACTGGTGGGGACAGGTCTGTCACTGTATAACACTGGGGTACTATACTGGTAGGGACAGATCTGTCACTGTATAACACTGGGGTACAGTACTGGTGGGGACAGGTCTGTCACTGTTTCACACTGGGGTACTGTACTGGTAGGGACAGGTCTGTCACTGTATAACACTGGGGTACAGTACTGGTGGGGACAGATCTGTCACTGTGTAACACTGGGGTACAGTACTGGTGGGGACAGGTCTGTCACTGTGTAACACTGGGGTACAGTACTGGTGGCGACAGGTCTCACTGTATAACACTGGGGTACGATACTGGTGGGGACAGGTCTGTCACTGTATAACACTGGGGTACAGTACTGGTGGGGACAGGTCTGTCACTGTATAACACTGGGGTACAGTACTGGTGGGGACAGGTCTGTTACTGTATAACACTGGGGTACAGTACTGGTGGGGACAGGTCTCACTGTATAACACTGGGGTACAGTACTGGTGGGGACAGGTCTCACTGTATAACACTGGGGTACAGTACTAGTGGGGACAGGTCTGTCACTGTATAACACTGGGGTACAGTACTGGTGGGGACAGGTCTGTCACTGTATAACACTGGGGTACGGTACTGGTGGGGACAGGTCTCACTGTATAACACTGGGGTACAGTACTGGTGGGAACCGATCTGTTTCAGGCATTCCCTGGGCTTTTGGCCCTAACGAGAGCCACCACACTGTTCCAAATTGGGATGGGTGCTGCACCGCAGGTTCCAGGATCAAGGAATCTTGCCACTGTTGTTAGGGTCTAATGTGCAGGAGCTATCCACCCCACCAGTGCAGAATATGTACACTTCCTACTGTGGATCCAGTGGGGTCCATGCCCCTTAGTAGGGGCATTGCCCTGCGTGGTATCCAGTATGGGACAGAGTCCAGGACTGAACAAGCTGTTCACTAGGCAGCTCAGGCCATCCTGGGGTGAGAGAGAGCTGGCTGCCTGAGAACTGGAGTCTGTCACAGAGGCTACAATAAGGTCCAATCTGGCTCAGAAAGTTCTCCCACACACCCCCCACCCCTCTCTACACAGTCACACAATGGAACACACTCAGATCCTCATTAATGGGACACACCCTACGCTGTTGGTTTGTTGATGCTGTGTTGTGTGGCAGTGCCGAGTGAGTCTGTTCCAAGAACCCCACCCTGTGGCAGTTTCTCCTTTATTGGGTGGAGCTGATAGGACAAAACTCAAAACAGGATCTGGTGAAACCTTGTACAACACAGACGCACGTGCACACAGATGTGCCCGTTTATAGATTTTGGTATGAAGTAGCATGACAAAAGCAAGTTAAAAAATAATCCACTGAACCGAGGGTGATCCAGGAATACTGTTTACAAACAGAAGCTGAAATCACTAATGTGAAACATAGGGAACAGTTGATCACAGTGACAGAGCTCTGCAGCAGTTTTCATATTGCAGCCACTCCGCTCTCTACCCAATACAGTACCTGCTCAGGCTAATCTGCAGGATCCCAAGCATTCTTAGGCTTGATTACAAGATTCCAGCGTTTGCCGTCGCTCTTTGAAATTACTTAAATTACTGAATTTTGACAACCAGTACAAGTCAGTAAACTGCAAAACTCTCAGCTACAAACAGCTCCGTGTGTGTATACCTCTCTGAAATGATCACAAAACAATATTTAAACAGTAATAGGGAGCTGCAGTCAGTCGGTAGCTCTCCTGGCTCTGAGCCATGTACAAAGGCCCGGGTTTGAGTCCCACTCCGGGACTTGTTGGCCATGAAAAGACCCAGCTAGTCCCGAGCACAGATAAACGGGGAGGGTATCCACCTGTAAAACCACTTGCAAAATCCAAAGAAAACTGATGCTTGATATGAAGGTGACCAGCCAGCATTGTGGTTTACCCCATGTAAATGGGAAAAGCGCAAAAAGGAAGTGAAAACAATTTTTAAAACAGCAACACAGAGAGTTTCCCTCTGCTCAACTCTGTGTTTTGTGTAGAATGTGGAATCATAAAAAGGCAGCTATTGCAGAGCCTGTGTTGGTTGTGATGACTTTGCGATATAATCTCGCGAGACAGAACTTTTATAGTGTGGTTGACAGGTGGGAGAGACAGTGGGGGTGACCACAGAGAATTTACGGTGGGAGTTGGGCAGCTGGGATTGTGACAATCGCTGACATGCACAGAACCCACAGGAGACAGAGAGACAGGAGATGAAAGAGAAAAAACAATAATCAATCGAGCAACATCTGAATCCAGCGCCTGAGATACAGGCTGCAGGTGAACTGTCAGCATCAGTGATCCACGCGTCATCAGGCCCTGAAACACCAACACCTCCCTCCTCGCTCTCCCTTACCAGATTCCCCTCCCAAGCTGCTAACACTGGGTCAGGAAAACTTCCCCCCCCAACCCTCCACCATCTACAGATCCTCTTTCATACCCCACAACCCCTGCAATCATTGTACTCCAAACTGTCTCACCACCTCCACACCCATCAAACAGCTATTTTGGGGAATGTGTGTGGTGTGGGGTGGGGGGGGGCAGAGGGGAGATGAAGACATAATTGAACATCCAGAATGTGGCAGCTCAACCCATGATGGAGCACTGACCAAACAGGGCTTTAATTTTTACAAAGAAAACAATTCTCACTGAACCGAGTGTAACAGCTGGTGTCTGTGCACGGGGACCTCTGCCCACGCCCCCACCCCCGGGTGAGGCAGGCACCTCGCTGCCCACGCCCCCACCCCCGGGTGAGGCAGGCACCTCACTGCCCACGCCCCCACCCCCGGGTGAGGCAGGCACCTCGCTGCCCACGCCCCCACCCCCGGGTGAGGCAGGCACCTCACTGCCCACGCCCCCACCCCCGGGTGAGGTAGGCACCTCACTGCCCACGCCCCCACCCCTGGGTGAGGCAGGCACCTCACTGCCCACGAGGAGGGGGTTGCCTCGGGTTCGCAGACCTGCGCACAAAGCTCAGAAATGCAGACTTCTGCCTTCAGACTGAAGCAGTGTATGAACTCAGTGCTGACATATTCCAGGGCACTGGAGGATGAACACAACACACCCTGATGAATCACGGTCTGGCAGCTGCACCCGTCTAAATTCTCTTGAATAAACAGAACGTAGATGCTGACAGTGAAGCTGAGGTGCAGCCTGATCCATGGGAGAGGCTGTAATAACAAAGCAGAGATTGATTTACTGCACGACTAACACTTCAGAAGGGCCACCAAAGCACTGAAACAGAATATGGCCTCACCCACTGCAGTCAGCCACACGGACACCGTCCCACCTTCTGTCACTGACCAGGGAACAAAGGAGAGGAGTACCCTCATCGCAAAACCAACCTTCCAAACTGTGGGCACAGTGACTAAACTCCATCCTCCCGTCTCACACCTGGAGCTGCTCAACATTACTATCCCCAGACACTCAGCTTGGAACAAAAATCATTGATTCACCAGCAACTACTGAATGATTTTTTTCAAGTTCCCTCCGACAATATTTATTTATAATTTACAAAACTTCTGTAACTAAATCCAATGTGAATGTGACTCATTTACACAAAAGAAAGACTGTCGGAATCTGACACAAACACACACTCGCACGCACACACACTATTCCTTTCATGGTTTCTTCACTCCTGATAACTTTCCCGGCTTCTTCTCTTGTCCTCTGTTGGCTCCGGTCACTCCACGGCCACGCCCACCAAACACACCTGCCAACAGGAAACAGCACCGGGTTACACTGGCCATTCACACTACGGTAACTTCAAAACATTGTGTTGTCCTGGGTGCCGACTCTCCCTAGGGTACGGATTCCCCGGGTGCCCATTGCTCCCCGAACCTTGCATTTGAGGTTGAAAAGTCAATCCCATTCAATAATCACATAGGCTGCCAAGAGGAGCAGGTGCTCACCAGTCAGTGTCCTCCCAGTCAGAAGATTGTGGATTCAGCAGCCTCTCTAGAGATGTGAGGCCATTATTGAAGCTGACACACCCAGTGCAGTATTGAGCAAGTGCTGCACTGTTGGAAGTTCTGACTTTCAGACGGTACGATAATCAAACTGTCAGTTCTCAGTTCACCCAAGTAAATGTGAAAGGTCCCACGGGCGCTATATCAATGAAGAGCAAATGCGCTCTCTCTGGTGTCCTGGCCATATCTGGGACTCAGGAGTATGGACCCCCTTCCCCAGGCCAAGCCTAGGGCTCAGGGGCAGTGACCCTCCCCTCCACTCTGGGGCAGGGGGCAGTGAGCCGCCCCTCCCCTGGGACTGAGGGGGGGGGGGGGGGGGCTGTGACCCGCCCCTCCCCCGGGATTCGGGGGGGGCTGTGACCCGCCCCTCCCCCTCCCCCGGGACTCGGGGGGGGCTGTGACCCGCCCCTCCCCCGACCCCGGGACTCGGGGGGCTGTGACCCGCCCCTCCCCCGGGATTCGGGGGGGGCTGTGACCCGCCCCTCCCCCTCCCCTGGGACTCGGGGGGCTGTGACCCGCCCCACCCCCTCCCACTCCCCCTCGACTCGGGGGGCTGTGACCCGCCCCTCCCCCGGTACTCGGGGGGCTGTGACCCACCCCTCCCACTCCCCCGGTACTCGGGGGGCTGTTACCCGCCCCTCCCCCTCCCCTGGGACTCGGGGGGCTGTGACCCACCCCTCCCCCTCCCCCTCCCCCGGTACTCGGGGGGCTGTGACCCGCCCCTCCCACTCCCACTCCACCTCGACTCGGCGGGCTGTTACCCGCCCCTCCCCCGACCCCAGGACTCGGGGGGCTGTGACCAGCCCCTCCCCCGACCCTGGGACTCGGGGGGCTGTGACCCGCCCCTCCCCCGACCCCGGGACTCGGGGGGCTGTGACCAGCCCCTCCCCCGACCCTGGGACTCGGGGGGCTGTGACCCGCCCCTCCCCCGACCCCGGGACTCGGGGGGGCTGTGACCCGCCCCTCCCCCGACCCCGGGACTCGGGGGGGCTGTGACCCGCCCCTCCCCCGACCCCGGGACTCGGGGGGCTGTGACCCGCCCCTCCCCCGACCCCGGGGGGCTGTGACCCGCCCCTCCCCCGACCCCAGGACTCGGGGGGCTGTGACCCGCCCCTCCCCCGACCCCGGGACTCGGGGGGGCTGTGACCCGCCCCTCCCCCGACCCCGGGACTCGGGGGGGGGCTGTGACCCGCCCCTCCCCCGACCCCGGGACTCGGGGGGGGCTGTGACCCGCCCCTCCCCCGACCCCGGGACTCGGGGGGCTGTGACCCGCCCCTCCCCCGGGATTCGGGGGGGGCTGTGACCCACCCCTCCCACTCCCCCGGTACTCGGGGGGCTGTTACCCGCCCCTCCCCCTCCCCTGGGACTCGGGGGGCTGTGACCCGCCCCTCCCCCTCCCACTCCCCCTCGACTCGGGGGGCTGTGACCCGCCCCACCCCCTCCCACTCCCCCTCGACTCGGGGGGCTGTGACCCGCCCCACCCCCTCCCACTCCCCCTCGACTCGGGGGGCTGTGACCCACCCCTCCCCCTCCCCCGGTACTCGGGGGGCTGTGACCCGCCCCTCCCTCTCCCACTCGACTCGGGGGGCTGTGACCCGCCCCTCCCACTCCCACTCCACCTCGACTCGGCGGGCTGTTACCCGCCCCTCCCCTGACCCCAGGACTCGGGGGGCTGTGACCAGCCCCTCCCCCGACCCTGGGACTCGGGGGGCTGTGACCCGCCCCTCCCCCGACCCCGGGACTCGGGGGGCTGTGACCCGCCCCTCCCCCGACCCCGGGACTCGGGGGGACTGTGACCCACCCCTCCCCCGACCCCGGGACTCGGGGGGGCTGTGACCCGCCCCTCCCCCGACCCCGGGACTCGGGGGGCTGTGACCCGCCCCTCCCCCGACCCTGGGACTCGGGGGGCTGTGACCCGCCCCTCCCCCGACCCCGGGACTCGGGGGGCTGTGACCCGCCCCTCCCCCGACCCCGGGACTCGGGGGGACTGTGACCCACCCCTCCCCCGACCCCGGGACTCGGGGGGGCTGTGACCCGCCCCTCCCCCGACCCCGGGACTCGGGGAGGCTGTGACCCGCCCCTCCCCCGACCCCGGGAGGCTGTGACCCGCCCCTCCCCCGACCCCGGTACTCGGGGAGGCTGTGACCCGCCCCTCCCCCGACCCCGGGACTCGGGGAGGCTGTGACCCGCCCCTCCCCCGACCCCGGTACTTGGGGGGCTGTGACCCGCCCCTCCCCCGACCCCGGGACTCGGGGTCCTGTGACCCGCCCCTCCCCCGACCCCGGTACTCGGGGGGCTGTGACCCGCCCCTCCCCCGACCCCGGTACTCGGGGGGCTGTGACCCGCCCCTCCCCCGACCCCGGGACTCGGGGGGGCTGTGACTCGCCCCTCCCCCGACCCCGGGACTCGGGGGGGCTGTGACCCGCCCCTCTCCCGACCCCGGGACTCGGGGTCCTGTGACCCACCCCTCCCCCGACCCCGGGACTCGGGGGGGCTGTGACCCGCCCCTCTCCCGACCCCGGGACTCGGGGTCCTGTGACCCTGGCCAATATTCAATTCTTAGTTTAGACACAGGGGTCATCGTGAAGGTAGAACCTTGAGTTGACCCGAGGACAGGGATGTGACACACAGACCCAGCTCACCCCAGGAGAGTAACATGTTGCTCAGCTCCAGCTGGCACAGGGGGGCCTTTGGCCCAGTTCGATGTTACGCTCGTGGAGGAGAGAGGGGACAAAGGAATCATGGTGCAATATTCCTGTTTATTTAACAGCCCGTCTTCAAGCTGGGCAAGAGGAAGAGGGAAGTGAGTTGAAGAACCGCCCATGCTGCCACCCTCTAGTCACAGGTAAACCCAGAGCGGAACATTACCTCTGCCAGCACCAGCACCTGCTCCCCGCCCTTTCTGTTGTTGCTGCTGCTTCTGTTGCTGGATGCCACGACCTCTGCCCTTTGATACCACCTCTTCTTTCACCATGTCAATGATTTCATCGGGGATGCGGAGGTACTTAATGGTGCTGCCACGAATATAACATTCTGGCATTTTCCAGAACTTATCTCCATCCTGTAAAGCAGGGAAATAGTGATGACACAGACAGCTTTGGTAACAATACTCCAATCAATTAAAGGGAGTTAACAGTTGCAGTCTGAGTGACGCCTCCAACATCAGCACAGTATTTCATTACCCTTCATAGAACATAACCAACTGTAATTACCTACCATCAAAACAGCCAAGACACAGTTACAGCATGTGTGCTGCTAATGCACAATCGGGGGGCGGAATCCACATTTAATGGAAGTAATTAACAAATAGCAATCCACAACTTGTCCAGAACTCTTAATACATCCGCCTAAATTATTTCTATACCAACACACATTACTGAACCCCAGTGTTATACAGTGACAGACCTGTCCCCACCAGTACTGTACCCCAGTGTTATACAGTGACAGACCTGTCCCCACCAGTACTGTACCCCAGTGTTATACAGTGACAGACCTGTCCCCACCAGTACTGTACCCCAGTGTTATACAGTGACAGACCTGTCCCCACCAGTACTGTACCCCAGTGTTATACAGTGACAGACCTGTCCCCACCAGTACTGTACCCCAGTGTTATACAGTGACAGACCTGTCCCCACCAGTACTGTACCCCAGTGTTATACAGTGACAGACCTGTCCCCACCAGTACTGTACCCCAGTGTTATACAGTGACAGACCTGTCCCCACCAGTACTGTACCCCAGTGTTATACAGTGACAGACCTGTCCCCACCAATACTGTACCCCAGTGTTATACAGTGACAGACCTGTCCCCACCAGTACTGTACCCCAGTGTTATACAGTGACAGACCTGTCCCCACCAGTACTGTACCCCAGTGTTATACAGTGACAGACCTGTCCCCACCAGTACTGTACCCCAGTGCTATACAGTGACAGACCTGTCCCCACCAGTACTGTACCCCAGTGTTATACAGTGACAGACCTGTCCCCACCAGTACTGTACCCCAGTGTTATACAGTGACAGACCTGCCCCCACCAGTACTGTACCTCAGTGTTATACAGTGACAGACCTGTCCCCACCAGTACTGTACCCAAGTGTTATACAGTGACAGACCTGTCCCCACCAGTACTGTACCCCAGTGTTATACAATGACAATTCTTAAATTAATTCTTTAAAGAATTATTACATAGTTTAGAGCAACTATACATTCCTTCTAGGCACAAAAGCCCAAAAAAATTCAGTCAACTGTGGCTAACAAAGAAGTTTAAGGATTGTATAAGATTAAAAGAAAAGACCTATAAAGTTGTGAGAATAGTAGTAAACCTGAGGATTGGAAGGATTTTAGAATAGAGCAAAGGAGGACCAAGATACAGATAAAAGGGAGAATAGGATATGAATGTAAATTAGCAAAAACATAAAACGGACTGAGAAAGCTTCTATAGGTATGTAAAGAGGAAATGTTTGATTAAGACAAATGTGGGTCCACTACATGCTGAGTCAGGAGAATTTATAATGGGGAATAAAGAAATGGCAGAGAAGCTAAACGATTAAGATAACAAATGCTGGAAAGGCTCAGCAGGGCCAGCAGCATCTGTGGAGAGAAAAACAGTTAACAGTTCGAGTCCGTATGACTCTTCTTCAGTACAGCATCCGCAGTATTTCGCTTTTAAGCTAAGTGATTACTTTGCTTCACTAAGGAACGTACAAGAAATCTCCCAAAATTAGAGATCTGAGGGTTCAGAGAGAATGAGGAATTAAAGGAAATTTATAAGACCATAAGACGTAGGAGCAGAAGTAGGCTATTCGGCCCATCAAGTCTGTTCCGCCATTCAATGAGATCATGGCTGATCTGATAATCCTCAACTCCACTTTCCTGACTTTTCCCCATAACCCTTGATTCCCTTACTGATTAAAAATCTGTCAATCCACAGATTCATTACCCTCTGAGAGATGAAATTCCTCCTCATCTCTGTGTTAAATGGATGACCCCTTACTCTGAAATTATGCCCTCTGGTCCTACTCTCCCACAAGGAGAAACCACCTCTCAGCATCTACCCTGTCAAGCCCCCTAAGAATCTTATATGTTTCAATAAGGTCACCTCTTAGTCTTCTAAACTCCAATGAGTACAGGCCCAACCTACTCAACCTCTCCTCATAAGAAAATCCCTCCATACCCAGGATCAACCTAGTGAATCTTCTCTGGACTGCCTCCAATGCCAGTATATCTTTCCTTAGATAAGGGTACCAAAACTGTTCAGTATTCTAGGTGTGGTCTAACTAGTGCCTTGTATAGTTTTAGCAAGACTTCCCTATTTTTATGCTCCATTCCCTTTGAAATAAAGGCCAACATTCCATTTGCCTTCCCTATTATCTGAACTTGTATACTAGCTTTTTGGGATTCATGCACGAGGACTCCCAAATCTCTCTGTGCTGCAGCTTTCTGCAGTCTTTCTCCATTTAAATAATATTCAGCTCCTCTATTCTTCCTGCCAAAGTGCATAACCTCACATTTTCCCACATTATATTCCGTCTGCCAAGTTTTTGCCCATTTACCTAACCTGTCTATATCCCTCTGTAGACTCTTTTGTGTCATCCTCACCACTTGCCTTCCCACCTATTTTTGTGTCATCTGCAAATGTGGCGATAGAACATTCACTTCCCTCATCTAAGCCATTAATATATATTGTAAATAATTGTGGCCCCAGCACTGATCACTGTGGTACTCCACTAGTTACAGGTTGCCATCCTGAAAATCCCTCCTTATCCCAACTCTCTGTCTTCTATTAGTTAGCCAGTCCTCTATCCATGCTAATATACTACCCTCAACACCATGGGTTCTTATCTTATTAAGTAGCCTTAGGTGTGATACCTTATTAAACCTTTTGGAAATCCAAATGTATTACATCTGCTGGTTCCCCTTTATCTATCCTGCTTGTTACCTCCTCAATGAATTCTAATAAATTTGTCAGACACGATTTCCCCCTTCATGAAGCTATGCTGACTCTGCTTGATTGTATAATGCTTTTCTAAAAGCTCTGCTATTACATCCTTTATAATAGACTCTAACATTTTCCCAAAAATGAATGTTAAGCTAACTGGCCTATAAATATTAGTAAGAAGGTTGTATTGGAGAAATTAACTGGATGGAAGGTTTAAAAGTCCTCAGGACCTGATATTCTACATCCCAAGCAATGTGCTTGACTCTTAAATGCTCTCTGAAATAGCTGAGCAAGCCACTCAGTTGTATCAAACTGCTACAAAGTCTCAAAAAAGGAATGAAACTGGATGGACCACCCAGCATTGACTACCCAGCATCGACCAAGGCACCGGAAACGACAATGGCAATCTCAGCCCTGTCAACCCTGCAAAGTCCTCCTTACTAACATCTGGGGGCTAGTAATCCTCACGGAAATCATACCTTAAATATAATGTCCCAGACACTACCATCCCTGGGTTTGTCCTGTCCCACCGGCAGGACAGACCCAGCTGAGGTGGCAGCACAGTGGTATACAGTCGGGAGGGAGTTGCCCTGGGAGTCCTCAACATCGACTCCAGACCCCATGAAGTCTCGTGGCATCAGGTCAAACATGGGCAGGGAAACCTCCTGTTGATTACTGTTACGGCCCTCCCTCAGCTAATGAATCAGTGCTCCTCCGTGTTGAACACCACTTGGAGGAAGCACCGAGGGTGGCAAAGGCGCTGAATGTTCTCTGGGCGAGGGACCTCAATGTCCATCACCAAGAGTGGCTCGGTAGCACCACCACTGACCGAGCTGGCCGAGTCCTAAAGGACATAGCTGCTAGACTGGGTGTGCGACAGGTGGTGAGGGAACCAACAAGAGGGAAAAACATACTTGACCTCATCCTCACCAACCTACCTGCCAAAGATGCATCTGTCCATGACAGCATCAGTAGGAGTGACCACCGCACAGTCGTTGTGGAGACGAAGTCCCGCCTTCACATTGAGGATACCCTCCATTGTGTTGTGTGGCACTACCACCGTGCTCAATGGGATAGATTTCGAACAGATCTACCAACTCAAGACTGGGGAATCCATGAGTGCTGTGGGCCATCAGCAGCAGCAGAATTGTACTCAAACACAATCTGTAACCTCATGGCCCGGCATACCCCCATTCTACCATTACCACCAAGCCAGGGGATCAACCCTGATTCAATGAAGAGTGCAGGAGGGCATGCCAGGAGTAGCACCAGGCATACCTAAAAATGAGGTGTCAACCTGGTGAAGCGATAATACAGGGCTACTTGTGTGCCAAACAGCATAAGCAGCAAGTGATAGAGCTAATCGATCCCACAACCAGTGGATCCAATCTAAGCTTTACAGTCCTGCCACATCCAGTCGTGAATAGTGGTGGACAATTAAACAACTGGCTAGAGGAGGTGGCTCCACAAATATCCCTATCCTCAATGATGGGGCAGCCCAGCACATCAGTGCAAAAGTTAAGGCTAAAGCATTTGCTACAATCTTCAGCCAGAAGTGCCGAGTGGATGATCCATCTCAGCCACCTCCAGAGGTCCCCAGCATCACGGGTGCCAGTCTTCAGCCAAATCGAATCACTCCACGTGATATCAAGAAACAGCTGAAGACACTGGATAGTGCAAAGGCTATGGGCCCTGACAATATTCCGGCAAAAGTACTGAAGACTTTTGCTCCAGAACTTGCTGCACCCCAGTACACCTACAATACTGGCATCTACCCGGCTATGTGGAAAATTGCCCAGGTATGTCCTGTACACAAAAAGCAGGATTATTCCAAACCAGCCAAATACCGCCCCATCAGTCTACTCTCCATCATCAGTAAAGTAATGGAAGGGGTCATCAACAGTGCTATCAAGCGGCACTTACTTAGCAATAACCTGCTCACTGATGCCCAGTTTGGGTTCCACCAGGACCACTCAGCTCCTGACCTCATTACAGCCTTGGTTCAAACATGGACAAAAGAGCTAAACTCCCGCGTTGAGGCAAGAGTGACTGCCCTTGACACCAAGGCCGCATTTGATTGAGTGTGGCATCAAGGAGCCCTAGCAAAACTAGAGTCAAGAGGAATCAAGGGGAAAATTCTCCGCCGGTTTTAGTCATACCTAGCACAAAGGAAGATGGTTGTGGTTGTTGGAGGTCAGTTAACTCAGCTCCAGGACATCACTGCAGGAGTTCCTCAGGGTAACGTCCTCGGCCCAACCATCTTCAGCTGCTTCATCAATAACCTTCCTTCCATCATAAGGTCAGAAGTGGGGATGTTCGCTGATGATTGTACAATGTTCAGCACCATTTGCAACTCCTTCATGTCCAAATGCAGCAAGAGCTGGACAATGTCCAGGCTTGGGCTGACAAGTAGCAAGTAACATTTGTGCCACACACGTGCCAGGCAATGACCATCTCCAACAAGAGAGAATCTAACCATCGGCCCTTGACGTTCAATGGTATTACCATCACTGAATCCCCAACTATCAACATCGTGAGGGTTACCAATGACCAGAAAAGGAACTGGACTAACCATATAAATACTGTGGCTACAAGAGTAGATCAGAGGCTAGGAATCCTGCAATGAGTAACTCACCTCCTGACTCCCCAAAGCCTGTCCACCATCTATAAGGCACAAGTCAGGAGTGTGATGGAATACTCTCCATTTGCCTAGATGAGTGCAGCTCTCACAACACTCAAGAAGCTGGACACCATCCAGGACAAAGCAGCTGCTTGACTGACATCACATCCACAAACACTGACTCCCTCCACCACCAACGCACAGTAGCAGCAGTGTGTACCATCTACAAGATGCACTGCAGGAATTCACCAAGACTCCTTAGACAGCATCTTCCAAACCCACACACACTATCATCTAGAAGGACAAGGTCAGCAGGCACATGGGAACACCACCACCTGGAAGTTCTCCTCCAAGTTGCTCACCATCCTGATTTGGAAATGTATCACCGTTCCTTCACTGTTGCTGGGTCAAAATCCTGGAACTCCCACCCTAACAGCACTGTGGATGTACCTACACCACATAGACTGCAGCGGTTCAAGAAGGCAGTTCACCACCACCTTCTCAAGGGCAACTACAAATGCGCAATGTGGGATGAAGCCCACATCCCGTGAATGAATAATAAAGAAAAATCCCAGATTGTTGAAGTGGTTGCAATAGAGATAGTGGATGCATTGGTGATTATTTTCCAAAATTCTATTGATTCTGGAATGGTTCCTGCATGTTTGAAAGGTAACAAATGTCACCCCACTATCACGATCTGATTGGGCATAGTCAGCATGGATTTGCGAATGGGAAATCATATTTGACGAACTTGTTGGGAGTTTTTTGAAGATGTTATTAACAAAATTGATAAAGGAGAGTCGATGGATGTAGTATACTTGGATTTTCAGAAGGCTTTGGATAAAGTCCCCCACAGGAGGTTGATTAGCAAAATAAAAGCACATGGGATAGGAGGCAATATATTGGCATGGATTAAAGTTTGGCCAACAGGCAGAAAACAGAGTGTAGGAATAAACAGGTCATTCTCACACTAGCAGGCTGTGACTAATGGGGTACCGCAAGGATCAGTACTTGGGCCCCAGCTGTTCACTATATATATATCAATGATTTGGATGTGGGGACCAAATGTAATATTTCCAAGTTCGCGGATGACACAAAGCCAGGCGGGAATGTGTTCTGAGGAAGATGCAAAGCTGCTTCAAAGAGATTTGGACAGACTTAGTGAGTGGGCAAGAACATGGCAGATGGAATATCATGTGGAAAAATGTGAGGTTATCCACTTTGGCAGGAGCAACAAATGTGCAGAGTATTTCTTAAATGGTAAGCGATTAGGAAGTGTAGATGTACAAAGGGACCAGGGACCTGAAAGCTAACATGCAGGTGCAGCAGGCAATTAGGAAGGCTAATGCTATGTTAGCCTTTATCCCAAGAGGATTTGAGTGCAGGAGTAGTGAAGTCTTGCTTCAATTGGATAGAAGCTTGGTTAGACCGCACCTGGAGCACTGTGTGCAATTTTGGTCCCCTTACCTCGGAAATGATATTAATGCCATCAGGGTAGTACAACAAAGGTTCACCAGACTTGTTCTCGGGATGGCGGGACTGTCTTATGAAGAGAGATTGGGCAAACTGGGCCTGTATTCTCTAGAGTTTTGAAGAATGAGAGGTGATCCCATTGAAACCTACAAAATACTTAAAGGAATGGACAGGGTAGATGCAGGTAAGATGTTTCCCCTGGTTGGGAAGTCCAGAATCAGGGGACACAATTTCAAAATAAGGGGGAACCCGCTTAGGACCGAGATGAGGAGAATGTTTTTACTCAGAGGGTTGTGAATCTTTGGGATTCTCTACCCCAGAGGGCTATGGAAGCTCAGTCATTGAGTATGTTTAAAGCAGAGATTGACAGATTTCTAAATACCAAATGAAAAAGGGATTTAAAAAAAAAAATTCATTTACAGGATGTCAGACGGTCGCTGGCTAGGCCAGCATTTATTGCCCATCCCTAATTGCCCTTGAGAAGGTGGTGGTGAGCTGCCTTCTTGAACCTCTGCAGTCCATGTGGTGTAGGTACATCCACAGTGCTGTTAGGGAGGGAGTTCCAGGATTTTGACCCAGCAACAGTGAAGGAACAGCGATATATTTCCAAGTCAGGATGGTGAGTGGCTTGGAGGGGAACTTGCAGGTGGTGGTGTTCCCATCTATCTGCTGCCCTTGTCCTTCTAGGTGGTAGTGGTCGTGGGTTTGGAAGGTGCTGCCTAAGGAGCCTTGGTGAATTCCTGCAGTGCATCTTGTAGATGGTACACACTGCTGCTAATGTGCATCGGTAGCGGAGGGAGTGAATGTTTGAGGGTGGGGTGCCAATCAACCGGCTGTTTTGTACTGAATGGTGTGAAGCTTCTTCCGTGTTGTTGGAGCTGTAAATGGGGATAGTGTGGGAAAAGGCATTGAAGTGGATGATTAGCAATGATCATATTGAAGGCTGAGCAGGCTTAATTTGCTGAATGGCCTATTCTTGCTCCTACATTCTTATGACAGACCTGTCCCCACCAGTACTGTACTCCAGTGTTATACAGTGACAGACCTGTCCCCACCAGTACTGTACCCCGGTGTTATACAGTGACAGACCTGCATCCACCAGTACTGTACCCCAGTGTTATACAGTGACAGACCTGACCCACCAGTACTGTACCCCAGTGTTATACAGTGACAGACCTGTCCCCACCAGTACTGTACTCCAGTGTTATAGTGACAGACCCGTCCCCACCAGTACCGTACCCCAGTGTTATACAGTGACAGACCTGTCCCCACCAGTACTGTACCCCAGTGTTATACAGTGACAGACCTGTCCCCACCAGTACTGTACCCCAGTGTTATACAGTGACAGACCCGTCCCCACCAGTACTGTACCCAGTGTTATACAGTGACAGACCCGTCCTCACCAGTACTGTACCCCAGTGTTATACAGTGACAGACCCGTCCCCACCAGTACTGTACCCCAGTGTTATACAGTGACAGACCTGTACTAGAAGTGTGATAATTGTTGTTGTACAGGATATTAATGCAGACTTCCCGAGAGTGAACGCAGTGTACAGCTAAAGATCCCTTTGCCCTAAGCTTGGCCTCTGCTGCCACCCAGTGGCTGCAAACAGACTTGCTAGAAACCTTTTTTATCCTTTCATGGGATGTGAGCGTCGCTCATCCCCAATTGCCCTTGAGGTGGTGGTGGTGAGTTTCCTTATTAAACTGCTGCAGTCTGTGGTGTTGGTACACCCAGTGCCGTTCGCGAGGGTGTTCCAGGGTTTTGACCAGTGACGGTGAAGGAACGGTGATATAGTTCCAAGTCAGGAAACTCATCTTGTTCTAGCCAGCAGCCAAGCAGGCCAGGGAGCAGGTGCTGGCTTCAGGTGAGATACAGTTTCAGTTACTCACAGCCCTCGCACACTTCACCCAAATGGCCCTGCTTCACAATCATACAAGTCACTGAGCCTCTCACCTGGATTAGTTGCCCGAGGGCCACGGGCCCAGATGCTTCCCAATTACCTCCAGATCATCCTGGAAAACTCAATGCCCTCCTGGATTGGCTCCTCAAGCAACAACAGGAAGCCGTTGGGATGCCAGTGGTATCACTGGTTGAGCTTTTGTACGAGTGTCGCTGTGTGCTTTTTGGGGTTGATAAGCCTTTGGTGCTGGCAATCTGCAACTAAGAGCAACCCCCCTCTCCCCCGAAATCTACCCTTGGGTATGAAGGGTAGGGAAGGTGGGTCAGAGAGAGTATTTGCACCACTTTGGAGGGAAACAGAAGCGCTGTGCATTTGTCAGTGGCTTTTTGGGGCTTTGCAGTGTCCTGAACTGAGTGACACGGTGCTTCATTTGTCAGCTTAATCTAGACAATGTGAGCATTAGGAGCAGAAAGGGGAAATTTCTCACACACTGGAATATTAGATTTCACCAAAGATCACCAGGGCCAAGCTAATCACCATATTTCACAGGGGATTGAGTAATCAGAGAGAAGAGAAATAAAAATGGGGAAAAAAAAACAGAGACAAGTTGGAGAATTTAGTTTTTGTTTCACTTTTACACAGTGAGCTGTTGAGATCTGGAAGGCGCTGCCTGAAAGGGCTGTGGAAGCAGATTCAAGAGTAACTTTCAAGAGTGAATTGGATAAATACTTGAAAAGGAAAAATTGCAGAATTATTGGAAGAGAGCAGGGGAAATGTTTCCAATTAGATAGCTCTTTCAAAGAGCTGGCACAGGCACAATGGGCTCTGCTATAAGGTTATGATCAAGCAGCACCAGGGAAATAGCAATAAAGAGCTCTGATGCGTAGCTAGTCTTGATAGCACGGGCATGATGGGCCCAATAGCCTCTCTCTGTGCCGCAATTTCTAGCATTGTGTGTGGAGACAGAGGATGGAAAAGGTTTTGCGAAGGAGGTGGTTGCACAAACAGGGTTCCTGTAAATCAGTTCACGGAAAACACGAGCTACAAAACAATCACTGAGCAACTTGGCTTTAACAAGACACCGAAAGTGCAATCTCCAGAATAGACAGTACAGGGAGAGGACAGACCCGGCATAACACTGGTTCCTCAAAGTGAAGGGGTAGAAACAGGACAATTGCTGGCCAGAAGCTAGATACTTTCGACAGGAAAACAGAGGGTCTTTAAAATTCTGAAGGGGATTAGTAGGGTAGACATAGGGGAGATGTTTCCACTTGTGAGGGAGATAAAAACTGGAGCTCATAAATAGAAAATAGTCACTATTAAATCTGACAAGAGAATTCAGGAGGAACTTTACCCAGAGGGGTGAGAATGTGGAACTCGTTACTACAGGGAGTGGTTGAAGTGAAGAGTATTGATATATTTAATGGGAAGCTGTACAAATATCTGAAGGAGAAAGGAATAGAGGGCTGTACTGGTGGGGTGAGAAGAAGGGGTGGGAGGAGCATAAACGCCAGCATGGACCTGCTGGGCAGAATGGCCTGTTTCTGCACTGAATTATCAATGTCATACAAATCAGAAACAGGAAGATCCCACACAGCCTGAAGGAGCCTTTGTGCAAATCTAGAGACACGACACTGTGCAATCTGATCCACAGAATAATATTTTACACAAAAACATGCTTATTTTCAAACGATTGGTTCTGCAAGTTTGAGTGACCATCCGGTTTCTCTGAGCTACTGATTCCCTCACTACCTCCTCACAATAAATAGTCAGCCAGTATTCCCTTTACAGCTAAACCACCGACAGCCATCACAACAAACAAGCCTGAAACTGTGTAAAAAAAAATCAAGAAGCATTAGCACTCCCTCCTGCCCGTTACTCTCTAAACAGCTTTGCCTTTGATAAGACTAGTATCGACCCCACATATTGACCACAAAAGCAGGGAAGTGATGCTGAAGCTGCATGAAGCTCTGGGTTAGGCCCCAACTAGAATATTGAGTCCAGTTTTGGTCACCACCGTTTTAGGAAGCACACGAGGGTCCTCGAGAGGGTGCAGAGCAGTTTACCAGAATGGTTCCAGGGATGGGGGATTTTAGCTACAAGGTTAAGTTGGAGAATCTGGGGTTATTCTCCTTGGAGCAAATGAGGTTGAGGGGAGATTTGATAGAGGTGTACAATTGGACAAGGGATACAAAGGAGTATGTGAGGAAGAACTTCATTTATGCAGCGAGTGGTAATGACCTGGAACTTGTTGCCAATGATTGGGGTAGAAGTTGGTATGATGGATGATTTCCAAAAGGAAACTGGATGGGCACTTGAGAAGTAATGGGACTGACTGCTCTACAGAGAGGTGTGGACATGATGGGCCAAATGGCCACCTTCTGTGCTGCAATGTCTATATGTTGATCACAATATTAGAGATTGCTGTTGTGAGGTGTTGCTGACATAGACTGGCTGCCTTATTGATATTGTCATTTCACTGCAAAATTAATTCATTGTGCTCAAGATGTTTCAATGACAGGGTAAGGCATTTTATAAATAATACTATTTATTCAGTACCAATGAACCATTCCTCAGAAACGGTTTTCTCCAATCTCTCCTTTGCAACCTAGGAACAGTAGGAGGCCATTCAGCTCCTTGGCCTTGTTCCACTGTTCAGTTAGATCCTGGCTGGTCTGCAACTTACCTCCATTTGCCCACCTTGATTCCCTTACCCAACAATGTATTAATGTTAGCTTTGAAATTTTCAATGGACCCGCAGCCTCAGAGTTTCAGCTTGGGGAAGTGTTCCAGATTCCCACTCTCCTTCATGTGACTCAGTCTCCCTACCTCTGTCACAGAACCTCCATAAAACCTCTCCCTTTAAAGCAAGTATTTATACTCAGCTTGAAGAAGTCTCAGACTCAAAACGTTAACTCTGTTTCTCTCTCCACAGATGCTGCCAGACCTGCTGCGTTTTTCCAGCATTTTCTGTTTTTATTTTGGATTTCCAGCATCCGCAGCATTTTGCTTTTATACTCAGCTTGCCTCTGCCTTGTGTGGTTTTACAGTTAAACTATTTATTGAAGGTTTTACACAGTCAATATTATCCAAAAGAAAAGCCACATACCCTGGACGTACAAATGACCTCTCGCAAGTTGATATTCATCCAGTTGTCACAGCTGACCAGATGACCATTGTACGTTTCTCCATTCTTCAACTCCACAAGCTGCCAAACACAAACACATCTTTTATTAAAGAAAGAGCGCCCGCCAAAGCGAGCTGCGCCCGCCAGAGCGCGCTGCGCCCCGCCAGAGCAGGAGCCAGAGCGCGCTGCGCCCCCGCCAGAGCAGGAGCCAGAGCGCGCTGCGCCCCGCCAGAGCAGGAGCCAGAGCGCGCTGCGCCCCCGCCAGAGCAGGAGCCAGAGCGCGCTGCGCCCCCGCCAGAGCAGGAGCCAGAGCGCGCTGCGCCCCCGCCAGAGCAGGTGCCAGAGCGAGCTCTCTTTGGACTGATCAACACCCGTTAATGCAGACGTCCCTTCAACCTGACTCACCATTGGATGATTCTGCGCCGTCTTCAGTAATGAGAGGGGAAGCTGAAATAAAGAAAAAAATTAATTAAATTTGGGAAGTAAGTTTCACTTGTCGAAACAATCAAAACCACAGCAGGACACAGAGTTCCAGAACTGCGCCTCCCCCATCAACAGAAGCTGAAACTCAGACTGGCCAGTCACTTCTAATTTCCCAACAATTACAGCACATGATCTTCCAGTAAGTACAGAGGCTTTGCTTCGGGCATCAAGAAGTGGAGATGTGAGATCTATCTGGCCGACACAATATATTCAATTCATTAAATCGTGCATTTGTATCCAGCTTTCTCCCGATGGCAATAACCCATCCAGCCTCATCCCACTCAATTGCCATTACTCTTCAAGCTTTGCCTATTTTTTAAATAGTATCTATGGCTTCTGCTTCAATGGTCTGTGGCAGAGAATTCCACATTCTCTTGGTATAAACAAAGATCTTTCTATTTTTGATCAACTTAAATTTGTGCCATCTCATTATAGCAATTACCATGGAAAACTATCACTCACTGTTCCTGGATCTAAACCCCTTGTGATATTGCAGACATCCAACACTCCTTCACCTTCTCAGCTCCAGTGATAGCTCCAAATGTTGAGTTTCTTCCTGCAACTGCAACTCCTTCTGCCCTGGTAAAATCCGGTGAATCTCTGCTGCACTAACCCCAATGTTTTTATACCTTTTCTATATCGAGACAACGCTGTCAACCCCAGTAAGGTACAAGATGATAACAAGCTCCTTGCTTTAGTAATTTTCACCTCCCGATGCGAAACCAAGGATTCCTCATTGTTTATTTTTAAATAAACAGCCATGACTGTCTCAGCTAGTCAGACAACTCTGAAATACCGTCCAACAGTGCAGGTTGTGCTAAATGTGTCATTTCAGCAACATGTCACTGTGAAGGTAACACTGCAGTAAGTTAACAGCAATGACAAAATACATGAATTGAAGCAAATCAAGAAAGTTCATTCCTCCCACTCCATTTCCTGACTTCTCGTCCCACTCTGCAGAGTTGAGGATTTGAAAGTTTTTAAATCTCTTCAACCAACTTCCAATGCAGAGATGACTCAGTAACCTGGAAATAAACTGCAACCATTTATTAGTGCTGGGGATTATGTTTAACAGGAGCCTCATCTTGGGATCCCTCCCAATCTTCTCAAAACATGCACAAACCCTGATTAAACAGAAACTAATGTACAAACCAGAATATAGCCATTTTAAAACTGTAAAAATATATATCACTAATATATTACAACCATTACAACTGTTTATGCTTCCTGACAACTTTTACCATGCAAAATCCCCATTTCCACATAACACTACAAGCAAGAGTGCGTAATGACAAGCTTACATGGGCAGTGTCCATTAGAAATGTTGACATGGAGAATGATGATAACAGAAAATACAAAAATAAGGACAGAAGTTCTTACTTTAAAATGGGATGTTAATTACAGCTACAATTATGACAACACAGCCCCCACCCAAGGTGCATGGCTGGGGAGACAGAACTGGGATTAACCGTGCAGCCACCACAGTGGAATATCCACAAACAGCACTCAAATGTACAAAAAGGAGCAAAACTTTGGGTGGGTATCAGAGAGCAGACCCCCCCCGTCCCCCCGGGTGGGTATCAGGGAGCAGACCCCCCCCTCCCCCCGGGTGGGTATCAGGGAGCAGACCCCCCCCTCCCCCCGGGTGGGTATCAGGGAGCAGACCCCCCCCCCTCCCCCCGGGTGGGTATCAGAGAGCAGACCCCCCCCCTCCCCCCGGGTGGGTATCAGGGAGCAGACCCCCCCCGGGTGGGTATCAGGGAGCAGACCCCCCCCCCCCCCCCGGGTGGGTATCAGGGAGCAGACCCCCCCCCCCTCCCCCCGGGTGGGTATCAGGGAGCAGACCCCCCCCACCCCCGGGTGGGTATCAGGGAGCAGACCCCCCCCGGGTGGGTATCAGGGAGCAGACCCCCCCCCCCCGGGTGGGTATCAGGGAGCAGACCCCCCCCGGGTGGGTATCAGGGAGCAGACCCCCCCCCCCCGGGTGGGTATCAGGGAGCAGACCCCCCCCCCCCCGGGTGGGTATCAGGGAGCAGACCCCCCCCCCCCCGGGTGGGTATCAGGGAGCAGACCCCCGGGTGGGTATCAGGGAGCAGACCCCCCCCCCCCCCCCGGGTGGGTATCAGGGAGCAGACCCCCCCGGGTGGGTATCAGGGAGCAGACCCCCCCCCCCCCCCGGGTGGGTATCAGGGAGCAGACCCCCCCCCCTGGGTGGGTATCAGGGAGCAGACCCCCCCCCCCCCCGGGTGGGTATCAGGGAGCAGACCCCCCCCCCCCCCGGGTGGGTATCAGGGAGCAGACCCCCCCCCCCCCGGGTGGGTATCAGGGAGCAGACCCCCCCCCCCCCGGGTGGGTATCAGGGAGCAGACCCCCCCCCCCATTTACATTCACCACACTCTCTCCCTCCCTCACTCTCCGTCTCGCTATCGCGTTCTCACCATTTTTTCCGCCTCTGCTGCAACCGAACCTGCTGGCCCCGCCTCCTACCTTAATTGACAACTGGATTCACCAATCAGCGGCCGCGCTGCCGGGCGCAGCCAGTCATCGCCGTGAGCAAGTTTGGCTGCCGCGAGAGCGCCGTAAAATGTATTTAGCCGGTGGGAGAGTGGAGAGCTGTCGTGAAGTGGGGCCTGGTCAGGGCGGAGAGGCCTGGGGTTCCAGTGAGCGTTTCGCCGGCAGCTGGAGGCGGCTTGTGTGGGGGGGGGGGGTTGTGGCTTTAGGATGTCTAGACTTGACTATAGTGTTAACACCCGGAGACTTCAGCTCATCCAAAACTCAGCTCCTAACTCGACCCAATCCAGCCCCTGACTGACCCACACTGGCTCCTGGTTCACCCCCACCTCCCGTTTAACAGGATCATTCTGCTTTGCAAATCCCTCCATGGCCTCGCCCCTCCCTATCTCTGCCACCTCCTCCAGCCCCTCCACCCTCTCAGATCCCTGCACTCCCTCCAATTCCACACACTTGAACATTGCCAGTTAGAATCATCACTGCGCCCCCACCCCAAAGACATAAACTCTGGAGTTTACCCTCTGCCTCCTGACCTCACTTTCCTCCTTTGGGGGAAACTCCTTAAGACCGAGAAGGACAAGGGGCAGCAGACCCATGGGAACACCACCCCTCCACCTGCAAGTTCCCCTCCAAGCCACTCACCATCCTGACTTGGAAATATATCGCCGTCCCTTCACTGTCGCTGGGTCAAAACCCTGGAACTCCTTCCCTAACAGCTTGCTTCGTAATTAAACTACTACAACAACAACTTACATTTAAACAGCACCTTTAACATAATGAAACGTCCCAAGGTGCTTGGCAGCAGCATTATAAAACAAAGTAGAACACAGAGCCACATAAGGAGATATTAGATCAGATTAACAAAAGATTTTTTTTTTTTACTTATTCTTTCATGGAATGTGGCCATTGCTGGCTAGGACAGCGTTTATTGCCCATCCCTAACTGCCCTTGAGAAGGTGATGGTGAGCTGCCTTCTTGAACCGCTGCAGTCCATCTGTTGTAGGTACACCAACAGTGCTGTTAGAGAGGAAGTTCCAGGATTTTGACCCAGCGACAGTGAAGGAACGGCGATATATTTCCAAGTCAGGATGGTGAGTGGCTTGGAGGGGAACTTCCAGGTGGTGGTGTTCCCATCTATCTGCTGCCCTTGTCCTCCTAGATGGTAGAGGTTGGTGAGTTTGGAAGATGTTGTCCAAGGAGCCTTCGTGAGTTCCTGCAGCGCATATTGTAGATGGTACACACTGCTGCCACTGTGCGTCAGTGGTGGGGGGAGTGAATGTTTGTGGGTGGGGTACCAATCAAGTAGGCTCCTTTGTCCTGGATAGCGTTGAGCTTCATGAGTGTTGTTGGAGCTGCACTCACCCAGGTAAGCGGAGAGTATTCCATCACACTCCTGACTTGTGCCTTGTAGATTGTGGACAGGCTTTGGGGAGTCAGGAAGTGAGTTAATTGCCTCAGGATTCCTAGCCTCTGACCTGCTCTAATAGCCACAGCATTTATATGGCTCGTCCAGTTCAGTTTCTGGTCAATGGTAACCCCCAGGATGTTGATAGTGGGGGATTCAGTGATGGTAATGCCACTGAATGTGAAGTCATAGAGGTCTACAGCACAGAAAAAGGCCCTTTGGCCCATCGAGTCTGCGCCAGTCAAACAAGTGCCGAACTATTCTAATCCCATTTTCCAGCACTAGGCCCATAGCCTTGTATGCCATGGCATTGCAAGTGCACATCCAAATACTTCTTAAATGTTATGAGGGTTTCTGTCTCTGCCACCCTTTCAGGCAGTGAGCTCCAGATTCCCGCCACCCTCTGGGTGAAAAAATTCTTCCTCACATCCCCTCTAAACCTCCTGCCCCTTATCTTAAATCTTTGCCCCCTGGTTATTGATCCCTCCACCAAGGGGAAAAGTTCCTTCCTGTCTACCCTATCTATGCCCCTCATAATTTTATACACCTCAATCATGTCCCCCCTCAATCTCCTCTGCTGCAGGGAAAATAACCCCAGTCTATCCAATCTCTCCTCATAACTAAAACTCTCCAGCCCAGGCAACATCCTGGTAAATTTCCTCTGCACTCTCTCGAGTGCAATCACATCCTTCCTATAAAGTGGATTCCAGAACTGCACACAATACTCTAGCTGTGGCCTAACCAACGTTTTATACAGTTCCAGCATAACCTCCCTGCTCTTATATTCTATGCCTCGGCTAATAAAGGCAAGTATCCCATATGCCCTCTTAACCACCTTATCTACCTGTCCCATTACTTTAAGGGACCGGTGGACATGCACACCAAGGTCCCTCTGATCCTCGGTGCTTCCCAGGGTCCTACCATTCATTGTGTATTCCCGTGCCTTGTTTGTCCTGCCCAAGTGCATCACCTCACACTTATCCGGATTAAATTCCATTTGCCACTGATCAGCCCAACTGACCAGCCCGTCTAAATCCTCCTGTAATCTAAGGCTATCCTCCTCACTATTTACCACCTCACCAATTTTCGTGTCATCCACTAACTTACTGATCAACCCTCCTACAATCAAGTCTAAATCATTTATATATACCACAAACAGCAAGGGACTCAACACTGATCCCTGTGGAACCCCACTGGACACAGGCATCCAGTCACAAAAACACCCCTCGACCATCACCCTGCCATTCAGCCAATTCTGGATACAATTTGCCAAATTGCCTTGGATCCCATGGGCTCTTACCTTCCTTATCAGTCTCCCATGCGGGACCTTATCAAAAGCCTTGCTGAAGTCCAAGTTGACTACGTCAAATTCATTGCCCTCATCTACACACCTGGTCACCTCTTCAAAAAATTCAATCAAATTGGTCAGACATGACCTCCCCTTAACAAAACCATGCTGACTGTCCTTGATTAATCCCTGCCTCTCCAAGTGTAGATTAATTCTGTCCCTCAGAATTGCTTCCAATAGTTTCCCCACCACTGAGGTTAGACTGACTGGTAGTTTCCTGGTTTATCTCTTTGTCCCTCCTTGAATAACGGTACCACATTGGCTGTCCGCCAGTCTTCTGGGCACCTCTCCTGTGGCCAAAGAGATATTGAAAATTATTGCCAGCGCCCCTGCTATCTCCTCCCTTGCTTCACTCAACAGCCTGGGATACATTTCAACCAGGCCTGGGGATTTATCTATTTTTAGATAAAACTTGCCAGACCACTTAGAACCTCCTCCCTTTCTATGCTAATTTATTTAATTATATCATAGTCCTTCTGCCTGATTTCCATACCCGCGTCGTCCCTCTCACTTATGAACACCAACACAAAGTATTCCTTTAAAACCCTACCTACGTCTTCTGGCTCTACACACAAATTAACACTATGGTCCTTAATGGACCCAACTCTTTCCCTAGTTATCCTCTTACTCTTAATGTACTTGTAAAATAACTTTGGATTTTCCTTTATGTTACCTGCCAATGTTTTCTCATGCCCCCTTTTTGCTCTCCTAATTTCCTTTTTAAGTTCTCCCCCTACACATTCTATACTTCCGCTGTTTTAAGCCCTCGGTATCTGCCATAAGCCTCCCTTTTTCTCTTTATCCAATCCTGTATATCCCTCAACATCCATGGTTCCCTGGATTTGTTGGTTATCTTTACTGGATTATGTTGGCCCTGTACTCTCCCTATTTCCTTCTTGAATGAATCCCACTGCTCTGATGCAGATTTACCTAAAAGTAGCTGCTCCCAATCCACTCTGGCCAAATCATATCTGATCTTACTAAAATTGGCCTTCCTTCAATTCAGAACTCTGATTTCTGGCCCATCCTTGTCCTTTTCCATAACAACCTTGAATCTAATGGAGGGGCAATGGTTAGATTCTCTTCTCTTGAAGATGGTCATTGTCTGGCACTTGTGTGCCGCGAATGTTACTTGCCTCTTGTCAGCCCAAGGCTGGATGTTGTCCAGGTCTTGCTGCATTTGGACATGGACTGCTTCAGTATCAGAACATTGTGCATCAGCGAAAATCCCTATTTCTGACCTTATGATGGAAGGAAGGTCACTGATGAAGCAGCTGAAGATGGTTGGGCCTAGGACACTACCCTGAGGAACTCCTGCAGTGATGTCCTGGAGCTGAGATGATTGACTTCCAACAACCACAACCATCTTCCTTTGCGATAGGTATGACTCCAACAAGCATAGAGTTGTCCCCCTAATTCACATTGACTGCAGTTATGCTAGGGCTCCTTGTTGTCACACTCGGTTGATGCTGCCTTGATGTCAAGAGTAGTCACTCTCACACACAATGACTCTCACTGGGTTCCAAACACACTGACTGTAGAACCCGTACCCCAGGGACACACACTGACTCTCACTGGGATACGGGTTCCACACACACTGTCTCTTACTGGGGTACGGTTCCACAGTTGCCAGTTGCCCTATGTACCTCCACTAAGCTTCTGTTTTGCCTGGAGTAAGACTGAGATGTTGAGCTGTTGAGGCGATATTAGTGATCAGGAATCAGACGTCTCACTGAGGTTTTCCTGCCTTGTCAAGGGATCTCACAGGCCTACCACGGATCAGTTGTTGCTCACGTGGTGTCTTGGATGAGCTGCTGTGTATAGGTAACTGACTGGACTGAGCCATGGGGAGTAAAGTAACAGGATGCTCCTAATGATTCTGTTTGGCTGGTGAGAATGAGACCTGAGTGTCCAGTCAAATATGATGATGAGTGGCTAAACCAATGGTGCACAAGGTACCCTCAGATTTGTTTCCTTTTATTTGACAGAGTGTAGAAGGGACCAAAACAGGGGGATGGGAGAGAAAATCAATTTTACTGAGCATAACAGCATTCAAGACAAAGGTTGAACAGATCATAAGCTTGTGAAATATTGTGGAAAATGGAGGATCAAAGACTGCTTGAAAATGCAGTAATAAGTAATTTGGAAAACTTTACTCCATGGGTAGGTACAGAAAGTGGGATTGGAAGAGGGATTGAGTGGCGAGGGATTCATGAAAATGATCAGAGACAGCCTTATCTGTGATTGAGACTGTGGGAATAGAGATGCCTCAGTGGTCAAGGGATAGTGGTGAACATGAGTAGGGGAATTTCTCTGCAGAGAGAGGCTAAGGGAGGATAGGAGGTCAGATAACTCAGAGGAGGAGAGAGAGCATGATGAGTCCACTTTGATATTAAGAAGAAAAACAACAAATATTTTTAAAAAGTTATTACAAACTTGTAAATGTTGATGTTCAGAGGGACTTGGGTGCACTCATTACAGGGGAGGCGATGGCGTAGTGATATTGTCTCTGGACTAGTAATCCAGGGACCCAGGTTAATGCTCTGGGGACCCAGGTTTGAATCCTGCCATGGCAGATGGTGGAATTTAAATTCAATAAAAATCTGGAATTAAATGTCAAATGATGACCATGAAACCATTGTGGATTGTTGTAAAAACCCATCTGGTTCACTAATGCCCTTTAGGGAAGGAAATCTGCCATCCTTACCTGGTCTTGCCTACATGTGATTCCAGACCCACAGCAATGTGGTCGACTCTCAAAAATTAGGGATGGGCAATAAGTGCTAGCCAGCGACGCCCACAAGCGTATAAAAAAAATAATTGTCACTGCATTAGTAATTCAGAGACCCAGGTAATGCTTTGGGCAGGTTCCAATCCCACCATGGCAGATGGTGGAATTTGAAATCAATCAATTAAAAAATCTGGAATTTAGAAGTCTAATGAGGTCAATTGTCGTAAAAACCCATCTGCTGTCTTTATCTGGCCTGGCCTACATGTGAGTCCAGATCCACTCTTAAGTGCCCCCCTGAAATGGCCTAGCAAGCCACTCAGTTGTATCAAACCAACTAGAAAGTCAATGAGGAATGATACCAGATGGACCACCCTGCAACGACCGAGACACTGGAAATGATAACAGCAAACCCAACCCTGTTGACCCTGCAAAGTCCTCCTTACTAACACTAACATTCATTACAAACAGAATGGGGAGAGCTGTCCCACAGACTAGTCAAGTAACAGCCTGACATAGTCAAATTATGGAATCATACCTTTCAGACAAGGTCCCAGACACCACCATCATCATAAAAACAGAATTACCTGGAAAAACTCAGCAGGTCTGGCAGCATCGGTGGAGAAGAAATCAGTTAACGTTTCGAGTCCTCACGACTCTTCGGCAGAAGAGTTCTGCCGAAGGGTGGTGAGGACTCGAAACGTTAACTGATTTCTTCTCCACCGATGCTGCCAGACCTGCTGAGTTTTTCCAGGTAATTCTGTTTTTGTTTTGGATTTCCAGCATCCGCATTAGCTTTTAGCTTTTTGTTTTTACCACCATCATCATCCCTGGTTATGTCCTATCCACCAGCAGGACAGATCCAGAAGAGCTGGCGACACAGTGGTATACAGTTGGGAGGGAGTTGCCCTGGGAGTCCTCAGCATCGACTCTGGACCCCATGAACTCTCATAGCGTCAGGTCAAACATGTGCAAGAAAACCTCCTGCTGATTACCGCGTACGACGCCCCACCCCCCCCCATCCCCTCAGCTGATGAATCAGTACTTCTCCATGTTGAACACCACTTGGAGGAAGCACTGAGGGTGGCAAAGGCGCAGAATGTGCTTGCAGGTGGTGGTGTTCCCATGTGTCTGCTGCCCTTGTCCGTCTAGGTGGTAGAAGTCATGGGTTTGGAAGGTGCTGTTGAAGGAGACATGGTGAGTTGCTGCAGTGCATCTTGTATATTTTACACACAATTGTAACTGTGCATCAGTGGTGGATGGAGTGAATAAGGTGGTGGATGGGGTGCCGATAAGCAGGCTACTTTGAACTTCCTGAGTGTTGTGGGAGCTGCACTCATCCAGGCAAGTGGAGTGCATTCCATCACACTCCTGACTTGTGTCTTGTAGATGGTGCACAAGCTTTGGGAAGACAGGAGGTGAGTTACTTGCCTCAGCATTCCCAGCCTCTGACCTGCCCTTCTAGCCACAGTACCAGACTCTGGCTGGTCTAGCTCAGTTTCTGGTCAATGGTAACCTCCAGGATGTTGATAGTGGGGGATTCAGCGATGGTAATGTCATTGAATGTCAAGGGGAGATGGTTAGCTTCTTGCTTGTTGGAGTTGGTCATTGCCTGGCACTTGTGTGGCACAAATGTTACTTGCCACTTGCCAGCACAAGCCTGAATGTTGTCCAGGTCTTGCTGCATTTGGACATGGACAGCTTTAGTGTCTGAGGCTTCATGAATGGTGCTGAACGTTGTGCAGTCATCAGCGAACATCCCCACTTCTGACCTTATGATGGAAGGAAGGTCATTGATGAAGCAACTGAAGATGGTTGAGCCTAGGACACTACCCTGAGGAACTCCTGCAGTGATGTCCTGGGACTGAGATGACTGACCTCCAACAACCATAACCATCTTCCTCTGTGCTAGGTATGACTCCAACCAGTGGAGAGTTTTCTCACTGATTCCCATTGACTTCCAAGGCTCCTTGATGCCACACTCAGTCAAATGCAGCCTTGATGTCAAGGGTAGCTACTCTTGCCTCTTCTCTGTAATTCAGCTCTTTTGTTCATATTTGAACCAAGGCTGTGATGAGGTCAGGAGCTGAGTGACCCTGAGCAGGTTATTGCTGATTAAGAGCTGCTTGACAGCACTGTTGATGACACCTTCCATCATCACTTTGATTGAGAGTAGTCTGATGTGGAGGTCAGGTTAGATTTGTCCTGCTTTTTGTGGACAGGAAATACCTGGGAAATTTTCTACATTATCAGATGCCAGTGTTGTCGCTGTACTGGAACTGCTTGGCTAGGGGATGGCTAGTTCTGGAACACAAGTCTTTAGTACTAAGGGATGTTGTCATGGCCCATAGCCTTTGTGGTATCAGCCATTTCTTGATATCACGTGGAGTGAATTGAATTGGTTGAAGACTGGCATCTGTGATGCTGGGGACCTCGGGAGGAGGCTGAGATGGATCATCTACTCGGCACTTCTTCCTGAAGCTGGTTGCAAATGCTTCAGCCTTATCTTTTGCACTGATTGAGGATGGGGATATTTGTGGAGCCTCCTCCTCCAGTGAGTTGTTTATGTGCCCACCACCATTCACGACTGGATGTGGCAGAACTGCACCCCACACCCGATCCCTGTCAGGGACCCCAGATCCAATCCGATCTGGGGACCCATGCACTCTGTGTGTGGATATTGGGTGAGAACAGGTTCAGCACCAGCAGTGATGACTCAGTCCAGTAACAATTGTTCCTGGTCGGATGAAGACAGGTCAGATTGTGAGACTCCCTCTGAGGGTGTTTAAAAGTGTTTGAATGTAAATCGATGAAGCTTCTTTCACTGAACTGGAATCTGGTCAGCCTTCTCCCTCTATAGCTGTATAGCTGTGGATGTACCAGTTCATGGTTTCTTATTTCAGGTGTGTCATCTTGTTGAGCAGTTTGTTTGTAATTTTATGTTGTTGCAGGTAAAGCTGTTGTGGCCTCAGGTTGAAATGTTGTGCAAAGTTCATCAAATATTTAAACAGCTTCCTGGCAGAGGACCATGTGTGAAGTCATACTCTCCACCGCCAGATGTTACAACAGGTGCTGGAACAATCCTTTTATCTTTTTTTTAACTTATTCTTTCATGGCATGTGGGCGTCGCTAGCTAGGCCAGCATTTATTGCCCATCCCTAATTGCCCTTGAGAAGGTGGTGGTGAGATGCCTTCTTGAACCGCTGCAGTCCATGAGGTGTAGGTACACCCACAGTGCTGTTAGAGAGGGAGTTCCAGGATTTTGACCCAGCGACAGTGAAGGAACGGAGATATATTTCCAAGTCAGGATGGTGAGTATTTTTCTCCCTTCTCCTAACTATGCTTCAGTTCTGCCGAAGGGCCATGAAGGCTCGAAACGTTAACTGATTTCTTCTCCGCCGATGCTGCCAGACCTGCTGAGTTTTTCCAGGTAATTCTGTTTTTGTTTTGGTGAGTGACTTGGTGGAAGCTTGCAGCTCGTGATGTTCCCAAGCGACTGCTGCCCTTGTCCTTCTAGATATAGAGGTCGTGGGTTTGGAAGGTACTGTCAAAAGAGCCTTGGTGAGTTGGTGCAGTGCAAATTGTGGATGGTATGCACTGCTGCTACTGTGCGTCGGTGGTGGAGGGAGTGAATGTTGAAGGTGCTGGATGTGGTGCCAATCAAGTCCTATGTCCTGGATGGTGTCAAGCTTCTTGAGTGTTGTTGGAGCTGCACTCATCCAGGCAAGTGGGGAGTATTTCATCACACTCCTGACTTGTGCCTTTGTGCCTTGCAGATGGTGGACAGGCTTTGGAGAGTCATGAGGTGAGTTACTTGCCACATAATTCCCACCCTCTGACCTGCTCTTATAGCCACATTATTCACATAGCTGGTCCAATTTCTGGTCATTTGTAACCCCCAGGATATTGGTAGTGGGGGATTCAGTGATGGTAATGCCATTGAATGTCAAGGGAAATGTTTGGATTCTCTCTTTTTGGAGATGGTCATTGTCTGGCACTTGTATGGCGTGAATGTTACTTGCCACTTATTACCCAAGCCTGAATGTTGTCCAGGTCTTGCTGAATGTGGGCAAGGGCAGCTTCAGTATCTGAGGAGTCGTAAATGGTGCTGAACATTGTGCAATCATCAGCGAACATCCCCAATTCTGACCTTATGATGGAGGGAAGGTCATTGATGAAGCAGCTGAAAATGGTTGGGCCCAGGATACTACCCTGAGGAACTCCTGCAGTTATGTCCCTGGACTGAGATGATTGACCTCCAACAACCACAACCATCTTCTGTCGTGCTAGGTATGACTCCAACCAGCAGAGAGTTTTCCCTCGATCCCCATTGACTCCAGTTTTGCTAGGGCTCCTTGATGCCACACTCGGTCAAGTGCTGCCTTGGTGTCAAGGGCAATCATTCACTTCATCTCTTGAGTTCAGTTCTTTTGTCCATGTTTGGACAAAGACTGTAATGAGGTCAGGAGCTGAGTGACCCTGGCAGAACCCAAACTGAGCATCAGTGAGCAGGTTATTGCTGAGTAAGTGCCACTTGATAGCACTGTCAATGACCCCTTCCATCATTTTACTGATGATCGAGAGTAGACTGATGGGGCAGTAATTGGCTGGGTTGGATTTGACCTGTTCTTTTTCCACAATGCCAGTGTTGTAGCTGTACTGGAACAGCTTGGCTCGGGGCGCGGCAAGTTTTGGAGCACAAGACTTCAGGACTATTGCCGGAATATTGTCAGGGCCCATAACCTCTGCAGTCTCCAGTGCTTTCAAGCTGTTTCTTGATATCACGTGGAGTGAATCGAATTGGCTGAAGACTGGCATCTGGGTGATGCTGGGGACCTCCGGAGGGGGCCGAGATGGATCATCCACTCGGCACTTCTGGCTGAAGATTGTAGCAAATGTTTCCCGAGAACAGCAAACCTGGAAACAATGAACAAGCGCCTGATGGGGAGTGGGTCCCCTTTCTGCTGTCGCGTTAGGTTAATGTGGCTCAGTAGCTCACTGCCTGAATCCATTGCCCAATGGGCAGTTTCCCCACTGTACTCTGGAATAATTTGTTTGATCTGTCTCTAGGTTGTAACTTTGTAAAATCCAAGTTTGGTTTTGATCGAATGTGACGAAGATCCACAGGAGATGGATGTGTGGCTGTTCAGCTTCTCATGATCACACTAATGCTTGTGAAAGGAGTTCTGAAATTAAGTCTAGGTTCCTGTCCTGGTGTAAATATGAAAGCAATGTTGGCAAAAGGAAAAATTGGGTAGAGGTTCCTTAAATAAACGCTGTCTTATCTCCTTTCTACCTTTCGTGATTGCCAGAAGCAAATTGGCCAGCGTTTATCTAAACTTTTCATGTGACCGACTAACCACAAACATTTACTTACAATAAAGAAATGATCTATGTTGTGAGAAAGAAGGTTAACTCTTAAAGTATACCTGTCTCTGTAGTTAATTAAGTCACTGTTTGTTTATTCAGCCGGGTAAGGATCACTCACTGTGTAACTGTACAGAGTCGCTGTTTATTCAGGGTAAGGGTCACTCACTGTGTAACTGTACAGAATCACTGTTTATTCAGGATAAGGGTCACTCACTGTGTGACTGTATTCTGTTGTGCTCATCACTGAGGAAAGTTAATTCAGTGCAATGAACCAAGGGCAGGAGGAGTTTCCTCAGGCCAGAGGTTGGAGCGTTTGGTGATTTAGTGAAACATTCAGACAACCCAGACGTGGTTTATGGCTCCTCTCTCTGACTAATGGAGCAATTGGACAAGAGCCCACAGTTCCACAAAGCCTCATTACTTATAGACTTACCTCTGAAGGCAAGAGCACTTTTGGAGAGAGATGACTCTCTAAACAGGGGCACTGGTGCCTTCAGAGGCAGCGCGCTCTCTGGGGAGCCCACACCATGCCTGGGACAGGTAAGGTGCCCAACGCTGGCTGGTGGTATTTAAAGGCATTTCAGGACTTCCTCCCAACAATTGCCTCCACACTGCTGCCATCAATCACAGACTCATCCACTGTCATGGTGGCCTTCCCCCCTCATGCTTCAGCCATTGGACACCCTTCACATTCTGCTCACCCCATCCTGCCTTCCCTTCGTCAATTGGAAAGTAAACAGACCTCCCTGTTACCAGATTGGATGATTCCTGATATCAACCTTTTTATAATTAATATCAAAAACATTGAAAGTTTCTCTTCAATGCTTACGGGGATAAAGTGGGGAATGGGACTGACTGGATTGCTCTACAGAGAGCCAGCATGGACTCAATGGGCTGAATGGCCTTCTTCTGTGCCATAATGACTCGAATGTCTCTTTGACTTTTTTCTCCTGGGTTGTCCTGGTGATTAAGTTTCATTTACCTGGTGTTCAGGCAGCACTTTGAGCATCATTGGTCTGTGCCAGTCTCCTGCAGATTGGTAGATTGGAGCAACTGGAATGTGAACCTACTGCACAAACACAGCAGTGAGGGAGCTGAGTCATATTACAGAGTCCCTTCTAATGGGGGGAGATGAGGTAGTTTTGGATGATTATGGGAACCTCACTTTGGGAAGAATGTCAAGGCCTTGGAGAGGGTGTGGAGATTTATAGAATGGTGCCAGGGATGAAGTACTTCAGTTATGGGAGAAGCTGGGATTGTTCTCCTTAGAGCAGAGAGGTTGAGAGGAGATTTAATAGAGGTGTGCAAAATTATAAGGAGTTTTGATAGAGTAAATAAGGAGAAACTGTTTCCAGTGGCAGGAGGGTCGGTAACCAGAGGGACGCAGATTGAAGATAATTGGTATAAGAACCAGAGGGAGAGATAAGGAGAAAGTTTTTACACAATTAGTTGTTGTGATCTGGAACATGCTGCCTGATAGGGCGGTGGAAGCAGATTCAATAATAACTTTGGAAAAGGAATTGGATAAATACTTGGAGGGGGATAATGTGCAGAGCCATGGGGAAAGAGCAGGAGAGTGGGATTAATGGGATAGTTCTGCTAAAGAACCAGCACAGGCACAATGGGCCGAATGGACTCCTTCTACACAGTGTCATTCTAGGGTTTGATGGTTGGCAGTTCAACAGAAACACTCCCAGTATTTGCTGTCTGCTGCCAGCTCTGTTTACTGTAATTAGAAACTGCCGCCCACTGTTGTTCACCATCCCTGCAGCCATTTCCTTATTCTGTGGGAGCAAGAAACACAGAGAATCAGGCCGAGGTAGCCAGACAGCAGGTATCTGAGCTCTGAGACTCAAGTATGAGGAAGTTCAATGCTCTAGCCACGTCTAGTGGTCATTCTCAAAGCTGACGTTTGTTTTCAGTGCTTGTGTGATGTCACAGTAAAACTGATCTGCCGTCTGTATTTTCAGAAAACACTTGCTGAATGGAGTCTTGACACGGAGCACGGCACCTGCAGTCAACTGAGGTAAGTGTAAGAGTCGGAGGGACGGAGCCGAGGGTGCACAGCGCTGTCAGAGAGGCGGTGCCGAGGGTGTGCAGCGCAGTCAGAGGGACAGTGCCGAGGGAGCACCGCACTGTTGGAGGGGAGGTGCCAAGGGAGCGCCACGCTGTTGGAAGGGCGATGCTGAGGGAGTGCCATGGGAGCACTGTGCTGTCGGAGGGGCGGTGCTGAGGGAGCGCATCAGTGTTGGTGGTGCCATCTTTCAGATGAGACTTTAAATCGAGGCTTCAGCCAATGTGAAAAATCCCAGGGCTCCTATTCAAAGACATCAGGTACACTGGCTGTGAAACACTTTAGGATGTTCTGAGGCAGTGAAATGCTATGTAGAAATGCAAACAAGTGGTTTGTTCCTTTTCAATTTATGTGAGCAGCCTGGATCCCTGAATCTGTTCAGACATTGGCTGAGGAAGGATTTTTCTTAGCTTTGAGACTCTCCTTGGTCAAATAGCCTGAAATGAAGAAAAGTCCTTGAGTACAGAAACTACCTGGCAGTCGGGAAGCCCACAGTCCAGTGCTGCTCTCAGGGAGGAGTGGGTGGGGAGCTTGGTTGAGAGTGGGATCAATTGCAATGTCCATAGATTTTGACACTCACTTGGGGTACGGGTTCCACACACACTGACTCTCCCTGGGGTACGGGTTCCACACACACTGACTCTCCCTGGGGTACGGGTTCCACACACACTGACTCTCACTGGGGTATGGGTTCTATGGATGCTTCACAATTTTGCCTAAATTGCTGTGGACAGAGTATTGGCAGAATATTGTCACCTGGGAGTAGTAGTAGAGAGAGAGAGTGAGAGGTCTGATTAACGCGATGTCCAACCTGAGCACCTAACCTCTCAGATTAACAAACTCAACACAGAGCTGGGCTAATTCAGTTACACACTGTCTTTACACTCCCTTCTCTGCAGCCTCTCTTTACAGAGATTGCTCAGGTCCAAGTAACCTCACTGCTACACTGTAGATTGTCCAATCCTCGATCACCCCACACCCCTTTCTCATCGATCTATATGTATCAGTGCTCGGTGTCTCCCTCACCACCCCCTCATCAAGACAGGTCAGAGAGGCACATCAGATGACAGTGGACCCTGAATCAAGGAGATTTTAGGAGGAAAACAAGTAGTTTGGTCAAAAAGCTGGATATATGGGAGAGTTTTCAAGAAAGAGAGGGAAGTGGAGAGCTGCAGAGGTTTAGGGAGGGGTTTAGCTTGGGGCTCAGGCAGCTGAAGGCACGGCCGCCAATGGTGCGGTGATTAAAATCGAGAGTGCTCAAGAGTCCAGAATTAGAGGAATGCAAAGATCTCGGAGGGTTGTGGAGCTGGAGGAGGTTATGGAGATAGAGAGGAGAGAGGCCATGGGGGGGATTGGAAAGCAAGGATGAAAATTTCAAAATTGAGGCCTTTCCAGGCTGAGAGCCAGTGTAGGTCAGTGAGCACAAGGGTGATGGGTGAATGGAGCTGATACCGTTTTGGATGAGCTGAAGTTTCTGGGAGGTGAGAGACCAGCCAGGAGAGCATTGGAATAGTTGAGCCTGGACGTAACAGAGACATTGGGCGAGAATTTGAGTGACATTGAGATGGAGATGGAGGGGGGCGGTGATAGGACTGAGATGGGGATGGAGATGGAGGGGGGCGGTGATAGGACTGAGATGGGGATGGAGAGGGAGCGGGATGGGGGTGATAGGACTGAGATGGAAGGGAGGGGGAGGGGTGATACGAATGAGATTGTGGGGAGGGGGGGTGATCAGACTGAGAAGGGGGAGTTGGAGATAGGACTGAGTTTGGGGGAAGGGGAGGGGTGATAGGTATGAGATGGGGAGAGGGAGGCAGTGATAGGACTGAGATGGGATGAGGGGGCAGCAGTGATAAGACTGAGATGGGGGAGGGGGCAGCAGTGATAGGACTGAGATGGGGGAGGGGGCAGCAGTGATAGGACTGAGATGGTGGGAAGTGGAGGGTGGTGATAGGACTGAGATGGGGGGAGGCGGTGATAGGACTGAAATGGGAGAGAGTGGTGATTGTTGCTCTAAGGTCAGCCTTACTGACTAAGGGTCACATGGTCTAAACAGCCAATCAACACTGAGCGTGGGGAATCTCATAAGGGATGGAGTTTTCCTAGTCTGGGGGTGTGTGTTGTAGCTTTGGCAGAGGCCTGCAGCTAATCCAGCAGCTCTGAAAATAAAGTTCATTGTTGAACTAAAGAAGCTTCTTGGTAGTACATCTCTACACCTGGTGACGAGGATTAATGATCCTGGCACTGCCTCTCACTCTACAACTGTGAGTATCTTGTTTTAAAGAAGGGAAAAAATATATACTCACCTGGATGCCTCACTTTGGGAGGATCGACCCATTTGACTCCTCCATGGAGGACTGGACTCAATACATCAAGCGCCTTGGGTTTTATTTCCAGGCCAATGAAATAGGGGAGGAGGCAAAGTGCAAAGCAATTCTCTTGAGAGTCTGTGGGAGTCAAACCTATAACCTTATTCGCAGTCTCACAGTCCCAAGCATGCCCGACTCTAAATCGTTCAGTGAGTTCATGGATTTAGTGAAGAGACATTTTAAACCCGAACCATCAGTCATTATGCAAAGATTCAAATTTAATACAAGGGTGAGGGCCCCAGGCAAATCAATCGCGACTTATATTGCTAAGTTGAAGCAATTGTCAGAGCATTGTGATTTCGGAGCGACCTTGACCAACATGCTATGGGATCGGTTAGTTTGTGGCATGTGCAACGACGCCATTCAGCATTGAATGCTGGCAGAAGTCAATATAAATTTTAAACGAGCAATGGAAATAGCCCTGGCCGTGGAAAGCGCTGAAGAAGATTTGCAGAAGCTACAGAGCTTGCAAAAATGGCGCCATTTACCAGTTAGGGCGGGAACCTGCAGCCAGGCATGGCACCAAAACCGCTGAAGCAGCCGCGAAGTGGGAATCATTCCCAATCACCCAGAAATCAAAAAAATATTCTGGAGGCAATCAGACAGCGCTCCTGAAGTTGGAATGTTACTGATTTGGGAGTAACTGCACTCCTGAAACATGTGGATTTAAGGAGGCCGAGTGTTATTACTGTCGCAAAAGAGGACATTTGATGAAGCAGTGCAGAGCTAAGTCTAGACTGCCAAGTAACCAGCCAGCAAAGATGTTAGAAGTACATAATGTGAAAGAGCCTGAAATAACTGATTCTGACATTCACTCTCTTTTTATTCTTAAAGCCATCAAGGCAAACCCTATTACTGTCACACTCCACATAAATGGGAAGCCTCTAGTTATGGAGGTGGATACAGGGATATCAGCCACAGTGTTGGGTGAGCACACATTTCAGTACCTGAGAGAAGGTACCCAACCCTTGAGCCTGGAGAGAACTTCTGCCCAGCTGAAGACTTACATGGGAGAAGCCATAAAAGTAAAAAGCACCGCCATGGTACCTGTGAGCTATGGGCAGCCGTCAGCCCAGCTCCCAGTAATAATAGTGACTGGGGAAGGACCAAGCCTTCTGGGCCGTGATTGGCTAAAAGAAATCAAGTTAAATCAGTCCGAGATTTTTCAAGTGCGGGCAGGAGGACTGCTAGAATTGTTAAAAAATACGACAGCATCTTTTGCAACGAATTAGGAAAAATCAAAGGCTTGCAAACCAAGATTTATGCTGAACCAGAGGCAACTCCCTGATTTTTTAAGGCAAGACCGGTACCATATGCCTTAAGAGAAAAGGTGGATGCTGAGTTAAACAGGTTGGAGGAACGAGGCATCATACAGACATTTCCATTATCATCCCTGTAATGAAACCGGATAAGACCATCCGCATTCGCGGCGATTATAAGCTGACAGTTAATCAGGCCGCCAAGTTGGATAAGTGTCCAATTCCAAGAATTGAACACTTGTGAGCAAGGCTGGCAGGAGGTCAATCCTACACTAAGCTGGGTATGAGCCACACGTACCAGCAACTCGAGTTAGAGAACACATCCCGGGGGTATGTCACAGTAAACACACACAAAGGCCTATTCCAGCATACGCACCCACCTTTTGGCGTGTCCTCGGCATGTGCAATATTTCAAAGGATGATGGAGAGTTTGCTACAGGGATTACCACAGGTCGCAGTACACCTTGACTATGTCCTCATGACTGGATTGACAGAGACCGAGCATTTAGCAAATTTTGAGGAGGTATTAAAAAGATTTCTGGAAGCTGGAGTTCATCTAAAAAGAGTGAACTGCACTTACCAAGCACCGAGGTTCCTATCTGGGGCACCATGTAGACGCAGTGATGTGGATCCATATAGAATAGAAGCACAGAAAATGCTGGAAAATCTCAGCAGGTCTGACAGCATCTACGGAGAGTTTTTCCAGGTATTTTTGTTTTTGTTCTAGATTTCCAGCATCCGCGGTATTTTGCTGTTATCTTAACATTTCGAGTCCATTTGATTCTTCTTCAGAGCTAAAGAGAAGTAGAAATGTGATGAAATGTACACTGTTTAAGGGGGATGGAGCAGGTGAAGCTGGATAGAAGATCAGCAATAGGTGGGGGCTGAGGAGAGACTGACAAAGATGTCATGGACCCAAAACAAAGGGAATGTTATTAGTGGTGGTAAAGACTAAAGAAGGTGCTGATAGTGGCATAAAGGTAAGAAAGCCGAATGTGTGAATAGCAGAACAAGGGTCAGCACTCTGTGAAAGACCAACATAGAATTAGTAACAGATGGCCCTTTTGGGGTGGGGCGGGGGGAGTGGGCAGTGGTTCGGGAAAAGGATAGATCAAGGGATAAAAAAGGGGGGATAAAACAATGAATAAAAATAAGTAAATGAAAAATTTAAAAATTTTAAAAAGGGGTGAGGATGGAGGAGAGAGTTCATGGTCTGAAGTTGTTGAACTCAATGTTAAGTGCGGAAGGCTGTAAAGTGCCTAATCGGAAGATGAGGTGCTGTTCCTCCAGTTTGCGTTGGGCCTCACTGGAACATTGCAGCAGGCCAAGGACGGACATGTGGACATGAGAGCAGGATGGTATGTTGAAATGGCAAGAGACAGGAAGGTCTGGGCCATGCTTGCAGACAGACCAAAGGTGTGACGCAAAGCGGTCACCCAGTATGCGTTTGGTTTCCCCGATGTAGAGGAGACCGCCTTTGGAGAAATGAATGCAGTAGACCAAATTGAAGGAGGTGCAAGTGAAGCACAGCTTCACCTGAAAGGAGTATTTGGGCCCTTGGGCGGTGAGGAGGGAGGATATATGCGATTGCATAGGAAGGTGCCATGGGAAGGGGATGAGGTGTTGGGGGTGATGGAGGAGTGGACCAGAGTATCCGGGAGTGGACCAGAGGGTCCCTACAGAATGCTGACAGGGGGTTGAGGGATGTGTTTGGTGGTGGCATCATGCTGGAGTTGGCGGAAATAGTGGAGGATGATCCTTTGAATGCACATTCAAAATGGATGAAGATTTTTGAGGTGAAATCACCTACATCGCATGCTACCATCAAAAAGTTACGCCAGTGCTTTTTGACTCACAGATTGCCTAAAGTCACTGTATCAGACAATGGACCCATATTTACAAGTGCTGAATTTCAGAACTTCACCAGTGTTTAACGGTGTTAAACACATCCAAGCTGAGCCTTACCACCCAGCATCAAACGGACTAGCCAAGAGAGCCATGCAAACTTTCAAGTCAGGACTAAAAAAATTGTCGGATGGAACCTTGGAAACCAAAATCTCACACTTCCTTCTTAGCTACTGCACGTCTCCACATACAACAACAGGTGTTCCACCAGCAGAACTGTATATGAAGCGTCATCTCAGAACGAGACTGAGCCTCATATTTCCAAATTTGCCAGGGAGGGTAGAGAAGAACCAAGGTAATCAGATAACAAGTCACGATTTGCATAGTAGAGCCCGGAAATTTATGGTAGATGAAGCCGTATATGTAAGAAAGTTGGTTGCGATCCGAGCTGGATCCCGGGGATTATTGTTTGTGAGACTGGACCCCTTTCATACCAAGTAGATGTGGAAGGCCGGGTTGTTCGTAAACACATGTATCACCTGAGGAGCAGGGAGATTCTTCCACACAGTCAGTGTTGCCACAAAGGAATGTTATGAAACCCGTAAGCACTGAAGTACCTGATCGACCTGTTATGGACATAACTGATGTCTTAAGATAAAAACAAAAAACTGCGGATGCTGGAAATCCAAAACAAAAACAAAAATACCTGGAAAAACTCAGCAGGTCTGACAGCGTCTGCGGAGAGGAATACAGTTAACATTTCGAGTCTGAATGACTCCTCATCAGAACTAAGGAAAAATAGAAAAGAGGTGAAATATAAGCTGGTTTAAGGGGGGGTGGGGGTGGGACAGGTAGAGCTGGATAGAGGGCCAGTGATAGGTGGAGATAACCAAAAGATGTCATAGACAAAAGGACAAAGAGGTGTTGACGGTAGTGATATTAGCTAAGAAATGTGCTAATGGTGACATTAAGGGTAGAAAGCAGGACGAGCAAAATACACATAGCCCTAGTGGGGGTGGGGTGGGGGGAAGGGATCAAAATAGGCTAAAAGATAGAGATAAAACAATGAATGGAAATACATTTAAAAATAATGGAAATAGGTGGGGAAAGAAAAATATATAAATTATTGGAAAAAGGGGGATCGGAAAGTGGGTGGGGATGGAGGAGAGAGTTCATGATCCAAAGTTGTTGAACTCAATATTCAGTCCGGAAGGCTGTAAAGTGCCTAGTCGGAAGATGAGGTGCTGTTCCTCCAGTTTGCATTGAGCTTCACTGGAACATTGCAGCAGGCCAAGGACGGACATGTGGGCGTGAGAGCAGGGTGGAGTGTTGAAATGGTAAGCGACAGGGAGGTCTGGGTCATGCTTGCGGACAGACCGAAGGTGTTCCGCAAAGCGGTCACCAAGTCTGCGTTTGGTCTCTCCAATGTAGAGGAGACCGCATTGGGAGCAAATCTTCATTGAATCAAATAGTGATGAACTGCCTGTGCCAAAAGAGGTACCCGTTATTGCAGTTCCTGTTAATGTTGATCCTGTGGAAGAGCCTCAGGCTATAGAGTTATGCCGGTCTACCCGAAACATAAAAACCCCTCAATGATTTGATTTGTAATTACAGGACCTATATGTATAAGTGTATAATCTGAATTCAAGAGAAAGTGCAAGTGTGATTATTTCTAAGATTTTTGATATCGTTTTCTATTCACCTGTACAAAATAATTTGGGTAAGGAATGTAAAACAAGGAATTAAAGGGGGAAGAGATGTGGTGATTGTTGATTTAAGGCTAGCCTTACTGACTCAGTGTCACGTAGTCAGAACAGCCAATCAACACCGAGCATGGGGAATCTCCTAAGGGGTGGAGTTTTCCTAGTCTGGGGGTGTGCTTTGCTAGTGGTTAGCAGTTCTGTAAATAAAGTTTGTTGTTCATCTAAAGAAGCCTCTCAATAGTACATCTCTACAGAGGGGAAGGCGATGATAGGACTGAGTTGGGGGGGGGGAGCGGAGAGGGAGGTGGTGATAGGACTGAGGTGGGGGAGGGGGAGGAGGTGATAGGATTGAGGTGGGGGAGAGGGAGGAGGTCTTGCATTCTTAATTAGCACTTTTCTCAGACAAAGACCGCCACCTTCAACACCTCTTTGACCCTTTTGTCTCTGACATCTTTTGATTATCTGCTCACACCACACCCTCAATGTGTCTCTTCCCCCCCACCCACCTTAAACCAATTTATATTTCTCCCTTGTTGAAACTATGCTTCAGTTCTGCTGAAGGGCCATGAGGGCTCGAAACGTTGACTGATTTCTTCTCCGCCGATGCTGCCAGACTTGCTGAGTTTTTCCAGGTAATTCTGTTTTTATTTTGTTTTGGATTTCCAGCATCCGCAGTAGCTTTTAGCTTTTTGTTTTTATCTGATAGGATTGAGGTTGGGGGAGGGGGAGGAGGTGATAGGATTGAGGTTGGGGGAGGAGGTGATAGGATTGAGGTTGGGGAGGGGGAGGAGGTGACAGGGCTTAGATGGGGGTGGGGAGGGGGAGGAGGTGATAGGATTGAGGTTGGGGGAGGGGGAGGAGGTGATAGGATTGAGGTAGGGTGAGGGGGAGGAGGTGACAGGGCTGAGATGGGGGTGAGGAATGGGGAGGAGGTGATAGGACTGTGATGGGAGAGAGGGGAGGTGGTGAGGATAGATTAGACAATCTGAAAGGCACTTGGGAGGTACAGCAGGATATCAGTCAAATTGCTGATGAGTTGTTGACATTCCAGCTGAAGGAAATGGTTAACCATTAAAATAAAATAGCCACAGAAAACAAGTGTTAGCAAATCAATCTTCGAAAAGGAAGCAGTGATGGTTTTCCAGTGTCATTTAATGGGATTATTATGGGCTGATTACTGGAAAGCTGTTTACACTCACTGACAGGCTGTTTTTTGCTGACTCTGTATTTGAATGATACATGAATGTGTCAGATTCTAAGGCTTGAGTATGGATTGTGTTTTGGGAGCAGTTAACTCACCTCAATCAGTGTCTGGCCTTTTCATGGAGGGGCAGTGCTGCATTTTATTTTAGAATACTATGCAGTGAGTACAGCCCCTGTTATAAACTATGAGGTACAGTAGTCACAATGCACAGAACAAGCTCCCACAACAGCAATAAGATCATCCTGAGGGGCAGATGTGGCCTTGGTTTAATGTCTCATCCGACAGTGCAGCACTGCGATGGGAGCGTCAGTCCGGATTATGTGTTCAAGTCCTTGGAGTGTGTCTTGAACCTACGACATTCTAATTCAGAGGAGAGGGTGCTACCCACTGAGCCGTAGCTGGCACCTTTAACTCTCAATGTACAGAGTTCACTAACCAAACCGAGTCAAGTAGATGGTAAAATATTCATTGCTGACAGATACACAGACACAGCTGTACAGACAGTTACAGATCCTGCAGCTTTACACAGTATTATTCCCAGCTGTTGCAGAGCCATAGAGGGTGAGGAGATGGGAGGGGCAGTTTCTCACACTAAAATTTCTCACTTGCCACAAAATATTTCATCCAAACTGTTCACACCATTTGTATAAATCTCCACCTCCTGCTGCTGCAGCCAAATGACAGCTAAAGCAGTGAAAATGGGCAGACTGTGGACATTTCTTGCTGAAGGTCTTTCAGTGATGGGTTGGCAGGAATTGCTTGTTCTGTACTGTACATTTCAAAGATCAGAAATGAGTGGTCTGAGGATGCAGCTGCCCAGAAGGCGGCAGATGTGAAATTCCATCCGTGAGACGAGCAACAGGAGTGAGAGTAAATGTTTCTAAAGCATTTCTTATGCTCAGTGAGAGGTGTCAGAGAGCTGGCATAGTGACTGTATCAAGGGGTATGTTTAAGAGGGTCAAAGATGATAATGAGGTAGATCACTATTTCCTCAGGTGGAGTGGGTAGTCCAAAACAAGGGACAGAACCTCAAAATTAGAGCCAGGCTGTTCAGAGGTGATGTCAGGCAACAGGAGAAGAGGGTGGCATTGTTGTATTGTCACTGGACCAGTAATCCAGAGACCTAGAGTAATGCTGTGGGGACCCCGGGTTCAAGTCCCATCACAGCAAAATTTGAATTCAATTTTAAAAATCTGGAATTAAAAATCTAATGATGACCATGATGTCCATCTGGTTCACTAATGCCCTTTAGGGAAGGAAATCTGTTGTCTGGCTTACTCCCGGTCCACAGCAATGTGGTTGACTCTTAATTACCCTCTGAAATAGCCTAGCAAGGCACTCAGTTGTATCAAACTGCTAGAAAGTCAATAAGGAATGAAACCAGACACACCAACCTAAGCATGGGAAATTACAACGGCAACCTCAGCCTTGTCGACCCTGCAAAGTCCTCCTTAGTAACATCTGGGAACTTGTACCAAAATTGGGAGAGCTGTCTCACAGACTAGTCAAGCAACAGCCTTACATAGTCATATTCATGGAATCATACCTTACAGATAATGCCCCAGACATCACCATCCCTGGATATGTTCTGTTCCACCAACAGGACAGACCCAGTAGAGGTGGTGGCAGCACAGTGATATACAGTCGAGTGGGAGTTGCCCTGGGAGTCCTCAAGATTGACTCTGAACCCCATGAAGTCTCATGGCATCAGGTCAAACATGGGCAAGGAAACCTCCTGCTGACTATCACGTACCGCTCCCAAGCTCTCAGCTGATGAATCAGTACGTTCAACGCCACTTGGAGGAAGCACTGAGGGTGGCAAGAGTGCAGAATGTACTCTGGTTGGGGGAGTTCAATGTCCATACATTGACATAGTTGCTAGACTGTGTCTGCGTCAAGTGGTGAGGGAACCAACAAGAGGGAAAAACATACTTGACCTCATCCTCACCCACGAGCCTGCTGCAGATGCATCTGTCCACAATCAGTATCAGTAAGAGTGACCACCGCACAGTCGTTGGGGAGACAAAGTCCTGCCTTCACATTGAGGATACCCTCCATCATGTTGTGTGGCACTACCACTGTGTTAAATGGAATAGATTTCAAACAGATCTAGCAACTCAAGACTGGGCATTGATGAGACGCTGTGGGCCATCAGCAGCAGCAAAATTGTACTCGAACACAATCTGTAACCTCATGGCCCGGCATATCCCCCACTCTACCATTACCATCAAGCCAGGGGATCAACCCTGGTTCAATGAAGAGTGCAGGAGGGCATGCCAGGAGCAGCATCAGGCATACCTAAAAATGAGGTGTCAACCTGGTGAAGCTACAACACAGGACTACTTGTTTGCCAAACAGCATAAGCAGCAAGTGATAGACAGAGCTAAGTGAGTCCACAACCAACGGATCAGATCTAAGCTCTGCACATCTGCCACATCCAGTTCTGAATGGTGGTGGACAATTAAACAACTCACTGGAGGAGGAGGGTCCACCAGTATCCCCATCCTCAATGATGGGGGCGCCCAGCACAACAGTGCAAAAGATAAGGCTCAAGCATTTTCAACAATTTTCAGCTAGAAGTGCCGAGTGGGTGATCAATCTCGGCCTCCTCTGGAGGTCCCCAGCATCACAGATGCCAGTCTTAAGCCAATTCGATTAACTCCATGTGATATCAAGAAACAGCTGAAGGCACTGGATATTTCAAAGACTTTGGGCCCCGACAATATTCCTGCAAAAAGTACTGAAAACTTGTGCTCCAGAACTTGCTGCACCCTGAGCCAAGCTGTTTCCGTTCAGCTACAATACTGACATCTACCCAACAATGTGAAAAATTGTCCAGTTATGTCCTGTACACAAAAGCAGGACAAATCCAACCCAGCCAATTACTGCCCCATCAGTCTACTCTTGATCATTAGTAAAGTGATGGAAGGGGTCATCAACAGTGCTATCAAGCGGCACTTACTTAGCAATAACCTGCTCACTGACACTCAGTTTGGGTTCCACCAGAATCACTCAGCTCCTGACCTCATTACAGCCTTGGTTCAAACATGGGTAGAAGAGCTGAACTCTACAGGTGAGATGAGAGTGACTGCCCTCGACATCAAAGCAGCATTTGACCGAGTGTGGCATCAAGGAGCCCCAGCAATGGGATTCAAGAGGAAAACTCCCCTCTGGTTGGAGTCATACTTAGCACAAAGGAAGATGGTCGTGGTTGTTGGAGGACAATCATCTCAGTTCTAGGACATCACTGCATGATTTCCTCAGGGTAGTGTCTTAGGCTTCAGCTGCCTCCTCAATGACCTTCCTTCCATCATAAGGTCAGAAGTGGAGATGTTCACTGATGATTGCACAATGTTCAGCACCATTCGTAATGACTCAGATATGAAGCAGTCCATATCCATATGCAGCAAGACCTGGACTATGTTCAGGTTTGGGCTGTCAAATGGCAAGTAACATTCGCACCACACAAATGCCAGCCAATGACCATCTCTAACAAGAGAGAATCCAACCATTGCCCCTTGACATTCAATGGTATTACCATCACTGAATCCCACTATCAACGTCCTGGGGGTTACCATTGACTAGAAACTGAACTGGACTATCCATATAAATACTGTGGCTACAAGAGCAGGCCAGAGACTAGGAATCCTGTGGTGAGTAACTCACCTCCTGACTCCCCAAAGCCTGTCCACCATCTACAAGGCACAAACCAGGAGTGTGATGGAATACTCCCCACTTGCCTGGATGAGTGCAGCTCCCAAAACACTCAAGAAGCTTGACACCATCCAGGACAAAGCAGCCTGCTTGATTGGCACCCCATCCACCACCTTCAACATTCACTCCCTCCACCACCGACGCACAGTAGCAGCAGTGTGTACCATTTACAAGATGCTCTGCAGAAACTCACCAAGGGTCTTTCGACAGCACCTTCCAAACTCACGACCGCTACCATCTAGAAGGACAAGGACAGCAGACACATGGGAACACTACCACCAGGAAGTTCCCCTCCAAGTCACTCACCATCCTGACTTGGAAATATGTTGCCATTCCTTACCTGTCGCTGGGTCAAAATCCTGGAACTCTCTCCCTAACAGCACTGTGGGTGATCCTATACCACACGGACTGCAGCGGTTCAAGAAGGCAGCTCACCACCACCTTCTCAAGGACATTTAGGGATGGGCAATAAATGCTGGCTTAGCCAGTGATGCCCACATCCAATGAATGAATTAAAAAAAATACAAAGGATAGTGGAAACCTGGAACTTTCTCCCCAAATACACTGTTGAGATTGGAGGTCAGGTGAATATGTCAAGACTGAATTTGATAGATTATGTTGGGTAAGAATCATAGAACGGTTACAGCACAGGAGGGAGGCCATTCAGCCCATCACATCTGTGCTGACTCACTGTAAGAGTAACTCACCCAAAGTCCCTTCCCCCACTTTCTCCCTGTAGCCCTGTACATTCTTACTTTTCAGATAATAATCCAATTCCCCCTTAAACGCCTCGATTGAATCTGCCACCACTCTCAGGCAGTGCATTCCAGACCACAATCACTCGTGTGAACAAGTTCTTCCTCATATCACCATTGCTTCTTTTGCCAATTACCGTAAATCTGTCCCCTCTTGTTCTCAGTCCTTCTACCAATGGGAACAGTTTTGCTCTATCTACTCTGTGCAGACCCCTCATGATTTTGACTACCTCTATCAAATCTCCTCTCAATCTTGTAATATAAGAACATAAGAAATAGGAGCAGGAGTAGATGACACAGCCTGTCGAGCCTGCTCCACCATTCAATATGATCATGGCCAATCTTGGGCTTCGACTCCATTTTCCCGCCCACTCCCCATATCCCTTAATTTCCTGAGAGACCAAAAACCTGTCTGTCCCAGCCTTAAATATATTCAATGATGGAGCATCCACAACCCTCTGGGGTCGAGAATTTCAAAGATTCACAGCCCATTGAGTAAAGAAGTTTCTCCTCATCTCAGTCTAAATGATCGGCTCCTTATCCTGAGACTGTACCCCTGTGTTTTAGATTTCCCAACCAGCAGAAACAATCTCTCAGTGTCTACACTATCAAAACCTTTCAGAATTTTGTATGTTTCAATGAGATCGCCTCTCATTCTTCTAACCTCGGGAGAATATAAACCAAATTTACTCAGCCTCTCATCGTAGGACAACCCCCTCATCTAAGGGACAAATCTAGTCAACCTTCGCTATACCGCCTCCATTGCAAGTCTATCCTTTCTTAAATGCAGAGAACAAAACTGCACACAGTATTCTAGATGCGGTCTCACCAAGCAAGATTTCTTTATTCCTGTACTCCAATCCCCTTGCAATAAAGACCAACATGCCATTTGCCTTCCTAATTGATTGCTGCACCTGCCTGCCAACTTTCTGTGTTCCTTGTACGAGCACACACAAAATCGCTTTGAACATCAACACTTACAAGTTTCTCACCTTTCAAAAAATATTCTGCTTTTCTATTCTTACAGCCAAAGTGAATAACTTCACACTTCCCCACATTATACTCCTTCTGCCATCTTGTTGCCCACTCACTTACCCTGTCTCTTTGCAGCCTCTCTGTGACCTCCCCACAGCTTACCTTCACCTAGCTTGGTATCATCAGCAAACTTACATTACTCTCTATCTCTTCATCTAAGTCATTAATACATTGTACATAGCTGCGACCCCAGCACTAATCCCTGTGATACTCCACTATTCACTGCTTGCCAACTTGAAAAAGCCCCATTTATGCCACTCCTTTGTTTTCAATCCGTTAACTAATCCCCTATCCGTAATAATATATTACCCCCAACGCCATGAGCCCTTATCTTGTGTGGCACCATATTGAAGGCCTTTTGGAAATCCAAAGGTATATTACATCTACTGGTTCCCTTTTATCTACCATACTAGTTACATTCACAAAAAACTCTAATAAATTTGTCAAACAGGATTGCCCACTAGGAAAACCATGTTGACTTATTCTAAGTATACTCTGCTTTTCTAAGTGCATTGTTAAGACTTCCATAATAATAGATTCCAGCATTTTCCCAACAACTGAAGTTAGACTAACTGGCCTCTAGTTCACTGTTTTCCCTCTCCCTCCTTTCTTGAGAAGTGGCGTAACATTTGCCAACTTCCAGTCGAGTGGGACCTTCCTGAATCTAAGAAATTTTGTAAAATCATAGCTAGCAAGTCCACTATCTCTGCAGCTATCTCTTTTAGAACCCTAGAGTGTAGGTCATCAGGTTCCAGGGGTTTGTTGGATTTTTGAGTTTCTCCAATACTTTATCTCTGCTGATATTAATTTCCCTAATTTCCTCACTCTTGTTAGCCTCTAGGTTATCGTCAATTTCTGGTATGAAACTTGTGTCTTCTACTGTGAAGACAGACATAAAATATTTGTTCAATGCCTCTGCCACTTCCTCATTCCATAGAGTCGTAGAGGTCTACAGCCACAGAAAATGGCCCTTCGGCCCATTGAGTCTGCGCTGGTCAAATAAGTACCTAACTATTCTAATCCCATTTTCCAGCACTAGGCCCATAGCCTTGTATGCCATGGCATCGCAAGTGCACATCCAAATACTTCTTAATACTTCCCCATGATAATTTCTCCTGTCTCTGCTTCTAAGGGACCAACATTTACTTTAACTACTCTCTTCCTCATCTTCTAGACCATTCTTGCCAATTTAATTGTTCCAGTCTATATGACAATTATTATATTGTCTTTGTTACAACTTCCTATAATTTCTTGTATAATGCTGTGCTCAACGGTATAACTTCTGTTAGGGGGCCTATAAATTACTCCCAACAGTATTTTCTGACTCCTGCTATTCCTAATTTCCACTCACTATTCCTAATTTCCACTCATAATGATTCTACTTCATGATCTTCAGCAGCCAGATCCTTTATCACTAATGTCCTTATGTCATCCTTTACTATTAGGGCTACCCCACCTCCTTTGCCATTTTGTCTGTCTTTCTGAAATATTATGTACCCTAGAATATTTGCTTCCCAACCTCGATCACCATGTAACCACGTATCTGTCATGGTGATTAATCTGAACCATTTACCTCTATTTGTGCCACTAGTTTATCTATCTTATTGCAGATGTTTCATGCATTCAGATAAAGTACCTTTAATTTAATTTTTTTACTTCCGTTCCCTGCAATTACCTTATATGTTGATGTACATTTTTGTTAAACTCTCTGTCTCTTCCTATCCCACTCTGCTTGTCTTCATGCACATCACTATACTGTTCCAAAACCTTGACCTTTCTCTTCAGATTTCTAAGTCTCCCTTCACCCGAACCCCCCCACCCCCTGCCACTCTGTTAGTTTGGTAGTGCCTTCTCCAATTGGAAAACAGCCTCAGCTTCTCCAATCTATCTACATTACTGAAGTTCCTCATCCCTGGAATCATTCTCGTGAATCTTTCCTGCACTCTCTCTAATGTCCTCACATCTTTCCTAAAGTGTGGCGCCCAGAACTGGACGCAATACTCCAGTTGAGGTCGAATCAGTGTTGTATACAGGTTTAGTATACTTCCTTGCTTTTGTACTCTTACGCCCCTATTGATAAAATACAGGATACTGTATGCTTTATTTACCACACTCTCTGTCCTGTCACCTTCAATGATTTATGCAGGTTCCACTGCTCCTGCACTCCCTTTAGAATTGTATCTTTTATTTTATGTTGTCTTTCTGCATTCTTCCTATCAAAACTAATCACTTCACACTTTGCATTTGGTGGTGCCAGGGGACTGGAGAATTGCAAACATTGCACCCTTGTTCAAAAAAGGTTGTAAGGATAAGCCCAGCAATTACAGATCAGTCAGTTTAACTTCAGTGGTGGGCAAGATTCTAGAAACAATAATTTGGGATAGAATTAGTAGTCATTTGGAAAAATATGGGTTGATAAGGAAGAGCCTTTCTAAAGGGGAAATCGTGTTTAACTAACTTGCTGGAGCTTTTTGAAGAGGTAACAGAAAAGGTTGATGAGCATAATGCTGTTGATGTGGTGTACATAGACTTTCAAAAGGCATTTGACACAGTGCCACACAACAGACTTGTGAGAAAAGTTATCGCTCATGGAATAAAAGGGACAGTAGCAATGTGGATACAAAATTGGCTGAAAAGTAGGAAGCAGAGAGAAATGGTCAGTGGATATTTTTCAGGCTGGAGGAAGGTTTGTAGTGGAGTTCCCCAGGGGTCAGTATTGGGACCCTTGCTTTTCCTGATATATGTTAATGACCTTGGTGGGCAGGGGACAATTTCAAAGCTTGTGGATGATACAAAGCTTGGGAGTGTTGTGAACTTCAAGGAGGATGGTATGGAACTTCAAAAGGACATAGACAAGTTGGTGAAGTGGGCAGATAGATGGCAGATGAAGTTCAATGTGGAGAAATGTGAGATAATGCATTTTGGTGGGAAGAACATAAAATAAGGGGTAAAATTTTGAACGGGGTGCAGGAGCAGAAAGAATTTGGTGTATATGTGCATAGATTATTGAAGGTGGCAGGACAGGTGGAGAGAGCAGTTAATAAAGCATATAGTATCCTGGGCTTTACTAATAAGGGCATAGAGTACAAGAGCAGGGAGGTTATGTTGAATTTATATAAGACACTCATTAGACCTCAGCTGGAGTATTGTGTACAATTCTGGGCGCCATATAATAGGAAGAATGTAAACACACTGGAGAGAGTGCAGAAGAGGTTTACAAGAATGGTCCCAGGGATGAGAAACTTCAGCTATGAGGATGGATTGGAGAGGTTGGGACTGTTCTCCTTGGAGAGAAGAAGGCTAAGAGGAGATTTGATAGAGATGTTCCAAATCATGAGGGGGCTGGACAGAGTAGATCAGGAGAAGCTGTTCCCACTCGTCAAAAGATCAAGAATGAGACGGCACAGATTTAAAGTGATTTGCAAAAAAAGCAGATGTGACGTGAGAAAAAACTTTTTCACACAGCGAGTAGTTCAGGTTTGGAATGCACTGTCTGGAAGTGTGGTGGAGGCAGGTTCAATCAAGGCATTTGATGATTATTTGAATAGAAACAATGCTTAGGGGTACGGGGAAAAGGCAGGGCAATGGCACTTGGACATAATGCTCATTTAGAGAGCTGGTGCAGACACGATGGGCTGAATGGCCTCCTGCGCTGTTAAAATTCTGTGATTCTGTAAATTTCAACTGCCACTTGTCCACCCATTCCACCAACTTGTCTATGTCCTTTTGAAGTCCATCACTCTCCTGACGGTTCAGGTTTATGCAACTAGCGCAGGTAAATGGGGTTAAGCTACAGGTCAGCCATAATCTAATTGGTGGAACAGGGTGGAGGGGCTGAATAGTCTCCTCCTGTCTCTGTATTCTTAGTTCCAATGGGGGGGGGGGTCTCTGATTTTCAGATCTGATGTACCAAAGGGAGCAAATAAAAATCAGAGAGAAATTATGACAGTGTGCCCGAAGGAAGGATCAGCTCCAGTACAGCTGTAGCTATCTCTCCATGCATTCTGTCTCTCCCCTGAGCTCGGACCCTTTCTCTTGCCTGTCTGTTGGTTAATGGATGATTAATTCCCCAAATGACATCAGCGGCTGAGCTGGGGAGTGTGGAGAATCAATCCCAGTCTTGAGACAGTTCAGGCAGGAGAGCTCCGCTGATGAAGCCGAAATATGACCGATTCAGGAGCGAGTCGGTGACCTCAGCTAGGGGCTTACTGCACAGTCTGACCATGAGCAGCCAGCTCGGTGCCGCTCCCGTGGCCGAAGAGCCGGAGGATTCCACTACCTTCTGCACTCTCATCCCGAAAATCCCGCATTGGAAATTCTCGTCCTCCTCCTCCGGCTTCCTGAGCGGCCGGAGTCCGGCCAAGGTGCTGCCTCCCCCCCGCGCTGCCCCCCCGGCCCCCGGGCTGACCACTGTCCTGGGATCCTGTGACTCGCTGTGCCCTCCTCCCTGCTCTCTACAGGCCATGGCCAGGCTGCCCGGCAGGAAGGTCCGAGTGGAAGGCGTCAGACTGGGCGGAGAGGAGTGGAATCGCAAAGGCAGCTTCATCAACAAGCCCTCGGAGGGCTGGCTGCACCCGGACAGCAAGATCCTGGGCTCTGGAGTCTCCTACATCGTCCGAGTGAGTAGGTGGGGTGGGGTAAAACTGATCCCCCTGGGGGTGCTGAGACTCAGTACCCAGACAGCTGCTGGTATAAAGGGTGGGTCCACAGCATCCTGTGTTCAGTTAGTATGTGGCCTCCCATTCTGTCCATTCAGCCATACACACAAGCTGTGCTGTACTGGAGATTGGATTCAGTAGAATTCCACCCCCCCCCCCAAAGTCATTCTTTAGAAAAGGGGCTTTAGAGGAAAGTTTTAAAACAAGTTGTATTGTTGGGCAGACAGTCATTCTGAGGATGTGTCAGGCATTGTTGTGTCATTAGGAGAGACAGAAACCAGGAAATTATAGACCTGTTAGTCTAACATCTGTTGTGGGAATATTTTTTGGAATCTATAAGGACAGAGTGACTGAGCACTGAGAGAAATTTGAGTTGATTAGAGAGAGCCAACATGGATTTGTAATGGGTAGTTTATGCCTAACAAACCTGATTTAATTTTTTGAGGAAGTAATAAAAGTAGTGGGCAGGGGGATGACGATGAATGTAGTTTATAAGGACTTCCAGAAGACGTTCTGTTATAGAATAATTACAGCACAGAAAGAGGCCATTCAGCCCCTCACATGACAGGGTAGATGCTGAGAGAATGTTTCCTCTCATGGGGAATCTAGAACTGGGGGGCAGAGTTTCAAGAATAAGGGGTCCCCCATTTAAGACAGAGGTGAAGAGGAATTTTTCTCTGAGGGTCATTAGTCTGTGGAATTCTCTTCCCCAGAGAGCAGTGGAGGCTGGCTCATTGAATATATTCCAGGCTGAATTATTCAGATTTTTGATCGACAAGGAAGTCGAAGGTTATGGGGGACAGGCAGGAAAGTGGAGTTAAGGTCACAATCAGATCAGCCATGATCTTATTGAATGGTGGAGCAGGCTTGAGGGGCTGAATGGCCTACTCCTGCTCCTACTTCATATGATCTTATGTTCATTTCAGCTCTTGAAGAACGCCTCAGCTAGTCCTACTCCCCAACCTTTTCCCCCCATCCCTGAACATTTTTTTCTATTCAGATAATTATCCAATTTCCTTTGGAAACCTGTGAATGAATGTGCCTCCACCACACACTCAGACAGTTCCAGATCCTGGCCATTTGATGCGTAAAAAAGATTTTCCTCATGTTGCCTTTGGCTCGTTAGCTGATCACCTTAAATCAGTGTTCTCTGGTTCTTAATCCTTCCGTCAATGGGAACAGTTTCTCTCTATCTACACTGTTCAGACCCCTCATGATTTTGAACACTTTTATCAAATCTCCTCAAAGTTCTCTAAGGAAATTAACTCCAGTTTCTCTAATCTATCCATCTAACTGAAGTTTCTCATCCCTGGAACCATTCTTGTGAATTCTTTCTGCACCCTCTCTAATGCTTTCACATCCTTTCTAAAGCATGATGCCCAGAATTGGACACAATACTCCAATTGAGGCCAAACCAGTGTTTTATAATCTCCTTGCTTCTGTACTCTATATCCCTCTGTTTATTAAGCCCTGGATCCCGTACACTCTAACTGCTTTCTCAACCTGTACTGCCACTTTCAATGATTTGTGCACATATACCCCCTGGTCCCTCTGCTCCTGCACCCCCTTTAGAATTGTATTCTTCACCTTATGTTGTCCCTCTGCATTTTTCTGACCAAAATGAGTCACTTCACAAGTCTCTGTATTAAATTTTACATACCACATGTCCTCCCAATCCACAAGCCTTCTATGTCCTCTTGAAGCCTAATGTATTATCCACACATTTTGAAATAGTGCTGTGCACACCCAAGCCTAGGTTATTGATATAGATCAAGAAATGCAGTGATCTGATACTGATCCCTGGGAAATCCCACTGTATACCTTCTTCCAGTCTAAAAGACAAATGTTTAGCACTACCCTCTCTCTCTCTCTCTCCTGTCATTCAGCCAACTTCATATCCATGCTGCTATTGACCCTTTTATTCCATGGGCTTTAACTTTGCTGAGAAGCTGTTATGTGGCACTTATGAAATTATTATTAAATTATTATCAAATACTTTTTGAAAGCCCATCTACACCACATCAACTCCATTATCCTGATCAAAAAGCTCAATCGAATCAGTTAAACACGATTTTCTTTCAACAAATCTGCACTGGCTTTCCTTAATCAATGTACTTTTCTCCAGGTGACTTAATTTTCTCCTGAATTGTAACTTCTTAAAGCTTCCCCACCATTGATGTTAAACTGACTGGCCTGTAGTTGATGGGCTTATCCTTACTTCCTTTTTTGAATAAGGTTTCCCCAGACCTCTGGCACCATCCCTTATCTCAAGAAGATTTGAAGGTTATGGCCAGTGCCTCTGCAGTTTCCATCCTTACTTTCTTCAGCATCCTTGGATACATCCCATCTGGTCTTGGTGACTTTTCAACTTTTAAGTATATCCAGCATTTCTTATACCTCCTCATTATCAATTTTTAGACCATCCAGTATCTCAACTACCTCCTCTTTCACTATGACTTGGTAAAGACATTTTATTCATTTAGTGCCCTATGATGCCCCCTGCCTCCAGGTGTAAATCCACTTTTTGGTCCTTACTCGGGCCCCCTTCCCCTTTTATCACCTTTATACTATTTAAATGCCTATATAAGTTTTTTGGATTTTCTTTTACGTTAGCTGCCAGTCTCTTCTCATACTTTCTCTTTGCTTCTCTTATTTACTTTTTAAATTTCCCTCTTAACTTCCTATAGTTAGCCTGGTTCTCACTTGCATTGTCAGGTATGACAGACCTGATATCTGTCATGCGCACACCTTTTTCTGCTTCGTCTCACTCTCTCTTTTGTTGTCCAGGGAGCTCTGGCTTTGTTTGTTCTACCTTTCGCACTCATGATAAGGTTCCACATAAGAGAATATTAGCTCAAATTAAACCTCATGGAATTGAAGACAAATTATTGACCTGGTCGAGAGATTGGTTAGATAGTAGAAGACAGAATAGGGATCATGGGTATGTACTCGAGTTGAAAGGAGGTGATGAGTGATGTCCCACGTGGACCAGTGTTGAGGCTTCAACAATTCACCATACAGATTAATAACTTAAATAACACAGTAGAGAGCCAGATAACCAGCTTTACCAATTCCACAAAGATTGGTGGAATAGTGAGTAGTGTAGACAGGAGTATAAAATTACAAAGAAACATTGATAAAGTGAGTGAGTAAAACTGTGCCACGTGGAATAAACACAGGAAAGTGTGAGATCATCCATGTGGGACCAAAAAAGGGATTGATCCCAGTATTATTTAAATGTGTAAAGCTAGAAACAGTGGAGGTTCCTAGAGATTTAGGAACCTCTGTATACAGATCATTAAAATGTAATAGGTACTAAAAATAATCAGGAAGGCTAATGGAATGTCAGCCTTTATAACTAAAAAGCGGGAATATAAAGGGGAGGAAGATCTACAGTTATACAAAGTTAGACCACATCTGGAGTAACAAAACCTTAAATCTGTATTCCCTGGCTCTTGTACAATCAGTTAATGAAAAGAGATTTTTTTTTGTCTGCCTTATCTACACCTTTCATCATCTTGTGAACCCTATCAAATCTCCATCAATTTCCTTTGCTCCAAGTAAAACAACCCCAGCCTTTCCAACCTAACCCTATAACTAAAATGCCCCACCATCCCTGGAACCATTCTGGTAAATCTCCTTCGCATCCTCTGAAGGAGCCTCATATACTTCCTAAAATGTGGTGACTGGAACTAGACACTAATACTTTAGTTATGGCCTAACCCAGATCTTTAAACAGTTTCAGAATAATTTTCCCTGCTTTTGTACTCAATACCCCTTTGTATGAAGCCATACAGCTTTGCTAATTTCTCTCTTAATAGTCCTGCCACCTTCTGTAATCTGTGCCCATGAACCCCCAAGTTTCTCTGTCCTGGTACATTCTTTAGAATTGTGCCATTAAGTATATTGATCTCCTTATCCCTTCTGTCAAAATGCATCATCTCACACTTCTCATTCCATCTGCCACTTTTCTGTCCATTCTGCTAGTTTATCTATGCCATGCCTGTACAAGGCATTGGTGAGACCGCACCTGGAGTACTGTGCACAGTTTTGGTCCCCTTACTTAAGGAAGGATGTAGTTGCACTGGTGGTGGTTCAGAGGAGGTTCACTAGATTCATTCCAGAGATGCGGGGCTTGTCTTATGAGGAGAGATTGAACAGTTTAGGCCTATACTCGCTAGAGTTTAGAAGGATGAGAGGAGATCTAATTGAGGTATATAAGATGCTAAAGGGGATAGACAAAGTAGACATGGAGCAGATGTTTCCCCTTGTAGGGCATTCTAGAACAAGAGGCCATAGTTTTAGGCTAAGGGGTGATAGAGTTAAATCAGAGATGAGGAGGAATTACTTTTCTCAAAGGGTCGTGAATCTGTGGAATTCACTACCTCAGAGTGCAGTGGATGCCGGGACACTGAATAAATTTAAGGAGGAGATAGACAGATTTTTAATTGGTAACAGGTTGAAAGGTTATGGGGAGAGGGTGGGAAATTGGAGTTGAGGCCGAAATGAGATCAGCCATGATCTTATTGAATGGCGGGGTAGGCTCGAGGGGCTGAATTGCCTACTCCTGCTCCTAGCTCTTATGTTATGTTGCAGTTGATTGGTATCATCCTCAATCTGTATCACCCTATTTTCCTCTACTTACACAGACTGACCTGTTGCTTGGTCAGTGTCAGTTTCCACTGTACAGTGGTTTGTACCCGAAGTGAAATGTGATGAGTTCAGTCTCGCATGTATTGGGCAGTGAGAGATGATAGTAGCTGAGAGATGGTGGGCAGAATCCTAAATGATTCAGCACTTTATACATTCCCAGCATTATTTGTGCCCTGTGTGACCTTGCCTCCTCATTTGATGCAGTGGGAGCTGTGATGAGCTACTTAAGAGACCAAAATGTAATTTGAGCAGCTGCGAAACTCTGTTTCCAACCCTCCCGCAGCCAGTGGTATCCCTCCAGCCTCTCAGGCAGTGCTGTCAGCTCTTCTCTGCATTAATTCTAATACATTACCTCTCAGACACAGCCCTGAATCTTTGTGTGAAATGTATCTTCCTAGGTTTCAATCCTGTTTGTATTGTTTGTGGGTATGTGTGTCTGTGTGCATATGCATGTGTGTGTGAGTGCTTCTTAATGTCCTTCTCTCCTGAAGACTCACTAACCATCCCCTTGATCAGCAACCTCAGTCACTTCCCAACAGTGACTGGATAGTGATCAGGAGCAGGAACCCTGGCTGATTTTCCCCTCTTTGGCCCTAAATGTAAAGGAGCCCCATGTGTGGCTTGTCCTCTATGAATACAGATATAGGAGGGAGGACAAATTGAGAAGCCTGTTTAAAACAATAAGTGTCCAGGCTCTTTGGTTTTATTAATAGTGGATTTGAATACAAAGCAAGAAAGTTACACTGAACTTTTATTAAGAATGTAAGAAATAGGAGCGAGTGACCATTTGGCCCCTCAAGCCTGTTCTGCCATTCAATAAGACCATGGCTGACCTTATACTACAACTCCATCTTCTTGCATTATCCCAATAATTCTTGGTTCCCTTAGAGTCCGGAAATCTATCGATCTCTGTCTTGAATATACTAAACGACTGAACTGCCACAGTCCTCTCAGGTAGAGAATTCCAAAGATTCACAACCCTCTGGGTGAAGGAATTTCTGCCCATCTCAGTCCTAAGTGGTCAACCCCTTATTCTGAGACTGTGACCGTTCAATCCAGTTTCCCCAGCCAGGGGAAACATCCTTCCAGCGTCTAAGCTGTCAAGCCTCTTAAAAATGTTATATGTTTCAATGAGATCGCTTCTTATTCTTCTGAACTCTAGGGAATATAGTCCTAGTCTACTCAAACTGTAGGATTTATCCTAGGAATCAGACTGGTGAACCTTTATTGTGCTCCCTCTAAGGCAAGTGTATCCTTCCTTGGATAAGAAGACCAGAATTGTACACAATACTCCAGGTGTTCTCTCACCAAGATTCAATTGTAGTATGACTTCTTTTACTCTTGTACCTCAATCCCTTTGCAATAAAGGGATTTCCTCTTCCTAATTACTTGCTATACCTGCATGTCAACTCTCTGTGATATATGTGCAAGGACATCCAAGTCCCTGTCAGCTGGAGTGTTGTGTCCAATTCATGGGCACCACACAGGGAAGGATGTCAAGGCCTTGGGACGCAGAGGAGATTTACGAGAATGGTTCCAGGGAGGGAGAACTTCAGGGATTTTTCTTTCTTTATTCTTTCTTGGGATGTGGGCATTTGTTGCCCCAAAGTGGGCAGCCATTTCAGAGGGCAGTTAAGAGTCAGCCACATTGCTGCGGGTCTGGAGGCACATGTAGGCCAGACCAGGTAAGGGTGGCAGATTTGCTTCCTTAAAGGTTTCATGGTCACCATCACTGAGGCTAGCTTTCAATTCCATATTTTATTACGTTAATTTAAATTTCACCAGCTTCCCCTCTCCTAAGAGCAGAGAAGGTTAAGAGGCGATTTAATAGAGCCGTTCAAAATTATGAAGGGTGTTGATAGAGTAAATAAGGAGAAACTCTTTTCACGGGCAGAAGGGTCGGTAATCAGAGGACACAGATTAAAGGTGATTGTCGAAAGAACCAAAAGCGACATAAGGAAACTTTATTTAGACAGTAAGTTATGATGGTGGGGGCAAATGGTGGCATAGTGGTAATGTCACTGGACCAATAATCCAAAGGTCCAAGCTATTGCCCTGGAGACATAGGTTCACTATGGTAGCTAGTGGCATTTAAACTCAATTAATTAAATTTATATATTTGTTAAATTCAGTTAATTATTAAATCTGGAATATAAAGCTAGTTTCAGTAATGGTGACCATGAACTTATCATCGATTGTTGTAAAAACCCATCTGGTTCACTAATGTCCTTTAGGGAAGGAAATCTGCCATCCTTACCCAGTCTGGCCTACATGTGACTCCAGACCCACAGCAATGTGGTTGACCCTGAACTGCCCTCTGAAATGGCCCAGCAAGCCACTCTGTACCAAACTGCTCCAGAAAATTGAAAAGGAGTAAAACTGGACAGACCACCCAACATCGACAGCACTGTGGGAATACCTGCAGTAGTTCAAGAAGGCAGTTCAGCATCACCTTAATTAGACCTTCGTAATTAGAGAAGGGCAACAAATGCTGACCTTGCCAGCAAAGCTCACATCCCATGAAAGAATAAAAATTCACGATGGAAGCAGGTTCAACAGTAACTTTCAAAAGAGAATTGGAAACAGCAGGGCAGCGGTACTGGATGGCTCCTTCAAAGAGCTGGCACAGGTATGATGGGCTGAATGGCCTCTTTCTGAGCTGTGATATTCTATGATTCTGTGTCTAATCTTAGTTGTATATATGTTTGATCCTGGATCTTCTTGTTGCAGTATATGGGTTGTATCGAAGTGGTAAAATCAATGAGATCCCTTGATTTCAACACTAGAACACAGGTCACAAGGTAAGACACTGTCTATATTGCTGACAGAATGTGCACAGGATGGGTCAATACATGGGATTAAACCTGTTTATGATCATTGACTGTTATTCAACTAAAGAAGCTTGGAACCAACAGGTCAAACTGTAAATATAATCAATATTCAAATATCACCCTCAAAGATGATGTTTCTTCAGGATAGCGTCTGCTTATTGGGTTGTTTTCACTTGGGGAGTCACAAATATGCACACATTCCCTCTCTCTCTTTCCTGCTTATCTCCCTTCCTCATACACACTCTGTCTCTCTCTCTCTCAATCTTTTTCTGTCACTCTTTAAGACTGTCTCTCTGAGTTTGCCTCTCTCTCTCCCTCTGAGTCTCTTTGTCTCTCTGAGTTACTCCCTCTCTTTCTGATCTTCTCTCTCTGAGTGCTTCTCTCTCACTCTCCCTGAGACTGTGCATGTTTCTCTATCTGTCTGTCTGTCTAGAGCCTGTGTGTGTCTCTCTCTCTCTGAATCTCCCTGAGTCTGTCTCTCTCACTCTCCCTGAGTCTGCCTCTCTCTCTCTCCCTGAGTCTGTCTCTCTCTCTCTCCCTGAGTCTGCCTCTCTCTCTCTCCCTGAGTCTGCCTCTCTCTCTCTCCCTGAGTCTGCCTCTCTCTCTCTCCCTGAGTCTGCCTCTCTCTCTCTCTCCCTGAGTCTGCCTCTCTCTCTCTCTCCCTGAGTCTGCCTCTCTCTCTCTCTCCCTGAGTCTGCCCCTCTCTCTCTCCCGGAGTCTGCCCCTCTCTCTCTCCCGGAGTCTGCCCCTCTCTCTCTCCCGGAGTCTGCCCCTCTCTCTCTCCCGGAGTCTGCCCCTCTCTCTCTCCCGGAGTCTGCCCCTCTCTCTCTCCCGGAGTCTGTCCCTTTATCACTCTCCCTCTCCCGGAGTCTGTCCCTTTATCACTCTCCCTCTCCCGGAGTCTGTCCCT